>NC_090934.1:1020314511-1020617542 GCF_040938575.1 Ambystoma mexicanum
GGGTCTTCCACCCATCTAGGGCCATTATCCATGTGGGAACTTAATTATTTGTGTGTTCATCTGTGCGCCATTATTTTCACAGGCACCCCAATTACATGAGCCTTTTCTACATGCGCTGAGCATAGCAGCATGCGCTTCCTGACTTTGTTTCATCTTCTTGTTTATAGGTATTTATTCATTATTTGGCATAAAGACCTCAGCGATATATGTTGAAGAAACGAAGACTAGACTTGCATTCTGTGCTCCTTGTTGTGTCTTGTGTCTCCCTTGCCTGGTGCTGAATGAATGCATAGCTAGATGCAATGCCTGATGCAATGCTGACGTGGAGAATGTTGATGTGTGAGTGCCCCTGAATATTCCATGGATGTCAGTTGAAGTTGAGAGCCTGTGAGAGTGGGAGCCGGTGGATGTTTCCCTTAACCTTCCTTTATACGTACCTTGTAACCTACCTGCTTGCTATTACCTTGTCAAATGGAACTTTAGTAAACGAGTTCACTTTCCTACTTGGTGTCCCAGAGGTCTTCTTCAATAAGAGCACATCTTTACACTCCTCTTTGTAGAGTGTTGAAGACATCTTCCACTGATCCCTTCGGTGCTTTTTTCTCCTTCAACACAATTTAAATGGCACCGCCTGTCACGTGAGTTGGGCCTCCATTTGCTGTGCTGGATATTGCGTTTTGTTGGCTAGTATTGGGTGCGCACATTGCAAACGCGTGTCTTGTATGTGTGACACTACTAGGTGATTATTCTCATGTTTATGGCACTCCCACTCTTGCTAGTGCTACCGGGTGCACTTTTGAGCGCGTGTTGGGTTTCTCTCACTATCCGATCATTTCATTTACAGCACTTTTGTCCTATTCCTCTTATGATCATCCTTTTCTGACTCATGTAAACTACACCAATGTAATAGCTCATTCAATCAGTTCCCTCAGTTTTCATTACTATATATATGTTTGTGCTTTAGACATTCATACACTTTTGTTCTGAAGTCGACGTGGGGGGCTTCCGTCCGGGTGACTGTACAGTTTGACATCCATCAGCTGCAAAAAGTCATCTGATCAATGTACTCGGACCTATAGATCAAGAATCCCCTGTATACTTTGAAACACGTGTAGGATAATGAAGTGGTTTCAGTCTGATTAGGTCGCATAGGCTGCTTCGGTCAGGCGAGGATCAGATAGGACTGTCTTGGATGAATGGTTGAGGGTCAGATAAAGAGAAAAATCAAATAACTTGATATTACGAATTCTGAACCTTTATCTTATCAATGTTTTGTGCATACTGAATGTATTATATTCACATTAGATGCACAAATTGGTAATTTTGTTATCTCAGAACAAACATTTCTTCACCTGTGTTGTGATTGAAAGAAGTCTGCTCTTGTTTAAAAATGCCTTTTTTGACGATTATTTGGAGATGATGACAGTTGTGAATCTATTGTTACATTAGCAGTGACTTATCACATCGGTTGTTTTTGTTGCCTTTTTTCAGAATAAACATTGGCCTAATTGCAATCCTGCATTACAGTCGAGCCTGCTATTAAAAATATGCAAATTGGCAAATCGCCACATCATGTTAGTTTTTTTTTTTTTAGAAAGATCGGTGAGATATTGGCTCCTAACTTCTGCAATATTTTCAATGCGATTCTCAGGGGCTGCTACATTCTCCTACTTCTGTTCTCCACGATGATGGTTAGGATGCTGATACCAGTGTCTTTTGTAGGCCTATAAGTCTTTTAAACATCAATTTCACAGTTGTACTATTGTGTTTCCCACTAGATTACATCAGTATCTTCCAGACTTGATTCATTCAAATCAAATGGGATTCCTGAAAAAATTCCATTGGGGGAGGTGTGTACGAAAAAACTATTCTGATTCAGGCAGCCCGAAAGCTCCCAGCTGACACAATATTGATATTTCTGGATGTCAAGAAAGCTTTAAACCAGACCAGGTGTATATTTTTAAGGAAAAGATTTAAGATGTTTCGGTTTGGATTAAATGGATTGGGGAAAGGTACTCAATGGCCACAGCCACTGTGAAGGTGAATGGTATCCTCAAGACCCCTCATTTTGGGTAGGGGCATGCAGCAGGGGTTTACATTGTCGCCTCTGCTGATTGCATTAGTGATTGAACCATTGACTGCCCCGTTATGACAGGATGAATGGATAACTCGCATACAAATTTGATCTAGTAAATATAAACAGAGTGTTTTTTGCAGATGGCATTTTGTAGCTCATCATAGAGCCCCTGTCGTCAGTCCCAAGGTTGTTGTTCATTCTCCTGTATGGATTCTCAGGGATGTCCCTGTATTAGATACATAATATGTCTATTCTGCTTCCACTTGGACGTCAATCTTTGCCTGGGCGTAGGAGCCAAGGACCTTGCTATTTAAGATTGCTGGAGATAAAAATGTAAATATCTTGATGTCTGGCTTCACTTGATTTAGCATCTTTGAACCAAATTAATTAGACTTCACTCTGGAAAGATATACACCCAGACTTACAATGATAGAAGTTGTTAGAGATGGGATGTACCTGGGGAGTTTTCTTACTCCTGGGTTTGTCAAATAATGTCCAGTCTCCACTGGAAGCCACTCCACTACCTGTTTGATCTGAACTGGTTGGTGAGTACTCTCCAGGCACGCCTCCTGAAGGGAAACCCTCTGGGGGAAGTAAACCCTTCTCTGCAATGCCTGGTAGTTAGAGGCAGGATGAATCTGCCTGGAGATCAGAGATAATGCCTGGAGAGCTGGAAGCAGTAGGGTCGGTTTGAAGCCCGGTCCATCACTAGGTTTATCAAGGATTCCTTCTGTCAAGTACCTGGCCTCTGAAACATGCCGTCTGTGGTGTTCTGTGAGCTTTACTCCTTTGGCTTTGTTCCAGAATGGTTACATATCTGGGCAGTTGGAGGAGTCGACCCCCTTGCACCATGTAGAGTTGTAAACTCAGGATAGGTTTGGGATGTGCTCTGCAAACCGCAGGCTCAGCACCCGGAATTATGCAGCGTGAAGACAGTGTGGACACTGAGTAGGAAGGTACAGAAGATGGTGATCAAGGTACCCTGGTAGCCAAGTGGGGTACAAGAGAGAGCACCAGAAGGTAGAGAAATTCCCAGAAGGGAGATCCAGGAAGCAATAGCAATAAAGAACTGAAAAAGAGGAAAGGGGAGAAAGCCTAATCAGCAGGACAAGACCAGAAATGAAGCATAGAAGGGTCCACAGAAAAGGTAACAGTGGACAGGAAAATCTGGAGAGAAACATCGACAACCGAGCAGAGTGAGGCACAGTAATGAGGAGCATTGAGACACACTGAGGGATGTAGGTGTCTTCTTTTTTTGGACTGTTGTGGCGGGTTACTATGATAATGTGCATCGCCTGCGTGATCCAAACCTGATGCGGAAGAGCGAGCAGAAACGCTTGCCACCTTTTACCCAGACTGCATAGGAGCCTGCTGCCTTCACAGGATGATGCTCCTGGATCTGGAGGGAGACACAAGACTGTCGTGCGGGACAAGGTGTCAGCGAGTGTATAACTGCCAGCCATTACCAGGTACGGAATAGCAATGCTGAACTCGACACGTGACACCTTCTCCTCCTGCGCAGTACCTACAAGCCTCAAGGAAGCCTGGTTTCTTCCGCTGCTTGAAACACCCACTTTGGACCCCACCATCCCCACCAACAACCACCCCATCTTGACAGTCCCTTTCCTCCTAAAGATCCTGGATCACACTAGCTACTTACCTCTGAATTCAGACTTACCTAGAGGCCAACAACATCCTCCAACAGTCAGTCTTCCACCCAGGACACAGCACAGAATCAGCTCTGCTAGACCCAAAAACAGCTTGACCAACTCAAAGATGCAGGCCGTCCCTTTCATCAGCTTTCCACCTGGTAGACCACAACATCCTCTGCAAGTACTTGACGTCTGTGGCTAACTTCTTCCTTGAAGCCACTAGCTGGATGGCCTCTTTCCTGGCTGATAGATTTATCAGAGTATTCTCGTAAACCGTCTCCACTGCCCGGTCACCTATTACCTGCAGGGTATCCGAAGGTTCTTTCGTCCCTCCGACGTTGTACAACATTTTCACCAAACAATTATTCAACCTCCTTGACCTATGTGGCATCTCTTAAACTAACTATGCAGAGGACACGCAAATTCTCCTCTCCCTCACTGGTGACTACTCAGCTGACTGACACTTTACATACAGTATACCAAACCATCCAGGCTTGGATGGCTGCACATCTACTGTGCCTCAATGATGAGAAGGCGGGAATTTTCCTTGTTGGCTCTCCAACTGTGCCCAAGAACCTAAACCACGTATGCAGGCCCTTCACCATTGACGAGAATACAATCACTGTCTCCCCAACAATAAAGAAATTGGAGGTTTACTTGGATTCCACCCTCTCGCTAACTCGCCAAGTCAACGCTATCGCCTCCTCAGCAGCTCATACCTCCTAACTTATTAATGCTTGCAGACTGTTCCTCTCCATCAACAGTTGCCTCACCATAGCCCGAGCCATGATCGGCTCAAGACTTGTCTACTGTAATGCACTAATTGCAGGCACCTCTTCAAGAAACATCCTTAAACTCCAAGTAATCCAGAATAATGCTCTCCCATCTGCTCGGAACAATCCCAAGTGAGAGCACAGATCACCCGCCACAAGAGACATGCACTGGCTCCTCATACGCGAACACATTGTTTTTAAAACTCTTGCGATCACTCACAGATGCCTGTCCAACACTGCCCCACCTTATCTTGTACATACATTTAAAAGAGCCCACTCATCAAGACTGACGCTCTCCGTCTACGCCCACCATCTCAGCACACCGAGATTCAGACTGATCAAAGCAGGAGGGTCCAGTTTCCCAGTCATTACTGCTGAGTTATGGAAAACCTTACCATTGACCTTGAGAGCTGAAAAATCGTACTGGACCTCCTCAAAACATGGCTCTTTGCCTAAATCCTTCCTTACTAGTACCTAGCGGTCTGTGACCTTCGTCCGACTACAACGGTGTAACATAATCTGTGCACGGCAACTAGCGCCTAGATGCTCTTGGGTTTAGTGCGCAGCTACAAATGTAAAAAGAAATAAATAAGAGGTATGTTTTCACACAGGGAACGGAAGAAGAGATACAGAACACAAGAACCAGGAGAGCACGGACAAGAGAGAAGGAACAGGAATGGGATAAGACGAACAGGGAGTCCCCGGGAGGAGGACCAGTATGGACTGTCAATAATGGGAGGAATACCTAAACGATGTGATGCACAGGGCATTGGGATCCCAGTCTCTATGCAGGCATTTTCAGGTCCCAGCAAACGAAAGCAGAAACCAGGCAGAGCGAGCGCCGGGCACCATCTTGGGAGGGGCAAGACGTCCGATGGCGGCTGCCAACTTTCAGCGTTGCCATAGAGACCACCATGGCCGAATACAGGAGTCCCGCGTGACAGTATACCCTCTACATGCCAGCTGGACTGGGCGTCCAGGGATGTTGCCAATGGAAATATCGAAACAACAATGATAGCTAGCCAGTAGCGGGTTATTGGATGTCACCAAAGGAGTGGCCCAAACGAGGGCGCTGCCAGCCAGGAAACTAATGTAGCTTGAATGTGTACTGGATAGTACAGGAGTCCAGAAATTCCTGAAGGTGTTTTCGTGAACCATTGGATTTCCCAGTCCAAAAAGTGGTAAGCAGCAGCTCTGTGACCTTAGCATCTCTTACGGCAACCATTTGCCTTAGAGTGGCGTTTTCCGTGTTTAAGGCTTGCACCTCAGTAGTGAGGGCTTGGGTGGCAGCGACCAACTATTGCATTTGATTCATATAATACCCAGGCACTCTTCTATCACTGAAGTCAGGAAAAAAACTGCACTGGTTGCCATCAATCACAGGGTATCCTTTAAGATACTCACTCTCAAATGCTTGATTGATTCTGCATCCATCTATCTGACCCAGTGCATTCATCGCTATGTCCCTGGTCGATCACTCAGGTCCACTGAGCAAGCCAGGCTTAGTCAGCCTCGCTTCCGCTCAGTCAAATTTGGCAAAACCATCTTCAGTGTCGCTGCCCCTGCTCTTTGAAATTCTCTACCTCCTCACCTTAAGAGTTCCTCCTCTCTGCTCAACTTTAAAAAAAATCTTAAGACCCATCTCTTCAACACTCCTTAGTCCTCGCTAAACAGTCCTGTTTCAGATTTCCGCATCTCACTTTCCTCTTTCCATGTCACATTCTTGTTTGTTCAATGTGCGCAGTGAGGCCTCCGGCAATTTACTGTGTTACTAAGAATTGAAATAAATAAATAAATAAAAATATTGCTTTTATCAGTTTGGCGTCACAATCTGTCAGCTACTGGACGTACCTGGGAAGTTTTCTTACTCCTGCATTTAGCAAATAATGTCCGGTCTCCACTGGAAGCCACTCCACCACCTGTCTCATCTTAACCGTTAGGTGAGTGCCCTCCAGGTAAGCCCCCTGAAACGAAACCCTCTGGGGGAATAAACCCCTTCTCCACAATGCATGGGAGGTTAAGGCAGGATGACGGTGCCTGGAAGGTGGTGTGAGTAGGATTGCAGACTCAGGAGACCAGGTTAGAAGACAGGTCCAAGAGGCACATATCCACCCAGGGAACGGAAGAAGGGATTCAGAACACAAGAGCCAGGAGAGCATGAACAAGAAGGAAGGAACAGGAGCGGGAGAAGACGAACAAGGATCACCAGAGAGGAAGATCAAGAAGGACCATCATTAACAGGAAAAATATCTGAACGTTGCACCGCACCAGCCATCAGGATCCCTGTCTCCATGTAGGCAGCAGCAGGTCCCGGCTACCGGAAACAGAAACCAGGTGGAGCAATCGGCAGGCAACATCTATGGATGGGCAATTCGTATGACAGCGGCTGCCATGTTGGTTGTAGCAACGCTTCCAGGGTTGCCAGAGACCACCGTAGCTGAAAGCGAGCGTTCTGCATGACAGAAGGTGTTAGGTCTCCCGTGGATGGGCAAACCTATGGTTCTAAAAATGGATGTGCTGCGCAGAGTAATTTCTCTTTACTATGCTGCCGATTGCAGTTCCTAAACAGCTATTCCTTAATATGAAGCTGGACTGTCATAAGTTTCTCTAGGAAGGCAAACATCCAAGGACTGCATAACAGACTTTGATTCTCCCACCAGTGAGCGGTTGCGTCATTTTTCCTCATATGGAGGTTTACAAGGCAACTCAACTCAGAGTCCTTTCTGACTGTTTGAGAAATATCATATCAAAGCAGTTTGTATCTCTGGAAATCATAATACTACACCCAGTAGTGGAAGTGGCTACGAGTGCCCTGTAATACAATTCGCTGTATGATCTGTCGTCCTCCGAATCTGGGATAGTATTGGAAGGTTTAGAGAGATCATAAGAATACAATCACTTAACACTTTTAGCCATTTCTATTTAGCTGTCTCTGGGCCCCTCCATTTCCCACAGAATGAAAAGATGGTATTAGATTCCACGAATGGTTTGAGGCAGGGCTGGACAATGGGGCCAGTTGTGGTAGGAGTGTGGTTTTTGGACCTTACATTATTGGAACAGCAGGCAGCTGGTCACTGGTAGACCTAAAGGAGGTGCTCTCCCAAGATAAAAGGAAAAAGACATTTTCTGAGAAGACAATTTTAGATCAGCACAAAGGAATAAAGGGCCTGATATAAAAAATATATAATGTATTAATTGCTGAACAACACCCTGACACCCCAACAATTTCGCAGAAGTGGGAAAGAGACTTTCAGTTACCTTTAGCAGATAATCTGTGAGCTACACTTCATGCAAAAAAGCTCTTTCACAGATGGCGCCCGAGATATATTGAGGTATCAGAAATGTATTTTAGGGATGTTGTGGTAATGTGGTTTCTTTTTCACATATATGGTGGCAGTGTTGATTGTCACAGACATATTGGGCAGAGCTCTTGGCGTTAACACGTGGTTTGCTGGGGTTCAGGGGCCCCCAACCTTCCCAAAGGATGACCGCAGGTTTGATCTCCTCCCATATGCACACTACATGCTGTTAGCAGCCAGAGCCATTGTTGCTTTGGTGTAGGTGAGGTCCATGTTCCCCACAAAGGCCAAGTGGCCAAGAAAGATTTGCAAGCTATAATGCATGGAGACAGTTACAGGAGGGCAGACTGGCAGGCCCATTAACTTAGGGGAAGAATGGCTACCTTTCAGGACTAAATATGCTAGGAAGGATGCATGCCCTCAGGCCTCTACCACAAAGCCTACTCAGAGGCTGTTTCTATGGAGCATATATTTTCTGCCCTATGTTTATGCTTGCTATTCGAGTCCTGGCGGGTGGTCTGTGGTGGGTTAAATGGAGGTCATTTAGTGGAACTAGACAGCTCTGCTAAGGTATTTCTATAATGGGACATTTCCTTTTTGTCTTTAATTATCTTCACAGCATTACCACATGCAATAATTACCATGTGGGGTAACTACTACTAGACCCCATGGGACTTCATCATGGGGAAATAACATAAAAGTCTGCAAGACTTGGAATCATGCATTCCTTTCTGGGTACCCAGCGTTTACTGCACGCAGTAATGGCGAATATTTATCAATGTTACTGGGAGTTGGACGTTGTTATATTATGGAAAATGTTTGTGTCAATAAAGTTTTGTTGAAAATTTTGTTTCAATAGCCTTTAGTGTTTAGTGGCGTTGTCCAGTCCTTCTGCGGTTCGCCTGTTCATCTGCATTTAGCTAGTGTTGCTCTGATTCGATCCAAATTTGCCCATTTCCCAATGACCTGCAGGAGACGGTGATGCAGTTCCTCTTTTGTTTTGCTCGAAGTATTCTTTCAGTCGACGTGTGACTCCTGTCTCTTAAGAGAGGAGGGTGCGCCCAGTGTCAGCCTGCCTTTTTGCACTTCGGAATTGGACTCCTGTGTGGTTTTGCAAGGACATTTGAATTGTTGCTTAAAGCAGCTATAAGAGTGATGTTTAATGCTTAAATGTCCATTCGTGCCAGCTGTGCCACCATGATCCTCTTTAGAATACAGGTTGCTGGAGATCTATCCTTGGGCATTGCTGAAGCTAATCAAGTAAATTCACCGAGCAAGCTGCTACCAGGGGCCTGCATGCACGTGCGACGTGGCCCCCCTGGATGCATGCACTTGGTGATAATATATGGGACATTTCGTGATTACTGATTACTTATTATGTTATTATGGATTTTGCATAATGTCTTTTGCTGTATCGCTTATGGACTCTAGAATGGGTATAGCGTTCTTTCACCGATAGGTGTCATTTCGAAGGTTTTTTTACGAGTATTTTTTACTGAAAAAACTCATCGAAATTTATAGGGGTGTTGAGAAAGTGGATATAAGGGGTGAGGATGGTCGGGAATGGTTAAAAAAAAGAATAGGGGATGGGGAGCTTGAGGGGAGTGGGCACCCCCCAAAAATAAAATACAGCCATTTTGATGAGTTTTTTCAGTAAAAAATGCTGGTAAAAAAACCCATCGAAGTTATACCCGTCGATGAAATGACATAGAACCCTGGAATGATACATATTGGGCCTCATTACAAGTAAGGCGGAATGGGTTAACGGGCTCCGCTAATGGTGGTGGGCCCGTTAACACCATTCCGCCTCATTACGAGGTCCCCTCGCGGGACCCGGTAAGGACGCCTGGTAAAACAAGGCGTCGTTACCGGGTCCCGCGAGGGGAAGAGGGAGCTAACAACGGGCCGGTCGTAATCGCCCCGTTGTTAGCTCCCTCTCCCATTCCCATTGAGCCCTATGGGGGCTCAGATGGGAATGGGGAAGGTCCGGGCCCGGGTTCCCAGAGGGAGGAATTACCGAGCCCTCCGAACTCGGAATGGCCCGGTAATTCCCCATTCTGGGAACCCGGTAAAGGAGCCCGGTTTGGCGGCAGCCATGGAGCTACTAGCTCCATGGCTCCCGCCAAACTCGTAATGAGGCCCATTGATTAGTGTTATTTACTGGCTAGACAAACTTTAGGCTTACTTTGTTGGTTTTTACATGCCGCTGTACCGGCTGTTTTCAGAAATTAATTCTAGCAGATAACACGGATATTATGTCAACACAGCATATTCGCACTTTATCATCCTTGATATGAACCGTTTGATTTGAGTTACTTACAATTGCAGAGAACAATTTTATCATGGCATTTGTAATGGATTGTGTGTAACAGTTTTTGCTTTGCATTTTTTTGTTTTTGGGTTTTATCCCAAATAAACAAACAAATCAAATCATCCGCCGGTAAAATAGCTCAGCGGGTTGAGCGCTCGCTGCTGCGATCTGAGCGTGATCTGCAGGTCCTAAGTTCGAATGCCGGCAGGGCCAACTCAGCCTTTCATCCTACCGAGGTCGATAAATGAGTACCAATTTCGGTTGGGTGATATTGTATGTAAATATGTGCTCTGTAAAGCGCTTTGGATTAAGGCGCTATATAAACAACACATTATTATCATTATCCGCTCTATTAGCTATTTGTACCCTAGCCTTGTTTCATGAACTTAGATAATATCTGCCACGATTACTTTAACCAGATGCAGTTTGCGGGTCATATTTTCCCTACTTAGTTTATCAAACCACATTTCTCTCGCTTCTGTTTTTCTTCCCTTTGTTTGCATGTGGGCTGTAGGTAGATCTCCTTACGTACGAAAATGAAGTCACACCCCCTCACCGAATCATTTGCAAGTTACAGCCCAGGAGCACGTCATCTCGCAGACCAAGGACGTGAACATGTTGCTCATAGGTCTCCTGGATCTTTCCCTTTACCCTCAATGCAGTCCTCTATGGCGCTGCCTGCCTCATCACAGGCTCATGCACATATCTTTCTCTCTCTTTATTGGTCGTTTCTTGGGATGCGTAAAGTTTGACAATCTTGCTTTTGCCAATTTCATGAAATGTAAATTAACATTTGCCAATTTCATGCATTTGGAGAATTAAAAAAATACTAATCAGTGCATTTGCAGTAACTTAAGGTTGCAAAAATTGGTATTTGCAGTTTTCAAAATCGTTGGAAAAGAAGTCAGCAAATGACTATTGCTGGAGATGTTCTAAAAAAGAATGAGAGAAAGGTTTTCACTTAGTTTGCTGATAAACTAAAGGTTATCTGCAGTTTTGTTTCCCTTGCAAAGACTGTGTAAAACTCAAGTTAGCAGCTCTAGAGATTGCCACTAATTTTGCTAATAAAAAATCCTGCAAGTTTGTTTTCGGATAGATTCTTTTCAGGAAAATCTAATGAAAATTCTTTACTAGAGTTTTCTATCTACTTTGCTGATAAACAAAATTATGCAAATTAGTATTTGGCCGGATTTCGCTTCAGCAAGTTAAGTAGAAACCCTTTGCGAGAGGTTTTCCCTTATTTAGAATAATAATTTCTTTTTTAGATAGTGCTTTAATCTAAAGCACTTTACATAGGTCATATTTAGATACATTACCCAGTCGAAATTGGTACTCATTTATCGACCTCAGAAGTATGAAAGTCTGAGTTGGCCTTCCCGGAATCTGAACCTCCGATCTGCAGCTCAAACGCAGGTCACAGCAACGAGCGTTTAACCCATTGAGCAATCTTACCGGCTAATTTGCGGAAAATAAATTCTGCACAAATATAATTTTCATTATTGTTTTCAGCAATTTCAACAGAATTGCAAAGAAATTCCTACATCTCGCTATTTCTGGAAGTGAAAATTATGAATAGTGCCCACTTAAGCCAATTGAATTTAAATTCACACACGACTAGTTGCTTCTCCCTGCCTGAGTCCTCTTCAAGGCCCAATGCCTCATTTGAAAGCCCCCGTCCTCGTGAAACCAATTTACAAAGCAGACACATTTGTCATATCTGAAAAGCTTGCAGATCCAAAGTCATAACCTTTCCAGGCTGGCAACACCCTGGGCCAGATTCTCAAAGAATCGAAAGCAGCACATGGAATGCACAATTGGTATGTGAGTGATTCTAAGAAATATGCAGGTCACCTTATTTACAAAGGGGACCTACACATTCCTCAGGGGCTGTATACTAGTGCAAATTATGTGTTTGCCACCCTGCCCCCTTGCATACATTAATTCAGGGGTGTGCCACCTGTGGCTCTCATGATGTTTAGGCCTGTGACCCCCTCATAGTCCCTCACCATAGACTATGCTGGCTAGGACTCAGGGAAGTTGTAGTACAAAACATCTGACATGCTGCATGGCGCATGCTCTGAATCAATGTATGATAGTGTCACAGCATCTGCATGGGCACCTGGAGTGCATTTCACACTGACAGAGCCTTAAAGGTCTTTTCACTGTGCAATGTTTTATAAATAATTTCTATTCCTGTTTGAGGGGTAGGAATGCAAGTGGGACAGCAGCAGTTCATAATTCTGATGGTCCATGTTAAACAAATGCATGATCAGAACTGATTTTCTTATGCATTGCTTGGGATAAATACACTCTATGCAAAAGGCTCCTTAGGGACATTCACTAAGCAATGTAGCAATTCATTCAATCACACCTCTCCTCTTTTCAAAATATAGAATATTTGCTCATTATCTAAACAGGTAGTCAAAATCATTACAAATTCACCATCTGCGTTTCTAACTAATCTGCACATAATAACAATATATGCAGAGATGCACACTTTTAAACCAGTATTCAACCTTCATCATTTCTCCACTGTTAGAAAGTAAGGTGCCTGTGCCCGTTGGAAGCCTTGCAGGGAGCTCTGGACCCAAAGTAGCCAGTCTACCGGAGCCATGGTGCCAAAGCCGTGCACTACCTGGAAATGGTACAGGGTGGGAGTTGCAGAGTCCCCATCCTTGTCCATATATGATGGTTTAGCCTCTGCCGAGGTGGGATATGGTAAGATTTAAATGTGGTCAGTAGCAGGGACGCCTACTGCTAGTAACCCAAGTGTGTGCATGGGTCAGCAGAACACCTTGGTAGATCAGGAAGATAAAGTCCATTGTCAAAACTCACTGTGGGATCTGATTTACCCGTGGGGGCCCCTCACAGGGATTCGCTCACTAAGACCCAGGGATGCTAGCAAAACACAACGTGAAAAGTCATTCAGGGCTATAAGGGTCTCCTATATGCCCGTAGGTAGCTTTGCAGAAACATGCAGAGCAGACTAGGACGCCAGGAATACTGTGGAACAGCTGTGCACCATACCTATCTAATATGTGGGATCCTGTATGGCATACTGAAGCCAGATGAACACTCACTACATGATATGATATGGAATTTATAACGCGCCTATACACAAGTGTTTCAAGTGTACCATGGAGGTACCAGCCACTGGCCAACGTAGAACGTTGGAGCAGGGCCTGATGTGGAAGGTGAGACTGTTGCCAGGGGCGTTGTTAGGCGGTCGACAGGGGGTAGCAGCTGATGACCCTCTAATACCCACGACACTGCCCACGGATCTGGCCGGATCATAGAGACTGAGTCAAACCAAAACTAAAGAGGCCTCTGATGGGAGAGTTGGTTATTGTTGTCAGCTGCTACTCCTTTTACCTGCCACAGCTCCTCGGAAGCCTCTTAACTGTGCGTACGATGGGGGAGAGACCCTGTTTCTACCCTCACCAGTTCAGAATCACGTTTCTGATGTTATCTGCACGGAAAGAGGCATAAGAGGAGGGAAAGTGCAGGCAGATGCAACACGAGTGGTGCAAGAGCAGAAATAAGTTGCGGGAGGCCATGCATATGAAATATTAACCAGAGGCAGCGCCTGGCACGTGATGGCAGCAACTACACATTACCTAGGGTGACTTATACCATGTATAGGAGTGATTAACTGAGCAATGGCATTATTGGGGCATTTGAGGTTGCACTTGGCACATGATGTCAGCAATAGGACATGTGAGGCTCCACTTTTCATGTGGCGGCTATGCATGCATATGAGACAACTAAAATTTCAGTAAGGCTGCATCTTAAATATGACTACTATACCATGCACAGGCGATATTAACTGGCATTTCTAAGGAAATAGAGTCTGCACTTGGGAATGTAGTGTTGTATTTAGTATACAATTATTATACCTGGTATGTGAAGCTCTATTTGGCATAAGATGTAAACAACTGGCTCGGTGAGCCTGTTCTGGCATAGGAAGGCAGCACCCATGGCCTATGCTGCATCTGCCAGTTGGGATACAGTCATATCATGACCCCATGAAATGACATTTTTAAAATATGGCAGTAGCTAAAAAAGTCTTCTGTCTGCTTTATTAACTATTGGTTATTTTGTTCATCTTGTTTTTGTTAAATTATTTTATTGATATTGATAAAGGGTTAACAAATACATTCTTAAACATGATAAACATAGTATTAGAACTATTCATAATAAAATACAACTTTGCAACTTTGAATCATGTATAGGCTACATTTTTAAATCCGAGACACTCTTCCTGAAATGTAAATCACTTTTTATAGTGACCGCAACATTTTAGTTGCTGAAGTCTCTGATGCTCCCTGCGTATCTAATTCCATGGGTCGCGGAGTTATGGAAATTTCGTCTGGCAAAAGCCGTTTGAAGTGGCACCCAGGAAATATTTCTAAATTTAATCTGAAGATTCAAAACGATTTTGATTTAACTCATCTTGAATGGAAAAATGTATACATTTTCTTTAGCAATATTGTAGGCCTGTGCGCATTCATGTATAGATTATTCATAAAATAAAATGTTGCAATAATTATCAAGTGCACACATTTTAGTGAGTACGTAATGGCTGGTTTTAATTCAATTGTTTGCGTTTCTTCACATAACAATCTTTAACAAACATTTTTTTCCACAAAATGAAGAAGTTCTTTATCGAAGTTGTGCCAACATTTCTCGACTAGGAGGCATGTGCGTGTGTTTCACTCTGTCTTGGGCTTTGTCAAGGCACTAGTACATTGTTTGGTGTATCCCGTGTGATTCATAAAAACATTCTAATTGTTAAAACAATACAGAAAAAGTTTTTTCCATTAACAGTTATTCAGTTCTTACAGTTCTTGAATGAACACATTTCTGTGGTTCTGAGAAATTAGGGGAGAGAAGGGAACCAGGTTAGTTTAATAGGAAGGAAGAAAAATAGGAAGGTTTCACCAATCAGTCAATATTGCTGATTCTCAGTTTGCCAGGATGGGGGAGCACTCACCTTAAATAGGTGAGGGTTTCCACTGTCCTGGGATCCAGTTATGAATGAAGATACTGCAGTGTTATGCAGTCCATCTTCGTGGTTTTGCCGCTCTTGGTTATGTGTCCTGGCTGTTGATTGATTATATCATTCCCTAGAATTGAGAGATTGTTATATATTTATTTAGAATTTTTTAGGTTTTTTATTTTTATTTTTGATCAAAAAGAATAGATCAGGAAAGCTTGGTTTATTGGCCCGATACTGGGTTTGCATGGTTTTGTTTCATATTACCATGCGCAAGTTTTGCATGGAAAATTGGAGGGGTCCTGCGCAAGATGCCACCCCGTGCGTCTGCCATTTCGTAATGTGTCCGTTACGGTCTATTTCAGAGTGTGTGTTTAGTACACGTGTTTTTAAAGAATCTCTGAGCAGCATTGTGCACAAGATTTTCAATGAATTCAGTGCTTATTGTTCTAGTTGTCACAATTTATCCTAGCCGTGCTTGCTGCATTTTTGTGGGCATGCATCCACCAGTTCATTTAGTTGTGTCATCTTCCTCGATTCCAAGAAAGTTGGCTTTGCCGAGGGCCGTTCAAGAATGAGTGTTCCAACTTCCATATATAAGTGAATAAGTTCCGTGCCATGTGTATAACTGGTTGTGCTATTAAACATTACATGAATCCATTAAACATGTGTGCTGTACTCTCTACGAATTCAGAACTGATGTCCTTAGATATCGTTTTTGATTTACTTAGCATTTATTTTCATGATTAAGCTGTTGCGCATAGTTGTCCATTACAAAGAACGCGGTTAAGTCCAGGCGTTTGTCCCATAAAAATTAGACCACTTTTTCTTCTAACACGTCTGTGCGATAATTTGAGTTTGGTCAAAATCCTGTGCACTGGTTCTAGAGGTCGTTATTCATACATTATGGTCTCATGCTAGGTGCTATGTTCATATCTATTAGTGCGTATTAGGCATTTTCCAAGTTTATTTATATTCAAAGCTCTAAGCATTTAGTGCCTGTATCATAATTGCTAAGGTGAAGTAAAAGCCTGGGTTACTCAATACAAACGGGTGTAAGTACTTTGCAGCACAGTGGATAAGGTTTAAGATGGTTTAACTATCCCTTTACATTTGTACAATCATGGTCTACAACACGGTCGAGCTGCCTTGCAAATTCTGCATACCGAGGGCAGCTCGACCACATTGTAGACCATGATTGTACGAATGTAAAGGGATAGTGCATATCTATGGAGTGCAGCAGGTAATCTAAGCAATGTTCTGATTTGAAGGTAGTGAAAAAGCATACAAAAAAGAAATGAGAAAACAAATAAGAGTTATTAAAAAAGTAACAAAGATTGGACTGAGAAAATTAGTACTATTAAGCACACCTCCCAAGGGTTAAAAATCGCATTAAACTGTTAAAGCACAGACTGAATCACAAAGATGGGGAGGCTATGCTAGAATGTATGATTAAAATTCAAGTAGAAACTTTTGGACATTGATAAATAGCATGGAAAGAAATTAGCCTATTACCCAAGAGAATCCAATTGTAGAATCAGCCTGGTATCAGCATTTTTCGGTCTTAAGTAAATAAATCATTTTAAAATAAATGACAAAAAAGACAGATTTAGAAAGACCGCTCTGTCACCACACAGATCGGCCTTTCTAAATCAGACTGTCATGCCCCTGCTGCACATAAGTGCGCGCGCGGAGGGGCTGACAGGCAAGCGAGGACCTGGAAGCACCGTTGGGGGAGAACGGGTAAGTGTTTGTGTGCTGTGTGTTCGTGTTTGTGTGTGTCTTGCGTGTTCAGGTTTGTGTGTGTTTTTGTTTACAGGGGAGTCTTGGGTGGGGTGAAAGGCAGTTGGGGCTGAGGGAGGGGTGTTCAGGGAGTGAAACCTTATATTTCAATCAAATCCTGCAAGAGAGGGAGGGGGGGCAAACCAATGTCGTTTTTTGCTTTTTGTAGGACGCCTAAAATCAGGCCAAAAAAAATCTGTCTTTTTGTTAAGCGATCTACAAAAATCGAAAATATGACATTTTTCATCACTTTATACAAAGGCGGCTACTTGCCCAAAAAAGAAGTCATCAGAACGAATTTGGTCCCTAGCTTTCGATGTGGAGGATTTTCTATGCTGTATTAAAAAAGGAAGTGACTCTATGGCACCTGGTCCAAATGACCTGTGTAATGAAAAGGGGGACACAATTGATCCTTCCAGTTATCCTTTATGACCTGTAGAGCAGCCTTTTCTCTTCAACCCTAAGGAATTTGAAAAAATGGGCAATTGAGACAGGCCGATTGAAGAAATGTCAAACAGGATTACAGCAGGGTGTGGGAACCTTGCTTAACAGTCTCATTATAAATTGCATACAGAAAGAAGCCTTGAAAAAAATATGTCTCTATGGCTGCCATTGATTTATCATTGGCACTTGACCTGGTCAACAGGCAACAATTACGGTAAAAGGGCACATTCGGGAAGGACTTTGAAATATACTGGTCTTTTTTCCACAGTGATACCTCATTGAGAGTAAGTTTAAATCTGCCTGTGCAGCTATCGAAAGATATCCCAACCCACAGAGGTTTAAGACAGTGGTGCATTCCTGCATTGTCTGTTTAATTCATATATCTCAAATATGGATGAGATTGTGGAACATGTCGCCTTTATGTCTCCCAAGATTTATGGAGTGAAGTTATGCTTGCTCTCTTATGCCGATGATGTGATCCTTTTAGATTTTACCCACATTGGTCTGCAGAGGCTCATAAATGCTTTTGCCGAATATACCAGATCAAATGATGTTATGATGAACCTTAAAAAGACCAAGATAATGCGCTGCTCCCCAAGGAAGAAACCTATAGGAATTGCATGGCATCTTGAATCCTAGAAGGTGGAGATAGTTAATGATCAGAAATATCTGTGCTTCCATATTTCTTCAATCCTAAACAAAATAAATACACTTTTAACAATCATTGATAACAAGGCACTACTGTTGTCCTCCCAGATTAAACAAATCAATAACAAATGTGGGAAGTTGTCTTTACTCCCTGTTATTAAGTTCTATTAAGCAAAACTTGTGCCCATATTGATCTATAGTTTAGAACTACTTTACTATTTTATTGACAGATTATAGTTAAACCGCATTGAGAGATTAATGTGTAGGAACGTCTTGGCGCTTCCAAACTGTGTTCCTACTGTAATAATCCACACTGAACTTGGTTTGATATTTCTGATTTCCCGAGTGATGTGGAAGCGATTTTTATTATGTAAGAAATGTTTAGAAAGACCTAAAAATCCTCACTTTAAAGTGTTCCCTGTAAGTCGTTTCTCGATCTGATTGGAGGCTCTTTGAACCTACTCTATATAAATGCTCTCATTATTAAGAAATGTCTATAGCAATGGGACTGGTGTACCTCGATTAATAAGAGTAAGAGCTTTGTGCTTTTTCAGAAGTTGCACCACGAACATAGAAAGCAAGGAACTTTACTGCGGTACCTAACCCAATTCCCTAGTGCTTAACTTTGTTTCAATGTATTACTTACTAACGAGATCTCTTCCATGTGTGAGGGAAAGGATCTATGTTTTGCTGTATGTAGGTTTTGTTTGTAGGATAAAGAAACCCTGCAACATCGATTGTCAGTATGTCTGGCTTTAAATCACTTAAGCACTTTGCACTTTGATAAATGTGTCCATTGATCTAATTTGACTTATTATAACAATTTGTGGGCATGACTGTGCTGTGGAAATCTTAACCCTGTGACATTTGCAGTACTTCATGTTTTATACAAATTACATTTAATACATTTGGAAGATTTTTCTTAAACTGTCACACGCCGCCGTGGTTGGCGTGTGTGGAGCCGATGGCGTTGGAGCGGCCATTAGCCGCCCCGCCACGTCTCCACACAACGCTCAGCGGCGGTCTGGCTTCTCTGACGGCCACTGGGAGGAACCTTTTTTAGCAGATCCAACCAGGAAGCCGGCGCGTTGCAACCTTCTCGTCAGGCTTTCAGGTTGGATCACTCGCATGTTTTCCTCTCGGCTCGTGTGGAGCCTTTTTTCCCTTGCATTGCACTTAGCCTCTCCCCTCCTGCCTAGCATATTTTCTGCCTTTCCCTCTTCTCCTGCAGGTCCTAGGACTCCCCCTTCATTCTTGGGTTTCTCCTCGACCTACAGTGCTCTTTAGGCTATTTGCTTCGGCAGATCTGGTACCTACAGATTGGCTCTCTCACTCTCACTCTCTCCTGTCCATTATCTCCGGCTGTTACCCAAACTGCTTACTGTTTCCATAAACTGCATCTCTCCTAAAGGACCCATCAGGAAATACCGTCAAAGACTGCCAGGGTTTTTTTATGCCTAACGGCTTTTTCCCCTTTTTGGTCTGAACCGGAGGAGGGGCCCCTGGACCAACCATATTGGGGGTCAGGTGGCTTCCTTTCGGGGCAGACCGTATCTACAAAAAAAAGAAAAGAAGAAGGAGGAACTGTGGAAGAAGAGGTTCGGCGGAACTTCGGAGCTAGAACTCACAGGTGAGGAGGAAGGGGTTTGGAGTGACTTAGAACCGGGGGCGGAGGTGGCGGACTCTGATAGTTTGCAATGCCAAAAGACGCCAATGGCTACTCCCGAGCAATTTCAGGAGTTGGTAGCCGCCGTTCAGGCTATGAATGTGGACTTGCAGAACGTTAAAGCTGAGAACGCTGCCCTCAGGCAGCTGGTCGCCAACCGCGAACCTCAAGAATCAGACTTACCTCTCATGGCCTTATCCTCGGGCAAATTTGACGGGACCCCAAAATGGTTAAAGGAGTTTCTGGAAGCCTGTTCCGTCTACTTTGCCTTTCGCCCTCAGACCTACTCCACGGACCATACTAAGGTGGGTTTCATGGTGTCAAATATGACCGTAAATGCCCTAGCTTGGGCTACCCCTTTAGTGACGTCCAACAACCGGTCATCCGCGACTATGGAGCCTTCCTGTCTTTGCTCAAACAGACATTCGAAGAACCTGATATTACTAATGTAGCAGCCGAAGAGCTCCTTGAAGTACAGCAAGGATCCAATGACCTACTTTCCTACATATCTACCTTCAAGCGACTGGCTACAGAAGCAGGATGGCCGGAACAGGCCAAGTATACTATATTCCGCCGAGGTCTAAAGGAGGAGATTAAGGACGAGCTAGCACCTATCGCTCGTCCCTCGACCCTATCAGATCTAATGTCGATTGTATTACAGATAGAACATCGGCTTTCAGAGCGAAGAGCAGAAAGGAGAAAGCATAAGACCCCAGTCACCCATCCCCTTGGGACCTCCTCTCTTCCTCCTGTGCCGTCCTTAAGCAGTAAGGAAGAACCAATGCACTTTGGATCCGCCCGGCCCCCTCTGACACCCGAGGAGAGAAAATAAAGGAGAGATACCGGACTTTGTATGTATTGCGGATCCAATTCCCATCTCTCACAGAACTGCCCAGACGTACCTCCTAGGCGGGAGGGAAACGACCGACCTCGGACCTAATGGGGACTAGTATCCGAGGTCTAACTCCCAGTCCCTATATTACTATAACTGTTACATCCCAAGTCACAACGATGGATTCACGCCTCATGACAGTGGCTATTCAACACAAGACACGACACGTGGAACTTACCACTATGGGACTGCTTGATTGTGGGGCCGCGGGGGTGTTCATGGACACAGTATGGGCCCACAAACAAGGTCTCACCCTTCTGCAACGTGAAGATGCCCCGAAGGTAGAAGGGGTTGATGGCACCCCCCTTTCCTCCAGACCCATCACCCAGTCTACTGAGTTTCTAACTGTGACCATCCTTCAACATTCTGAACAGATGCAGTTTGATCCTATTCGAGCTGCTCATTTTCCTATTATTCTTGGAATTCCATGGTTTAGAAAACACAATCCGACCATTGACTGGACTCAAAACACTATGGCATTTGAATCGGATTTTTGTCGACAGAGTTGTTTTACACAACCGCAAGTGGAATCGTACAAATACTTACTCCAGAATATAAGGAAGTATGTGAAGTCTATTGTATCCCTTCCGAACTATCCGAATACCAAGAAGTGTTCAAGGAAAGCTCCGTTCTGGACCTGCCTCCGCACCGTCCGGAGGACTGCGCCATAGAGCTGCTACCCGATGCTTTGGGTGCATGTTTCCTCTATCCTTGGTAGAGAAAAAGGTCCTTCGCACCTACCTGGACTCTCATCTGACTAATGGGCTCATACGACCATCAAGATCCCCAGCAGGAGCTTCGTTATTTTTCATACCCAAACGGGATTCATTGGAACTAAGACCGTGCATTGACTATCGAGGCCTGAATAAGGTCACTATTCGGGACCTCTACCCGATGCCACTCATCTCCGACATCTTAGAGGCAGTTCAAGGCGCCTCAGTCTTCTCTAAATTAGATCTACGGAGTGCCTACCATCTCCTCCGTATTAGAGAAGGAGATGAGTGGAAGACGGCTTTCAGGACGCCTTTTGGCCTGTTCCAGTATCGGGTCATGCCCTTTGGATTAGTCAAATCACCAGCCATCTTTAAGCGCTTCATGGACCGTGTTTTTTCGGATGTACTTTTTTTAAATACCATAGTTTACCTTGACGACATTCTGGTCTTTTCACACACACCACAAGAACACATCCAGCACTTAAGGACAGTACTCAATCGTCTTCAATCCCAACATCTGTTGGGCAAACCAGAGAAATGTCTCTTTAATGCCACATCAGTTCCGTATCTGGGTTATATCCTTTCACCAGAAGGCATTACCATGGACTTAAGGAAGGCCTCGGCCATCTCTGGGGTTGGCCAACTTCTATAGGAAGTTTATCAGACAATTTTCTCAGATCGTCTTACCCATCACTGCCCTACTTAAGAAGGATTCACAACCCTTTCTCTGTATCGAACAAGCAAACCAAGCCTTTATGACACTTAAAGAGAAGTTCTGTACGGCTCCAGTCCTGTGCCAGCCAGACCAAACCATGCCTTTCATATTAGAGGCAGATGCATCGGCTAGGGCCTTAGGAGCAGTTCTTCTTCAGGTCAGAGATGGGAAGGAACATCCAGTGGCATACCTCTCTAAAACCCTTACTACCAGTCAAAGAAATTATTCTGTGTAGAAAAGGAATTGCTAGCATTGAAGGCTGCCTGTGAGGAATGGAGACACCTACTACAAGGAAGCTCTCATCAATTTACACTACGCACGGATCATAAGAATCTACAAATCCTCAGGAATATGGAGTACGTTAATTCAAGACAAGCACGAGGTGCTCACTTTTTTAGCCAATATGATTTTACCATAACGTATATTCCCGGTACCCTAAACAGCCTGGCAGATACATTATCCAGGCGTGATGCCCCTGATGTATAGACAGTTCCTGCGCCAGAGTACATGTTTCCTAGAAACCGTATTGTAGGCTTGGTTTCCTCCTTCCTCCAGGAGGTCAGAACGGTCACTATGCCCGAATTGGAAGCAAGGGTACCTCGGAATCAACAACACCAGGCCCGATGGTCCGATGGGCTGTTGTTAGTAGGACCAAGACTGTTCATCCCCACTAGAGCCTTGCAGTTGAAGATCTTAGGCTGGGGTCACGACCAATGGACAGCAGGTCATAGAGGAGTACGGGGTAATTTGGAACTCATCTCCCGTTCCTTCTTCTGGCCCACTCTCTCTCAGGACGTCAAAAGCTATTGTAGAGCCTGTCAAACTTGTGCCAGAAATAAGAACCCGACTCACAAACCCTATGGCCTTTTAGAACAACCAGAGACACCTATTCGGCCTTGGTCCCATATCTCGACAGACTTTATTGTAGATTTACCTTTGTCTCAGGGTTGTATGTGTCTGATGGTTACGGTGGACTCCTTTACCAAGCTTGCTCACTTCTCCCCACTGCCAGGCGGAAATATTCCTAAAGGATATTTTCAGGTTACATGGGTTACCTGAGAAGATTATTAGCGATCGGGGCAGTCAATACACCTCTCGATTTTGGGCAGCACTCTGTCAGCGTTTGGGAATCGAACATGCCCTTTCTTCTGGGTTTCATCCGCAGACCAATGGGCAGACGGAGCGCCTTAATGCCTCTCTCGAGCAATATCTTAGGTGTTACATTAATAGCTTGCAAGATAATTGGGTGGCCCTTCTACCTACTGCAGAATTTGCATATAATAACTCCCAACACTCAACTACAGGTCTCAGTCCCCTTTTCTGCACATACGGAATACACCCGCAGGGATTGCTTCCCATGTTCAGGTCCTTCTCCAATATGCCCACGCTTGAGTCTAATTTAGCCGAGATAGCCTCCGCCCACAAGTCTGCCCAACAGAGTTTACGTTTATCGAGAAGGAGGTATAAGGAACAATCTGACCGATCTCGACTACCATGTCCCAATTGGAAGGTAGGTGATCGAGTCTGGTTGTCCACCAGGTATTTACCTCGATGGGTTCATCCAACTAAACTCACTCCCCGATTTCTGGGTCCCTTCAAGATTACCAAACAGATAAATCCTGTGGCCTTTAGATTACAATTCCCAAAGAGTTTGCGTCGAATTCACCCTGTGTTTCATTCCTCCCTACTCCAAACTGTTGATCCAGACACCACTTACAAACAAAGAGGAACCATGCCTGTGGGTCAGCAGCCCCCCCTGAGGAGTATGAGATATCCAGCATTCTAGACTCCAGGTATCGAAGGGGACGGCTTGAGTATTTAGTGGCTTGGAAAGGGTATCCCCATTCCGAGGACTCCTGGGAACCTGAGTCCCACGTGCATGCACCTAGGTTGACTCGTCGGTTCCATCGGCTCCATCCGGGTAAACCGGGTGGTGTGGGCCATGGAGAGGGGCATACTGTCACACGCCGCCGCGCTTGGCGTGTGTGGAGCCGATGGCCTTGGAGCAGCCATTAGCCGCCCGCCACGTCTCCACACAACGCTCCGCGGCGGTCTAGCTTCTCTGACGGGCGCTGGGAGGAACCTTTTTCAGCAGATCCAACCCGGAAGCCGGCACGTTGCAACCTACTCATGTCAGGCTTTCAGGTTGGATCACTCGCATGTTTTCCTCTCGGCTCGTGTGGAGCCTTTTTTCCCTCGCATTGCACTTAGCCTCTCCCCTCCTGCCTAGCATATTTTCTGCCTTTCCCTCTTCTCCTGCAGGTCCTAGGACTCCCCCTTCATTCTTGGGTTTCTCCTCGACCTACAGTGCTCTTTAGGTTATTTGCTTCGGCAGATCTGGTACCTACAGATTGGCTCTCTCACTCTCACTCTCTCCTGCCCATTATCTATGGCTGTTACCCAAACTGCTTACTGTTTCCATAAACTGCATCTCTCCTAAAGGACCCATCAGGAAATACCGTCAAAGACTGCCAGGGTTTTTTTATGCCTAACGGCTTTTTCCCCTTTTTGGTCTGAACCGGAGGAGGGGCCCCTCGGACCAACCATATTGGGGGTCAGGTGGCTTCCTTTCGGGGCAGACCGTATCTACAAAAAAAAAGAAAAGAAGAAGGAGGAACTGTGGAAGAAGAGGTTTGGCGGAACTTCGGAGCTAGAACTCACAGGTGAGGAGGAAGGGGTTTGAGTGACTTAGAACCGGGGGCGGAGGTGGCGGACTCTGATATAAACTTGTAACCATATAGTATTTTTTCAGTATTATTTAATCTTTTAAATTGTTAAAAACATATGAAGTGGTATTTTATGTCTATTTTTACATTTTAATTTATCTTGGGTGTGCATTTTGACACTTTGAGTCCCATTGTATTGATTGTATTTCCTCTTTGGTTTTTTTCTCATATTTTTGTAAGGATGTCTTTGTTTAAAACATGAACACAATAAAATATATTTGTTTTAAAAAACGTTTTCAATAATTACTTTTAAATGTCCCCACTAAAGCTGCCATGTTGCCCTCCGATCCCCTCTCTCACAGATTGATGGCATGAGTTCATGAAGGTGTACATGCCCATCATCCTTTGGTCTATACGCCTTTGAAGTTGAAAATGGTACACACTGTCTCTTCAGCCCAATGGCATAGAGTGTAGCTACAAAGTTTAAAAAGTGAAATTAGGGAGGCAAAAAATGGGCAGAAAATTAATTCTTTTGTCCAGTCGAAAAATGCTCTGGAGAAAACAATGGATAAATATACACTAGCAAATTCACAATAGTAATCTAAAATGATTAAAGAAGCAAATAACTAAAGTAAGGCCTTGTTTAGGCAGTCAACGTTGAATACATTCTATAGCTGTAGTAAGGATCCCTTGTACTAGATGGAAGGTTCCAGCCAGGAACTACTAAACTGTTTTTATTGGACATGATTTAGAGGTGTAGCAGAAGGGGCTTGTATTGCCTGCTACAGTGGGCGATGTGAGGAGCAGGAATGAGAGGCGGACCCAGAAGACTCATTGTTTTGGTAAATGAAAAGAGAGGTGGAAAATGCCTCTCTAACTCCAATCTAGGAGGTGTTTCCCTACCTCTACCAAAATGAATGGGTCTGTCCTTTGTCAAGATGTCCCAAAGTAAGAATACATCCGGTGTCCGAAATCCTATTCTGGCCCTCACATTCTAAAACAAACTCTAAGGTGCAAAGGATATTAGTGTAGCCTACCAGCAACCACAGCTTACCGCTTCCACTGCCCGATATCCCGGTAATACTGGGATATTACGGGCAGCGGAGGAACGTTAAGTTCCCATTGCCGTGGAGTCCAATAGGAACACTGAAGCACCGTTAGTAACGGTGCCTCAATGAAAAATCTGCCGGTATGGGCTTGAGCTACCGGCAGGTCAGGCCTGCCGATAGTTCACTGCCCCTATCGGCAGACTTGTAGTTTGCCGGTCTGGAAAAGGTGCCGGTAACAACCTTTTTTCCAGACTGGCAAACTTATAATGAGGGCCATTGTCTCTTGTTTTCAAAAGTGTGCAAATGTTCCAATGCAACACAAAAGGTATTAATCCAAACCAAAAAGTTCCAAATGGACAATGTTCACTGTTCCAGGGGATGGCTCCCTTCCCCAAGTTCCTTTTACCAATACAAAAAGTTAAAACTAAGAATAATCAAGTTTCTTAAAGTTCAAAATTATAACTCTCTCCTTCGGATACTGCAATCCACTCCCGGGGAAATGGCTCCCTTCCCCAGGTTTCTCTTTACACTCAAAAGCAGGTTACAATCCTAAGGGTATGACTCCTCCTTAGAATTCTCCTGTGTCCCAGACTCTCAGGTCACCTGATCTACTCCCCGGCCAGAATCTTTCCAGATATACACCAGCTCAAAGTCTCACTTGTATGAGGCTTTCTATGATATGATAGGCTTTCTATCTACAGCAGTTTATCACACATAATGGACTATGCCTGGTGTAATCTCCTGCCAGGTTTTGGAAATAGTCTCTTTCACGGCTTTTCATATAGTTAGCTTTGCCTGGTGTACTCTCCTGCCAGGACTTGTGTGCATTTGTTTTTAACACGGCATATCGGTACTTCTCATCTGCTCATATTATCATTAATGTATGTTCAGTACTTTTCATCCGTTCATTCAGTTTCTTTTACAAATATTTGGCAGACCTTTTCATCATGGTACAAGATACAATGGCCCTCATTAAGTGTTTGCTGGTATGCCCTTACCATCTGTGCTGCCCGATATCCTGGTATTACCGGGATTTTACAGGCGGTGGAGAGCTGGGAAGTTCCTGTTCCAATGGAATCCCAGAGAATCCCAGAGGATTCCATGGGATGGGATTGCCTGAATCAACAGCACCACTATTACCAGTATTTCTTTGCAGGAGGGGCCTGATCTACTGGCAGGTAAGGCCTACCCGGAGATCTGTGGCCCCCACTGGCAAACCTGAAGTGTGCCGGTCTGTAAAAAATGGCAGAGCCAGAAATAAATTACCAGCATTTATTCTGGACCGGCACACTTGTAATGAGGCCCAATGTTCCTCTCTGGTTTTGCTGCTTGGTCTTCCCCAAGTTTGTATTGAGGGTCCCAGACCCAAGTCCCACTGTCTAGGGCCTTTGTGACACTACCCGACAGTGCTTATGCATCCCAACCCTTTCCCTGGGCTCACCTGCTTTCTGTTTATGGCTTCTCTGCGTTGACAACTCCAAGTCAGGCGTTCCTCTGGCCCCCACGGCTCTCCCTGCTGCTGTCAGCATCTTCAGTAAACATCTGCACTCTGGATGGCGTCCCAACCTCTGCAGCCTTCAAGGAAGCATGATTTGCTTCCTCGCGCTTCGCTCCGTCTCCTGCAAGCCTCTCCAAAGCGCTCACTGGGCTGCCTTCTTGGACCTCGTAGCTATCTGGACTCCTGCGCTGCTGCCGATACCTTGTTCTGCCATGAGCTGGAGAACTCCATGCTCATTTTCCCGGCAGGATTTTAAACCATATCGGGCCAATAGTCCTTCCCAGCGAGTAGACCGCTGCTCATGGTTCTCGTGGGTAGTGATCATCGTCATTACTCCTCGCCTCTTTCTTGTCTCAGTTGATGTATTGTTTCTGATGCAATGTTTAGAAAGGTGACATTGAACTTCAATGGGAGTAATCATCACTGCTCCCTGCT
Organism: Ambystoma mexicanum; assembly: GCF_040938575.1. Taxonomy (NCBI): domain Eukaryota; kingdom Metazoa; phylum Chordata; class Amphibia; order Caudata; family Ambystomatidae; genus Ambystoma; species Ambystoma mexicanum. The sequence goes on from NC_090934.1 coordinate 1,020,342,128, forward strand.
TTTTCCTTATCTCAGTTGTTAATAACCCAGTCGTTAGGGGGTATTGTGGAATACTTGAAGTGGACTTGGTTAGAGGTTCAGGGAGAGTACCACAATGTGCCATCAAAGCATGAGGAAGAGAGGGAACATCCCTAAAAGGGAATGGGGGTTATGTGGCTAGTTCTGATGATGCCATGTTATCCCTCTGAGGGTTGTCTCCCCCCATTTGGTCCTCCCTCATATAGCCACCCTATGGGTCAGGATCAGGTGGCGGCTGCCGTCCCCATGCCACATGAGAAGAGGCTACCTCAGGAAAAAGAGTGATGACATCAGATGATACATCAAATGCCCTTCCACTAATGCCGCTGGTTCTCTCAGCATCCATGGGGAAATGGGAAAGGACGTTTACTTTCTCTTCATCTCTTCCTTTTCAGTGTTCTACTGTGAAACAATAGGGTTGAATATCTAAGAACCAGTGCATGACTTGTGCATTGGTGTCTTTACGTGGGCTCATCCAAGTCAGTGGAGAATGATCAATGATGAATCTAAATGTTCTTCCCGTAAAATAGTATTTGAGATACGAGGCTGCCCACTTTATGGCTAGGGCCTCCAGCTCAATTGTGGCATTGTTTTATTCTCTAGTATATAGTTTAGCACTAATAACGATAATTGGATGTCTAGAGTGGGGAAGGAGGTGACCCAACTAAGGCAAGAATGGGAGGAAGATGCAGGAGAACCCATGCAAGATGGGCAATGGGAAAGAGCGCAGAGATACCATAAGAAAGTGTCAAGGAATGCCAGATTACAACAGATCTAGCTATCTGTAACATACAGAGCGTACATGACCCCCCAAAGGATAGCTCGAATCCAAAACACAGATACACAACGGTGCCCCAAATGTGGAGAAGTGAAGGTGGGGATGATGCATATGTTCTGGGCATGCCCAGAGATTCAAAAACTTTGGGTAGAGGTCACCTTTCGCCTCTCCAAAAAAGGTATCAAACTAAACGTAGAATCGGTCTGGGCATATATGTTGGGAGGATGTACCAGACCACGTAACAGGAAGCACATATGCAAACTCAAAGACCTGGCGTATATCCTGGCCAAACGTAGAATAGCTATGGGATGGAAAGCAAACCAAAGACCTCGACTAGAGGTATGGTGGCAGGACCTACTAAAATGGGCAGCAGCAGAAACTGCAGCATGGTATGACGCGGTCTACAAGGGGGAAGACGAAAAGGTGGGATCGTTGATGGCTTGGAGACAGCTAATAGCCACGCTAACTGAACCTGCGCGCGACAGCTCAAGCGAACACAACACCTCTAGGAGCACTGATGAAGAGGTGCCCCAGGAGGAATAGGGCTAAAGCGCAATATATAAGCTTACGTTAAGGGGGGGAGGAAGGGGAAGACAGTGACAACATATGTGAATTTATATGGTGTTTGAAAATGTAATATTGTCGCTGCCGGGCGTGCTGTGATGTGTTTAATATGAAAATCTAATAAAAATAATTAAATAAAAAATAACGATAATTGGATGTTCGATGCCATCGCAATCTTGGTAAAGAATAGCCCCTAGCCCTACATGTGAGGCGTCTGTCTGTAAGATGAATTCCCTTTTAAAGTTGGCTACTTTAAACTTTGGTTCACTACATACGATTTTTTTAAGTTTGTCAAAACAGATTTTGTCTTTGGGACTCCACTTTATCGTTTGAGGCTCTACATTGTTAAGTTTACCATTGAGGTAGGAGGTAATAGTGGAGTAACCGGGAATGAATCGTTTATAATACCCCACCAACCCCAGGAAGACCCTCAAGTCTTTCTTGGTCTTGGGTACTGGGGTTTCTTGCACAACCCTCACCTTTACACAACAAACCCAACATAAGACTGCTGACTATGCCAAGTGACTTTTTTGGGGGGTGGGCAATAAGGCCGGTTTTCCTTAAGGTCCTGATGACTAAATAAAGATGGTGTATATGTTTGTCCCAAGACTTGCTGTGAATAATTATGTCATCAATGTAAGCTCCACAAAGAGAGGAGTATGGCCAAAGGATTTGGTCCATTAATCTTTGAGATGTGGCTGGTGTCCTGTGAAGCCCAAAGTAGAACACTTTGAATTGGAAGAGCCCAACAGGGGTGAAGAAGGATGTTTTTGCCTTGTCCTCCAGGTTGACACATACGTGCCAGTAACCTTTAGTCAGATCGATCGTGGAGAGGTAAACGGTGGCTTCCAATCGATCAATTAGATAGTCTATCCTGGGCATAGGATAATTATTGAATTGGGACACCCCGCTTACCCTTTTGAAATCGATACCGAACCTCTACGACTGATATGGTTTGGCAACAAGTAGAATTGGAGAGGACCAAGGACACTATAGGATGGTTCAATTATATCCAAACTTAGCATCTTCTCCACTTCCTGTATGACTACTTCCTGCCTTGCCTGAGGGTTCCTATAGGATTTTAAATGGACAATCTTCCCTGGTGGTGTTCAGATGTAGTGAAAGACCACCTTTACTCTCCCTGGTTCATTCTTAAAGACATCAGGAAACTATTCCAATGAGTCCTGTAGATCTTTTTTTGGGGTTGGTGTTAAATGGGAAGGAATCAAAGTATCCCTGTTTGACTCTTGCTCCAAGAGACTAGTCAGTACCACGGTTGTGGTTTCTATAGGATCCTCTCTCCATTCCTTATGGGGGTTAGGTGATTTATGTGAGTCGTCTTTCACCTATCTGGTTGGGATACTCGATAGTTGTAGGGGCCAGTTTGTTCGATCACCTCATAAGATCCATGCATTTGGGCACCATCTTGTTTTTGGATGTTGGAAGGCAAACAAGAACTTTCTGTCCAATGGAAAAAAGACCTAAGTAGAGCTCTTATCGTGGGAAGCCTTTTGATTTTCCTGAGCTTTAGTTAGGTGGGTTTGAATTATTGCTCTCACGGTGGTCCATGTGTTCTTTCAGCCTATGGGCCATTTGTGAGATTGGTCGAAGGGCTTCCTCTCTCTCCTCCCCGGTCTCCCTTAACATGTCAAGGACATCCCGTTCTTCCCTGCCATATCGTAATTCAAATGGTGAAAACCCTGTGGAAGATTGTGGTGTCTTGCGGACAGTAAAAATGGCCCAGGGTATCATTATATCACAATTGTTTTGCCATCTGCCTCAACTAGTTTCCGTATAACACTTTTAAGAGTCTTATTGAAATGTTCCACCAATCTGTTGGTTTGTGGGTGGTAGACAAAGGACTTAAGAGTCTTTATCTGTAGGATCTCTTTTAGTTCCGTCTTCAACCGACTCATGAAGGTTGTCCCCTGATCCGTAAGGATCTCTTTCAGGAAACCAACTTGTGAAATAAATGGGATGATGTGTTTCAGAATCTGTTGGGATGCGTTGTTACGTAAGGGTCTCAAGTGACATAATCTACCATTACTAAGATGTACCTATTTCCCAACCTAGATGTCTCAAGGGCCCACTATGGCCATTCCTAACTGAGAAAAGGGCACATCAAGGTTGGAGTGCAGCTGGGAGAGCTATTCGGGAGCTAGTCTTTCGGGACAGGGCACAGGTGAGTGTGAGGTTTTCCACATCAGCATAGTGTGAATAGCCAGGAATGAGACATGGACACAGCGAGCTCATAGTTTTGGCTATAAACCTTTATTCTCCAGCATGGGGTCTGGCATGGATTCACATGCTCATGAATATTCCCCGTTGTCAGGCTGGGAATCCTCGGTAAAGAAAAAAATCAGTATCAGTTTCGTTTCTGATCTGTCTTTCTTAGTAGTAACCAATCACTGATCTCTGGGTCATACTGCCCCCAGCCAATGACTGCCCTCTCCCTAAGCCCCGCCTCTGGCAGCCACCCTCAGATTTTTACCGCACGCTCAAGTGTTGGGAGTCCTCGTGTTTAGCTCTCGAGTTTTTTACTGCGTTTTCACGCTTTTTCAGGAGATTTTCTCATTTTTGCGGTTTAATCGAGCCTCAAGCTCCACCGTTTCTACTTCCGATAACGGAGACCCGTTTTGGAATTCTTCGTCGAGTTTACACTTCTTGGAGGATTCCGGAAGATCTGCGGCCTACCTCAACGGACATGGCCCAGGACAAGGGAAGCTCGACGCCCGGATCCAAGCTGTTCAGGAACTGCCCTGGATGCGGATTATGTAACGTTTTCAAGGAGGACAAGCATTTGCGATGTCTCTACTGCCTTCATGTGGACAAGACGCATGTGGAGAAAGACTGTGCGTTCTGCAAGAACCTTTCGGAACGGACCAAACAAGATCGTTGTTCCCGCCTCGCCACCTGGCTGGAGAAGGGCACAGCAGGTGAAAAGGCGAAGAAGAAGTCTGAGCGGGCTTCTAAGCCCTGTGAGGGCGCCCCGGCGACGGGGGCCCAACAGAAGGCCAAGCACCGCGAGCGCCGAAAGGTCGGGCTCTTCGGTTGCCAAGCAGGGCGCTACTTCCCCGGCACGTTCGACCACGAGCCAGCGCTCTGGTTTGGGGAAGAGGAAGTCCGAGAACCCGGGTAGGCCGCTGGAGCGGACCCGGTCGATCTCGAAGGGGGAGCGAGGCGCTGACCCTCCCCCCAAGGCGAAGGCCAAGGACGCACCTAAGGTGGTGAGGGCTTTGATCCACCTGGCTAAGGCCTCTACCGAAGTGGTCGCTGCGACCCTGGCGGAGCCGGCTGAGACTACGCCAGTGGAAACGGCCCCTGGGCCCAGAGTATCCCTGCCACCGCGGAGGGAATCCTCTTTCCAGCCCATCGCTAAGACCCCCGTGAAGCCCCCGGCTGAAAAAGAGGGGGGGGTCCGGTGGCCATTACAGACTCGGAATCAGCTTCTGAGGAGGAACTGGCAAAAACCGAGAAAGGCCTCAACGAAAGGTCCATAGGCCTCAACGAGAGGTTCATAAGCCTCAACGAGAGGTTCGAGAAGGTTCGATCCCAGGGGACGGTTCCCGCTGACTTGATCGAAGATCGCGACGATGACGACGAACAGGGCCCAGTGGAGCGGCCATCCTGCCCGTCGCAGCCATTGCCCGAGCCCCAGGATAGCTCGGCGGCCATTTTGTTGGCAATCCAATCCTTATGTACCGAGATAAGGACGAGATTTCCACGCACCCCGATGGAGGAGCCAGAACCAGGCCCGTCAGGAAGCCATCCGAACAAGCGGAGGAGAGTCCACCCCGCTCCGCCCTTCGTACCTGCGAGACCGGTGGACCCCTCATCCCCCTCGCCGGACCCTAGAGAGGATACGGTGACGGATACAGCGACGGGGATGGACGATGGCGGCGGCGAAGATACAGCGGACATCCCGTCGTCACCCCCCCCCCCCGCGGGCATCTCCAGCCGACGAGGTTGGCTCTGTACATGCAATGATAACCAGGGCATCCGAGCTCTTCCAGCTCTACCCTGAAGAACAGAAAAAGGAGGGGTTTCTGTACCAACGACGAGAGGCCAAGAGGAAGACGGTCCTCGCGGTGCCTTTACTCAATGACATCTGGGACGAGGGGCTTGCTGTCCTCAAGAACCCTTCCACGACACCCGCCAAGAGGCACAGGTATGAGAAGAAGTACCGAGTCCCCAATGCCGCCCCCTTGTGCCTCAGGGCCCAGCCCACGCCGCACTCGGTTGTCTCGGCAGCGGGTAAGAAGAAGGCAGCGGGCGCGGCGGCTTCAACTTCCACTTCCCCGCCGGACAGCGAGGGCAAGAAGTTGGACTCTATGGGACAACGAGTCATCTCGTTGGTGGCGACGACGATTAAGGCGGCCAATGCCTTAGCGATCGTAGCCCGCTACGACAGGGAGCTCTGGTTCAAGATAGCTCCCCTGCTAGACTTCCTGCCTGATGACAAAAGGGCGGAGGCCCTAGAAATTCTGCAGAAAGGCTAGGTGGCGTTGGATCACGGCATAACAGTGGCAACGGAAATTGTCGATACCGGATGTCGCCAACTGGGCAACAGAGTTTGCCTCCGACGACGAGGATGGCTCAAGGCGACAGACTTTCACCAGGACGTCCAGACCAGAGTGTTGGACATGCCGTTCGACAGCAACAACCTTTTTGGTAAAGCGGTGGACGAGTCTCTACAGGCCATCAAGACCGACTCTGAGACGGCCCGGGCCCTTGGGGAGCTTCAACAGCGACAGCCCTTTCGGAGCTCTGGAGGCAGACAGGGTGCCTCCAAAGGATCCAGCGGTGGCTCCTCCACTTACAGCCAGGCGGCCCGCTCCTCTTCCCAGGAGGCCTACAGAGGTCGCGGCAAGCAAGGGGGATCCCGTCGTCGCCGCCAAGGAGGCCAAGGTGGCAAGGCCGCCTACAAGCAAGACTGACCCGGCTGGGTTGGCGGGCCCCCACCGAAGCACCCCGGTGGGAGGCTGGCTGACGAAGTTCGTCAGAGTGTGGGAGTCCATCGCCACCGATCGTTGAGTGCTGGACATTCCAAAAGAAGTGCCCTCGCATTCCTCCCGTGGCCAGGAAGGAGAATCAACCCCTCAACTGCTGTTGGAGGTAAAGGCGATGCTCAAGAAAGGTGCCATCGAGCTCGTCCCCAGGAGGCTCCGGGGCTCCGGAGTGTACTCAAGGTACTTTCTCGTCAGAAAGAAGACAGGCGGTTGGCGCCCCATGCTGGACCTGCGTCGGTTAAACAAATACATCAAGGCGCAGAAATTCAGTATGGTCACCCTCCAGCACGTGCTGGGACAGCTGGAGGAAGACTACTTCCTATCGTCGGTGGACCTGGAGGATGCTTACTTCCACATCCCCATTCTAAAAAGGCACAGGAAGTTCCTCAGGTTCGTGGTTCAGGGACGCCACTACCAATTCAGAGCCCTACCGTTCGGATTAAAGTCGGCACCCAGGGTTTTCACCAAGTGCCTGGCACCAGTGGTGGCGCGGCTGCACCTGCAGGGGATCCACGTCTACCCCTACCTGGACGACTGGCTAATCCGGGCAAGGAAAAGGGAACTCGCAGACGAACATACGGCGAGGACCGTCCGGTTACTCACAGAGCTGGGGTTCGCCATCAACTACCCCAAATCCCACCTGGTTCCATCGCAAGTAGCACTGTTTCTGGGAGCGAAGCTCGATACAGTGGGACAATTGGCCTCCCCTTCAGAGGAGAGGACCAAAACCATCCTGGGCAAGGTGCGGCGCCTGTTAGCCACGGACGTGGCCAGGGGGAGGTCCATCAAGTCCCTTCTCGGGATGATGTCCTCATGCATCTACCTTGTACCCCTTTGCAGACTTCGGATGCGTCCGATACAGGTGTTCCTCGACGCCCGCTGGTTTCAGGCGACGGGCTGCTTCGAGGACAGGATCCCTCTCGATGAGGAGTTCCGTTGGGCGATCCTATGGTGGGGCACCCGGGCTCACCTCACTACAGGCACAGACTTTCAAACCCCGGCGTTTCAGGAGACGGTGACAACGGACGCCTCTCTGGAGGGTTGGGGGGCCCACACCGGAGATCTCCACGCAAGAGGCCTTTGGCTCCCGGAGGAGAGGTCTCTCCACATCAACATCCTGGAGCTCCGAGCAGTGTTCTGGGCGCTCAAGTCGTTCCTTCCGTCCCTCAAGGACAAAGTGGTGAGGACCTTCACCGACAACACCACCACGATGTTCTACGTAAGGAAGCAGGGGGGCACCAGATCCCCAGCCCTATCCAAGGAGGCCCAGGATCTGTGGCACTGGGCCGTCGCCCAGGAGATGTTTCTGGTTCCCTTCCACTTGGCAGGAATAAAAAACACCATCGCCGACTCACTCAGCAGGGAGCTGCGCTCGTGCCACGAGTCGGAACTTCACCAGGATCAAGTTGGCTCTTCCAACGATGGGGCAAACCCCAGATCGACCTGTTCACGACGGCGACGAACTCCAAGTGCCAGAGGTTCGCCAGCAGGTTCCCACAGCCGAGGAGTATGGGCGATGCCTTCTCGTTCCCTTGGGACGGCCTGTTTCTATACGCGTTCCCTCCGTTGCCGTTGCTGCTCCGCCTCATCAACCAGCTCAAGAAGTCCAGGTGCAGGATGATCCTCGTCGCACCGGCGTGGCCGAGGCAGATCTGGTTCCCGGACCTTCTAGACTTGTCAACGTCCCCACCATTCAAGCTGCCGGCGGACGCGGATCTTCTCTCCAAAGAAGGAGGCGCCATTCTCCATCACGGCCCACAGTCGCTGAACTTGCAGGTCTGGCTCCTGCGGCACTAGAGTTTGGAGGGTACGATATACCGGCTGATTGCAGAGAGGTTCTTGCAAAGGCCAGGGCGTCCCCAACTCTCAAGTGTTACGGTCATAAATGGAAGAGGTTCTTTGTCTGGTGCCGTGCACAGAAGATTAACCCTCTGCGGATTACGGCCCCTCAAGTACTGCCGTACCTACTGTCGCTGGCCAAAGCTGGACTGGCTCACGCCTCCATCAAAATACATCTGGCTGCCATCTCCCGATATACCAGGACTACGGGACAGGCGTCCTTGTGGTCTCATCGCCTGGGTAAGGAATTTATGAAGGGGCTATTCTGATCCTTTCCGCCGGTGAAGGCTCCGGCCCCGGCGTGGGAGCTTAATGTGGTGCTGACCAGGCTCATGGGCTATGCATTCGGCGCCTTTGAAGTTCCTGTCATGGAAGACAGCATTCCTCGTGGCCATCACCTCCGCACGACGAGTGGGAGAGATCCAGGCCATATCTTGCAAGCCTCCATACTTTACTTTTCATGACACAAGGGTGGTGCTGAGGATGCACCCCTCCTTCATGCCCAAGGTGCCGTCGGACTTCCACCTCAACGAGCCCTTGGTATTACCAGTTTTCTTCCCGTCGCCTTTGACACCGGCTGAGAGGACTTTGCACTCGCTGGATGTAGCTAGAGCGCTGAAGTTCTACGTGGGCCGCACGAAGAGTTTTCGGAAGACGTCACAGCTGTTTGTGAACTTTGGATCTGTGAATCAAGGGAAGGCTCTCTCGAAGACTTCCATTTCCAGATGGCTCTCAGGCTGCATCATGCACTGTCACTGGTTGGCAAACCGACCGCTGCCCGGCCGTCCGAGAGCCCATTCGACCAGAGCGATCGCTGCTACCACGGCGTTCCTGTCTGGTGTGCCCCTGCTGGACGTCGACGCACACCTTCACAAGATTCTACTGCGTCGATCGGGACTCCAGGGAGGAGTCCAGGGTCGGCCAAGCAGTGCTGCGCAACCTGTTCGCCTAAGGTGAGCCTGGTGAGGAGGTAAGAATTGCTTAAAGTTGAGTTTTGGATGTAATGCTTAATGTTGAGCCTTTACCACCTCCCGTGGTTGTGCATGTGTACTGCTATGTATTCTTTTATTCATGAGCATGTGAATCCATGCCAGACCCGATGCTGGAGAAGGAATAAGTTACTTACCTGTAACTGTTGTTCTCCAGCATGGGTCTGGCATGGATTCACGTGCGAACCCTCCCGCCTACCCCTCTACGGCTCTTCACTTGGTCATACTTCCACTTTGCGTGCTACCAAATCTGAGGATGGCTGCCAGAGGCGGGGCTTAGGGAGAGGGCAGTCATAGGCTGAGGACAGTATGACCCAGAGATCAGTGATTGGTTACTACTAAGAAAGACAGATCAGAAACGAAACTGATACTGATTTTTTCCTTTACCGAGGATTCCCAGCCTGACGACGGGGAATATTCATGAGCATGTGAATCCATGCCAGACCCATGCTGGAGAACAACAGTTACAGGTAAGTAACTTGTTCCTTCTAAATAAAAGGGAGTTGGGAAATGTCTATCTGTCCCTACCCTAAGAGGTATTTCCCTACCTCAACCGAAAACAAAGGGTCTGTCGTGTGTCAAGATGTCCAAAGCAAAATGTCCTATGTCTGAAATCCTATCCTAGCCCTTACACTCTACAAGTAACTCTAATGTGATAAGGATAATCTCTTTGGGCTTGAAAGTGCACAAATGTTCAACATCAAATGAAAAATGTAACTCCAACACAAATGTTCACAGTTCCAGGGGATAGCCTCCTTCCCAGGATTCTCTTCACCAACACAATGAATCAATTACACAACCAACATTCTTTATAGCCCAAGAGGATAACTCCCTCCTCTTGGCATCGCAGTTCACTCCCGGAGAGCTGTCTCCCTTCCCAAGGTCTCTTTAAAACACTTAGAAACTCCTAAGGTTATGAATCTTCCTTGGGGGGGGGGTCCTCTGGTCAACAACCGTCCCCCTTCCCCATGTGCCTCCTCCCGTTTCTACTCTTTTCAGCTCCTAGCCCCCCTGCACTGGAACTCCTTACCTCTCTCAATCCGCTCTATACCTACCTTTTCCTCCTTCCGCACTTCCTGGACATCTCTCCTTCTCCATTCCCCGCCTTGAAACCTTACCCACCTCTCATTCTGTCCCCTTCCCTCGAATCTTCCCTATGATCCTCTCTTCCCTCCCCCTCCCCCTTATCCTCCCTCACTTTCACCCTTATACCCCTTGTGTTTTTTCCCTCCTCCTTCCCTTCCTCACCCCTTCCCTCTTTCCTCACAGATTAATTGCTCTACTTACTGTTTTTTATTGGTTCGATTCATGATTGTAAATTGCTTCTACTGTTATAATGTTCTATGTATTCTGTTGTTATAATGTAAAGCGCTTTGGATGAAAGCGCTATATAAACACAATAAATTCAAATACAAATACAAACAAAACAACTTAGATTTTGCTTTGCCTGGTATGCTCCCTTGCCAGGACTTTCTCATGTGGCTTCTTTGCACACTTGGAATCTTGACTTTGCATATTATACTCTCCTGCCAGGGCTTTCTTGTATGGTACCCTTTACACACTTGCAAACATGACTTTAGCTGATATACTCGCCTGCCAGAGCATTTCTCATGTGATTCACTTTACACACTTGCACCCTTGACTTTGCCTGGTATACTCTCCTGACAGGGCTTTTCTTGTGTTGTTCCCTTTACAAACTTGCAAACTTGACTTTGCCTGGTATACTCACCTGCCAGGGCTTTTCTCATGTGATTCACTTACACACTTGCCGTCAGGGAGACTTCCCTCTTCTTCCTGTTGTGGCTCTGATACAGCAAACTAGCATCTGCAGTCTTCCTTCCTTCACCATCCCCCTGAGCCGGCTGACTCCACAGTCTGCTTTGTGGCTCAAATGTCCCTCGGTCCTCACTGAGAGGACAAAGCTTTCCCAGGCAGCGTCTCTGCTCTCCATGCTGGTTGGGATTTTTAAATGTCCTAGCACCTATCAAAGGTTTGCAAACACTAGAGCGTGTGATGTGCTTCTCTGACTCAACGATATTCATTACTCCGTTCAGTCTCCTTGTCCCACTATTTCTATGCATATGGGATTGATGGGCATTTCTTGGTAGCTTACTCATGGAGTATTGAGAAATGTCATTAGTAGGTTTGGGAGAGGTTTGAAGAGAACAATGACAGTGAGCCATAAAGGCTTGAGATATGCAGGGGACGTACCTAACAGGGAAAGGGGGTATATGCTCACACCCGACAATGCTGTGCATCCCCCTGAGGGTGCCTCCCCCCATGTAGTCCTCCCTCATATAGCTGCCCCCCAGGTTCATGATCAGGTAGTGACTGCCATCTCCTGGCCACATGGGGAGGGAGTACCCCTGGGAAAGGAGTGATGCCATCATCATATTCACCACAATAGATACCTGGCCAGTAAAATTGTCTTATGATTTGACTCGGAGTCTTGGCTCTTCCTAAGTGACCACTGGTTAAATGGGAGTCGGCAGTCTCCAGTACCATCTTCTTATAACTTTTAGGTATCATAACTTGAGATCTGGGAGTTTCATCAGGGCTGAGATTGCCTCTGTAAAGTAACCCAATTTCTTAAAAAGAAGAACAGCCCCCCTTTTCAATCTCCCCTTTTCAGATACTGTGTGTTAAAAGGGTTCTGCTAGCAAAGGTTCATTCCGCTAAGTCGGGAACGGTCTCAACTTCTTTGTTAAGGGTTTTACCTTTTTCTGCCCCAGATGTCGTCAGGGTTTCTTCATCTGCCTCCTGTGAGGTTGCCATCATGGAAGGGGACACAGACAACAGATTCAAAGTTGAGCAATGTTTTATTAAATAAAAGTCAGGATGGATTAAAGCCTAACTTGCCCTATACTAAAGTGGGATTTCCCTTCCTAAAGAAACTAAGGAACGTCGGTGTTAATATGTTCAACATAAAAATCTCGGTGTCAAAATCCTATACTGGCCCTCACAACTAATACAACTACATGTGTAGGGGCATCAACCATAACTCAAACAGTGTTCCAAACATAAAGTTCTGATCTACTTCCAGCTCTGGCTTATTTGTCAGCTTACTCTCCTAAAGGTCATTAAGTTCAACACAGCGTTCAATCTCTCCTCCTTTGAATGTTAGAGGAAATGCATTTTAATAAAAGTGAGTGCGCCCTTCCCCAATTTCAACACAGTTCCAAGGTAACACAGTTTCAGGACACCAAAACTCAGGGTTGCCTTCCCCAAGCTTAATGTTGATTTCAAAAGGAAATATCTTGAAGCTTTGTGTCTTTGAACTGGATTTACATAACTCAGTGTTCCCTACCCCAAGTCTGAAGATTATTAAGGGTTGTTTTCCTGCTTTCACCACAGCAAACTTCCTGGTTGACATACAGAAATTCTCTGGTGAAGGCGCAGTTTCAGATCACACTGTCCAACCATTACAGGCCACGCAACCAGGAACGTAAAATTTGCTTTTCCTTCATCCTTCGTTCACAAGTGGTAGTTCTCTGGTCTAGGCGCAGTTTCACACCACACGGTCCACCCATTACAGGTCACGTAACTAGGAACGTAAAATTTGCTTTTCCTTCATCCTTCGTTCACAAGTGGTAGTTCTCTGGTCTAGGCGCAGTTTCACACCACACGGTCCACCCATTACAGGTCACGCAACCAGGAACTTTAAGGTTTCCTTTAAAGTTCAATATTAGACTTAATGGCCAGTTTCTTAAAGTGCAGCTTCAATTTTAACACATTGGTATCTTTCCTTCCATTTAGCTTCCTTTTGATTTTCACTTCAGTGTTCATTAAGGTTGGTTCATCGTATACCACAGCATTCATAAATCAAATGTCTTTTACCTTTCATTTCTGTATTCAAAATAAAGGTCAGCTTACTTGCTGTATTCCTAACAGATTTCACTCAATGTGCTTTCACTCAATTCAATCCAATCACTATGGTATTCAAAAATAGGTATTTTCACTTGTTCTATTCAATTAACTCTTCCATACGAGCAACATGGTCCTTTTTGTTCATTGCAATGTATTGCTTTTACTTATTTCACTTGATTCAGTATATTTCATTCAGTTTAGTATTCAATAGAAGTAACGTAATCTGTTTAATTCATTGTGGAACGTTACTTTCATTCATTTCATTCAGTTCGGTATTCAATAGTAGTAACGTGTTCAGTTTCATTCAGTGCGGGACGTTACTTTCACTCATTTTGTGCGCTTCGGTCATGATACATGGCCTGTTATTATCTGCACTTCCTCCTTTGAGCACCCCGGGTATTAAACGTGTCCCTGACACTTATCCAGTCTCGGCAGCTTCTCCGGGAGCTCCTTCACTTTGCTTCTTCCTCCTGAGGGACTGCCAAATAGTCAGGTGCTTCTCTTCGCACTCGCCGGCTAATGAATGGAGCCTCTCCTGTGCCTGCATGCAGCGCCTGCTGCTCCCCAACCCACATTCCCAGTCCAGCGGGATACCAAGGGTTTCCTCTGGCGTGCTGGCATCTCCGCTTCTCCTCTCCTTCAGCTTCCACTCTGATTTTCCCCCTCCGATTCCAACTCTCGCTCTGACCCGTGCTCCGTGTTCTGTCTGCTGCCATGGCTTTTATACATCTGTATTGGGCTAACAGGATACAAGTCGTTTTCAAGAGTTTGCCTTGCCTGACCATAATTGAATGAATTAGTGGGACATGCCTGACCATCAGGCCTCTTCTTCGTCCCAGTACTTAAATGGGTAATGGAGGTAATCTTCATTGCTCTTAGTTGTTTCTTCTTCGCCTCAGTATTGTCATACAGTTTAAATGGGGAGAGAAGTGGAATACATTTACATGAACCCATAAATGTCGGCGAAGATCAGGTCGACTATCCTGAGGTAAAAAGAGAAACCATGTCTCGCCGAAATTTACCTCACTCACAATCCCCAAGGCCCCTCCACAGGTGATCCTCCCTAGTCCACCCCCAGGGTAGGATCCAATAGTGATGGCCTTACCATGTCCACCTGCATAGGGTGCAAGGGGAGTAGAAATGAGAAAACCCTCAGGTTTCTCATCTTCCCCAAAGCCTTTTCCCCCTCTCTCAGTTTCATGCACTTCCATGCACTTTTCCCCTCCCCCTCTCCCATGCACTTGCACGTTCTCAATGTCACTGGGTCTAGTAAGATCATTGTTTTGTTCTCCCCTGTTCCCCTCCCTTGCCTTGTCATGCTCTGAAACACTTGTGTACGAGCGTGATAGAAATAACATATCAATATCAGCCCCTTAAATGTCCTCCATTTTGGGGAACAAAGCTCTTTCTAAGATTCCCTCAGCAATTTTCTCTCCTTGTTTCACTTGATAGGCTTCTTTCCTACTATTTTGGAGTAGAACCCAAGGCATAAAATAAGCAGTGTTGCATAGCAATTTGCTATGCAATTCTATAGGTTTGCTAAATAAATTGACACTTGTATAGCAAAGCTAACTATTTAAGTTACCCTGTACAATGAAACCACAACTCACCCTGCATTTCTCTTGTCCTCCGGCTCTCTCCACCCTCTTTTCACTGCAAGTTCAGAGGGGCTAATAAAGAGAGAGTACAGCAGTACTCCACATCCCACTTAAGTGCCAAAGGCTTGTGTGGAAGTACATTGCAAAGATCTTTTTTTTCCTTTTCAAATAATTGAAAACCAGAAAGTAATCAGGATGATATTTTTATTAAGTTAACTACATTATCTATGGCAGAGAGCAGCATGTATTACCTTTTTATTTAATTTAAAGACAGTCATGCGATTCCATTCCTAAAAATGTGAGTCGTGCATAATTACAATATTACTACTGTAATTACAATATTACTACCGTAAAACACTCCCTTGCCTCCATGCTTTACATTAAAGTTTAGCTTACTGTATCTAAATCTAGAGTCGACTATTTTTCATTTTGTTGGAGAGGATGCATCACATAGACAAGTGAATACCTTTGAAAATGTACATGATAACACGGCCAAATGCTTTTGATGACAAACCTAGTTCTGTGACCTGGCGGTTGCATACCTCTGTGCAACTGGTGCTCAACCTGTGAGCTGATCCCATACTCGTTGAAATTCTGTCTTATCACTCTTTTGCTTTTTACCAGCTAATCTGAAAGTGAGATGATAGCAAACCACAATATTCCACGTAATTTGCCCACTTCTCTGCCTGCTACACAATCTACTCTACTTAGTCTCTTACTTTCTTTCCTCTTACATAATGAATACACAACGCTAACTAGATGTTTACGCAAAGTAGTGATCAATAGTTCCATCCAGTCTGTATATCTACAGATCTACTGCAATACCATACACTGTAGTTAGCCTCCAGAGGTCGCTTTGCTCTATGATTACGATTGCAATATATATTAGCACCTGTTTGAGATAGCTTTTCTAAACTTTCTACAGAGCCTTTTTATCATATCTCTTTATTTGTGTCCATTCATGCAGCTAACTTTTACATTTTACAGACAGTCATCCAGGGCTTGCAAAGTATACTTGCCCACTCACATAGTCAAGTAGGTATTTTGAAGGGATGTTTGACATTTTTTGTAACATTTACTTGGTTTGCAGCAAATGTCAAATACAAGATTCACTGTGCATGGCTGGCCTCTGCATGGCAGCATTGTACCAAACATAAAGTGGGTTTCTGATGACATGCACTATTCTACCGAAAGAACGTTTACATTTTTTGTAGGGGTACACTGAAATTCATCTTCGAATATTCACCCGAATTCCGGCTGAAAATTAAATATTCTCTTTCGGCCGAATACTTAATTATCACTCAAAGCCAAATAGTTTCACATACAAAATACATTAAGTATAGCTGCCCGGAATCATTCAGGCATGTCATGTTTATTCTTTTAAAGGATCAGTAAACAAATGCTGCTGTCCCTTTTTTGATTGAGTAAAGGCAGAGCAGAGGTGTGGAAGTGCAAAGTCCCTGCCCTTCATGTGCTCGACGGACAGACTTTCATCTTGTGGTTTACTGGGGATGGGTGAGCTTCTGTGAATTAGGCCCTTAATATTTTAAATGTATCTCTGGTCTCCCCAGTATTTTGCTGTTTAAAACCACTGAACTGGAATAATAGTTTAGAGAGTTTCTATTGGAGAATGGTATTTTCTTTAGGCTCTTATTGGTTTACGGATGGCCTGTGTGAGAAATCTGAAAGTTCCAGGTTCCAATCCCTCCAATTCCCAATCCAATTAATGTTATTAGATGGATTAATATAGCTGTTGGAGATATCCCAGTAATTTACAAACCCTGAGTAGCAAAGAGCTGCACTCAGCCTGCAGACCAAGGTTATAAAGCAAGTAGGATGGCTCAGTGGGAAGTGTGCCTGCAGCAGAGATGTGCTTGTCATATCGACACATGGGTTACAATTCCTGCCCTCCAACTTTCTCATGTTTTCTGAAAGACACAGGGAACCCCACGCTCTGGGTTAGGATATTACTATAACAATTGATCACTGAAAAACATCCAGAAGATTCAATTTGAAAGTAGGTATCAAGGGATTTTATTAGCCCTGATACAATTTTAAATATATGAGCTAAATCATGATTTAATCCGCACTTATGGCGACACTTAACATAGCATGGAAAAAACTTTTTTTTAAGAACACATCTATATAAAAAATGTCATACTATTCAATCGTTCAAACATTCATCCGCAAGCATTTGTCAACCAGCAATCCACTCATACAAAACACTGATGGGTGTAAAGTATAAAATATAAAATCTATAAAACAATTCTGACATATAATTCATCAGTTGAATTTAAAATTCTATCAGGTCTAATAAAATCCCTTGATACCTACTTTCAAATTGAATCCTCTGTTTTTCCGTGATCAAATCCAACTTTCTCATGCCAGAGTCTGTGGCAGCAGAAATATTCCTCCCAACATTAGAGTTAAAAAAGGGGGATATTTGTGTAACAAATACAAGGAGCTACAAGTTTACAATTTAGAAACATTGGACCAAATGGATGTACAAGTGAAACAAATAAGTAAAATAAACTTGAACATTCCAATTAAAGATCTGAAAATCAGCACTGTCCCACCCCTATAGGGTCAGCCAAAAACCATGGAGGACTCAGCATTTCCTATATATTTTTGTCTGGTGACTTTTTCAACAAAGCCAAAGCCGGTGGTACCAGCTTCCAAGTGCTAGCACCTAAATCTTTGAACGCCCTACCACCTAGACTCAGAAAGGAAAACTCTCTCTTAACATTCAGAAAAGCTCTAAAAACCAAGTTATTCAACTGAGACTGTTACCTTATTGTTGTTCCAATGTAACTATGGAACTCTCTGATTGCACTTGTTACTGTTAACTTTCTTATGTCACTTCTACTAACCTGTTTGAAATTGTACCCAAGTGAATATTCTGTAACAGCGCCACAATGCCTCAGGGCCGCTGTGCACTTTATAAATGGAAATTGACTGCAAGGTTGAATGGATGTAAACTAGACTGTGCATACTCATCATTTTACACACTGTTTTTCTTAAATTCGAGTGTAAATTAAATAATAAGAGTAAACAAATGATCTGCCTCGGCATGGTTATGCACACAGCACATGAACTCTGAAAAAACCATTGTGCAATACTTGTTTGCTTTCACTGGGAGAAAAAAGGCATCATTTGTTACAAAAGATGAATTCTCAATTGCAACTTAGTTTTCCATTTTATTAATTATACAATCCTAAAATGCTAGGAAAATAAATATGCACAGAGCTTCTGTTTGCTCCATGAGCATCAACGCATCAGAAGCTGAATGGAAAGAAACCATTCCTTTTATCACAGTGTGCCGTTTCTTTTTTTGAAAGGCTTCAGAGAAATACATTCCATTTCAGAGGCTTTTATCCATGGCTTGCAATTACATCCATGTAGATAAAAATCAAAGAAGCGTTCTGGTTTATGTTAAGTAACCTGACCTTTGCACTGCCCTCTGCTCTAAACTTGTGTGTAAATGTACATATAGGGCTCACCATTTGAATGTTGCATCTGGCCTAACTGTGCCTCCCCATTGGATTGTTGTGCCTTGCCTAACTGTGCCTCCCCATTGGATTGTTGCATCTTGCCTAACTGTGTCTCCCCACTTGATTGCTGCATCTTGCCTAACTGTGCCTCCCCATTTAAATGTTGTAATCAGCCATATAGGGCTTACCATTGGATTGTTGCACCTAGCCTAACTGTGCCTCCCCATTGGATTAGGGTTTACCATTTTATTGTTGTATCTAGCCTAACTGTGCCTCCCCATTGGATTAGGGCTTACCATTGGATTGTTGTATTTAGCCTAACTGTGCCTCCCCATTGGATTAGGGCTTACCATTGGACTGTTGTATCCAGCCTAACTGTGCCTCCCCACTGGATTAGGGCTTACCATTGGATTGTTGCATCTTGCCTAACTGGGCCTCCCCATTGGATTGTTGCATCTTGCCTAACTGTGCCTCCCCATTGGATTGTTGCATCTTGCCTAACTGTGCCTCCCCATTGGATTGTTGCACCTAGCCTAACTGTGCCTCCCCATTGGATTAGGGCTTACCATTTTATTGTTGTATCTAGCCTAACTGTGCCTCCCCATTGGATTAGGGCTTACCATTGGATTGTTGCATTTAGCCTAACTGTGCCTCCCCATTGGATTAGGGCTTACCATTGGACTGTTGTATCCAGCCTAACTGTGCCTCCCCATTGGATTAGGGCTTACCATTGGATTGTTGCATCTTGCCTAACTGGGCCTCCCCATTGGATTGTTGCATCTTGCCTAACTGTGCCTCCCCATTGTATTGTTGCATCTAGCCTAGCTGTGCCTCCAAATTTGAATGTTGTAATAAGCCATATAGAGCCTACCATTGGATTGTTGCATCTATCCTAACTCTGCCTCCACATTTGAATGTGTTACCGAACATTAGATGGTTCACCACTTGATTACTGCATCTTGCCTCTTTGCGCCCCCCTACCGGATCGATGTATAAGTCTATAGCAGCCCTACCCGAATTATACTAGTGCACCTAGCAACCACCTATCAGCTGTACCTTACCTATGATCATGAGCAAAATCTTAGGGACCCTTACATTCCAACTCATACTAGGCCTTCTCGCCACAATGGCCACTGCCGCTGCAATCCCAAGGACAGAAATATGAGACTGCAAGCAAGACTGCCACGTCTTTACGATCCTAAAACAAACTTTAATAGAAGAAGCTCTACATGTAATACAGTCCATTCCATAGAACTACCCAATAAAAGCACACAGCAATATAACTCCTATAAACTGTCCTCTGACCATCCAGATACTACTCCCAGAAACACTCAGAGAGCCAACGCATCTACAACCATACCTCCCCCTAAAACAAAAAATACTCGCACCCTATCACTATCTGGGTCACTTATCAATGCCAGATCCATGGTGGCCCACGCTACCGAGATCGCAGACACACTAACCAATGAGAATCTGGATTTACTGGCCATAACCGAAACATGGCTCCATGAGGCTGCAGGACCTGCCCTTATGATAGCTGTACCAGAAGGATACCAGATACTCAGAGCAGACAGACCTAACGCCAGAGGCGGTGGACTAGCCATTATCCACAAAACCAATCTAGCTCTCAGGCTTGCCAATGCTCCACCCAACCAATCCTGTGAGACCCTCACTGCCAAACTCCACCTCTCTAACAACTGAACAACCGGACTTTAACCATACACTTGGTCTACAGAACTCATGGGCCACTAGGCTCCTTCGAAGATGACTTAAACTGCATATTAGCCAATAATACCAAAGACCACTTGCAAATATTGCTTATGGGCGACCTTAATCTCGGATTTAACAATAATAACAACAAACATGCCCAATCAGTTGTTGCTATTCTAAAGGACTATGGCCCGACACAAAAAGTAATCACTCCAACACACACTAAAGCAAGGACCTTAGATTGGGTTGCCAACTTGAACTGCAACATTACCATTACAAACACCACACCACACCGCAATCGTGGAATGACCACTATTCAATCACCTTCTCTGCCTCCCTGGGCCTTATCCGCCCTAATACTATAGTCATGGCACCTTCTCACGCTACTAGGAGCAAAAAAGACATTACAGCTGAAAAGCTGTTACCATATCTTCTCCCTGACCTCAATAACTCATCCAACAGTACAGATCCTACCTTACTAGTCGAAACCTTCAACTGCAGCATGACTAGGGCATTAGACATTATCGCACTGGTCAAAATTCGCAAAAGTAAACAGAAATCCCACCTCATTGCATGGTTCACACCCCAATTGAAGGAATTAAGGGTGCAAAACCGAAAGCTACAATCCACGTGGAACCACTCGCCCATTGAGGAAAATAAGCTTAGACTAGCAAACCTTTCTAAACTGTACAAAAAGGAAATAATTAGAACAAAAAAGAATACATTCAACAACAGAATAACCAAGGCTAAATCAGACACCAAGGAACTTTTCGCTATCCTTCGCAAAATGGAATCTCCCATACCACAGGTGGATAACACCCCCAAGGACCAGCTATGGTGTATTGACATTCAAAATGCCTTATCGAATAAAATGACATCCCTCCAAATCAAAATTGCTAAAAAGAAAGACTCACTGCTCCTACCAGCAGAGACAATACCCCAACAGCAACCATCTCCTCTCACTCAGGACTGCACCACCCTACCTTTCAGCTTCAGGAAAATCTCTATTATTGAAACATAAAAAATCTTACTCTCGTTCAAATCCTACAATTGCAAAGGAGATAGCTGCCCACCCCAAAGTATAAAGGATGCAGCTAGAGATTTAGCCCCCTTCATCTCTAAGCTCATTAATGCCTCGTTCACGACAAACCTAGTGCCGAACAACCTTAAACACTCCTGGGTGCTTCCATTGATCAGAAAACAAACTCTGGACCCATCCATCCCGACTAATTACAGACCTATCACTACGGTCCCCTTTTTACTTAAAATCCTCGACAGAGTAGCATACTTACAAATACAGGACTACCTAGAAGCCAACAACCTACTAGGATCACGTCAGTCTGGACTCCGCCCCTCCACAGCACAGAAACAGCCTTGATCGACCTTAAGACTCAAATTGACGAGCTAAAGGACAAAGGGAACTCAGCTATGCTTCTCCTCCTTGACCTATCGGCGGCTTTTAACCTAGTGGACCACTCCATCTTATGTAACCACCTCAGGTCAGCCGTCCATTGCTCAAGTGATGCCATAACTTGGGTTCAATCCTTCTTGGCGAACCGCACCATGAGAGTCTTCTCCCCTCTCGCAGCCGCAGATCCCATTCAAGTCCCCTGCGGTTTACCTCAGGGATCTTGCGTCTCCCCCACTATGTACAACATCTTTACTAAGCCCTTGTTCGACAAGTTAGATAGAGTGGGTGTCACTTACACTAACTACGCAGATGACACCCAGATCCTCATTCCCCTTTCGGGCAACTTCCTGGAGGACTCAGCCTTAGTAAATAAGATATACCTCCTCATTCAGGCATGGATGTCATCCCATGGCCTCTGCCTGAATGACGACAAAACTGAGCTCTTAATCCTAAGCTCCGAGACGGCCATTAAAAAAACCTGACCCCAACTATGCCACCTTCAATATCGACAACAACGACATTAAAGTGGTACCTGCTGTTAAAACCCTTGGCTTCTATCTTGACTCGGCGCTTACCCTCAAGAAGCAAGTCAACTCACTAGCATCTTCCTCAGCATAAACCTGCAAATTGATCTGAGCTTGAAAACCATTCCTTTCTGAAACTAGCCGCATCACTCTAGCCAACGCACTCATAATATCTAGACTGGACTATTGCAACGCACTTTATGCGGGTTCTAACAAGTACATCATGGACAAATTGCAAATACTCCAAAACAACGCCCTAAGAGCAGCTCTAAATATTCCCAATAGAGATCATATCTCTGCCTTCAGAAGAAATGTTGACTGGCTCAAAATAAAATAAAGGGTCCTCCTCAAAACACTATCCCTTACCTCCAAATGCTTAAATAACATAGCGCCTCCGTACCTCACAGAGAGAATAAACAGGAAAATCTCAAACCGGCCCATGAGATCGGCTAACGCCTTCACCCTAGTGGTTCCTAGATACAAACTGAACACAGCTGGCAGCTCCAGTTTCCCAGTCACTGCTGCCCAATCCTCGAACAAACTCCCATTAGAGCTTGGAACTGACCAACCCTACCCCTCATTTAGGCGAAAAGCTCTAGCTTGGTTATGGACCAATGATGCCTAATGTGAGCTGCTGCTGAATCTCCCCCACACCCAGACAGCTCATTTTCCTTGACCACTACTCCAATTGTATATATCCCACTGTACCACCCTCATGCATGACCAGCTGGTACTTTGCAAATTTGTCTCTGTAAATATGTTCACTCACTGTAACATTGTATAAATATCTATGCCTGTATATAACTATGTATGTATATAACTACTCTGCAACTAAGCTGATAAGTAACCTTGTAATGCTTGCGCCCAACTACCTACGGGTCTCGGCTGCGCCATATCAAATAAACAAACAAACAAACACAGGAAAATAATAAAGCTGTCATATTTACAAGATTTTCATGCGTAAAAAGGCGAGGTACGTACCTTATCTGGAGGCCTGGGCAGTCCCAAAAGGAACATTTGATAGTACAAGTAGACACATCCCAGTCTCCACTCACAATGATTGCATACATCCATACTATACTTTTGTGCTAGTGTTAGTTGTTTGGGCCCTACCCAACAACGGACATCTATGAATGCAGAAAAATACAAGCTGTGCTGTTATTGAACAGTTATTTTCTGATCATTAATTCCTTGAATGGTTTACACAAGCATCTCCCTTTTTGTTCAACTATTCGGCCAAATACTTAAATCTACTATTTGGTACACCCCTAATTTTTTGTCATCCATTGCCATGGGTCGAGTGTATTTCTCTTAGGTCCAGTAGGTAAACTAAGTTGCTTGAGCTGCAGGTTTAGTGGAATTAAAAATAAATTGCAAGGCCTACCTCCTCACACTAACGTTTGACTCCCGCGGTACACAAGAATGCTCTCTTAATGCTCATTTTATGTTTTGGGTACAGATAACTTCTGGTGACCTTAAAAATAATAGTACAACATTGCTTATCAAATGGGATAGTTTGCTAATCAAGAATATATATATATTTTTAAAATTTTATTTTATTAAGGTTTTCAAAAACATTTCACACATTAGAAAAACGTTGTTCGGAGAATATCATAAACGTCAACTTTTCACTCCCCGCCCGTCCCCGAACACATTACCTACATTACCATTCCCCTCCCTCCCCACTCCCTCTACCCATGGAACAAAGGGCCTCCATCATTATTTTCGGGAGCGTTCTCTGCAGAAATCTAGATTGGCCCGTATTATAGGAGTACACTGTTGCCAGTGTGAAGGTCACTTTCTGAACGGTGCCCACAATCATGAGAGCTCTACCTTCCACATCTGCCCACTCCTTGGTCACCTCCAAATTCAATCCCCTCCTGATGAGAATCCCACTCCAGCTTTCTGCAAGGGGCACGAGCCCCAGTGTTCTACCCCCCATCTCGGACCCAGGATCTTACGTTCTTCCCCACGTGCATATTTAGTTTCCTGCAGAAACATCACATCAAGTCTCGCTCTTCGAAATTCCCTGCCTGCTCACTAGAGACCTTTTCGTGGGCGAGTTTAATCCCTTAACATTTAGTGTTCCCACCCTGAGGAGGCTACCCCCTTGAGGGACTGGGTCTACCGCCATTTCTTCCTCAGTGCACTTGTCGACCCATTGATAGGCCCCAGCGGCCAAGCCCGTAATTCAGCACACGTATCACCATTCATTTCATGCTTGAAGAAGATCCAGTTCCTACTCCTTCCCTCCACCCTTACCCTTCCCACCCCCATAACGGCATCTGATACTGCCCGGGTAACATCACCCATTCAAGTTCGGACCACTAATGGGGAATGTAAACCTTCTGGTCCCTTCCTGAAACAGTAACATTGAGCCCCCTTCGTCCTCCCCCCAAACATCTCACAGTTCCCCAAATCCCCAACTGTACTCATACTGAGTGTTCCCCCTTACCTGATACGTCACCTTGGCCGCAAAGGTCCAAGACTCACTCCAGCGCCCCTTCCGAGAACCCTGGATTCTCGAAAGCCGCTCTAGTCCAAAGTTACCGTAACTTTTTGAAGTCCGGCCGTCCCCACTTAAAACGGCATTCATGCAGTCGAAGGTCCTTGGGTCCAACGGCTCTCGCCAAGGTGCCTCGGGACCCAGCCTACTCCCAGCAATTCTGAAGCATTCTCAAGGTGATCTCGCCCCGGGGTTAACCCTCCGAGGCTCTCACAGTGTTCTGCACCATCGATTTCCTGCATTGTCAGGGTCACCACAGTCCTTTAAGTCGATGTGTCCATGTTCTCAAAGTCTTTTAGGTATCGGCTCTTGCGGATGCATTCATCCTCCTGTATTTCCTGGAGCCTGGTATGCGTCTCTGTCTTGGTCCTTGAATGTGCCACTGTCAGTTGTCGTCTCGCCTTCCGTCCTGGTTCTGCCCATCCTCCTGGTTGCCCAGAACCTCGGTCATGCAATTTTTTTATGTCCCTCTCGGTTCTCAGCCTTTCCGTGCGACTTTCCAGTTCAAATGTTAGAGAGAAAGGGTAGCCCCAGCAATAGCGGACTCCTTGTTCCTTTAATCACCTTGTGAGGGGCATGGACATGCATCTCAGGGCCAGCGTCAGTAATGACAAGTCTTGGAAGATCATCACTTTCGCTGCATCAAGGGTGATTGGGCCACTGCGTTTTGCTTTATCCAAAATTCTGGCCTTGTCACTATAGTTGTGGAACCGGACCAGGACGGTTCTCGGGCCTCCGGTAGCGCCCCCTGCTCTATGTATCCTTTCAATTTTTGGTTCGTCAATAGAGTCATCTTCAAATAAGAGCTTCATAATCTCATGGAGGTCCTGTTCGGACTCTCCTTCTCTACTCGGGATGGCAAAGAGTCTTAGGTTGTTCCGCCTTTCACGATTTTCCAAATCGTCCATCTTTAGGCGGAATTCCTCTTCCCGGGTCTCCAGTTTGGTTATTCTCTGATCGATCTGTGTTTAGAGAGTGGTTAACGAGGTCTGATTGTTTTCAACTCCATCGAGTCGCTCCTCCATCTTGTCGATCCTCTGGGTGATTCTGTCGACCTTCCCTTCAGTGTCTGCCCTCATAGTCTTAATTTCCTCAAGTAGGGCTGCCACATCTCCCTTGGTTGCAGCAGAGTCAGTTCCTGAGGTCGCCATGTTGGGTTAGTGGGGGGTCTTGAGCTCAGTGACAAGAGGGGTGTACCCAATTTCTGCTTTATTTCTGAACACTCAGAGTTCAGCGCATGTGCGTCGCCCCCTACTTTCTTTATGGGGCTCCTTCACCTCCACCAGTGGTTCGGATGCCCCGGTGCGGCAGATCAATCTATAGTATGGCTTCTTCTTGTACCCAGAATGCGTATTCCTGTTCCCGTGGCGGGCCCCCGCCCCTATATCGTGGGCCCACACCACACTGGAGTCACCAGTTCAAGAGGCAGGCAGAGAGGCCGCGGAGTCCCTGCTTTCTTAACAATTTGTGTCCTCAGTACCATTTGTGAGCTTCTGTCTCTTGGCTTCTATCCTTATATTGGGTAATCTCTCTTGTGTCAGGGATCTCCCTCACATGGGAGCAGTTCACAGGAGGGTGTGTATTTGGATGTGGTCCCTTTCTGGGCCCCTGCCTTTCTTGTCCGCTCCACCTATGTTAGTTAGCCGCTTTTATTTTTGGGGGCGTTTCCCTTCCAGGGGGATCGTTACAGGTAAGTCACTCACTTCTCCCTAGGTTGGGTGCTCACTTACCTCCTTCCCTTTTCCCCTCCTGGTCAAAGTTTCAGAGGAGGGCACACGCCTCAAGACTGGGGGCCCAACCCTATCACTGACCTGGGATCCTTGAGGTCTTGTTGGTCAGTAGGTGCACTGGGCTTAGTTTCTCCTGGGAGGTGTATTCTTGGCAGTGAGGGCCTCCTGGGCCGGCAGCTCTTGCCCCTCCAGGAGATTGGGGCTTGACTGGGGGGAGCCACCAACAGGCTGCAGTTTCCTCACCCTGTGAAAGCACTTTGCACGTGTAGCATAGGGGTATTACCCAAATTGTTCGAACACAATTGTTCGAATTACCTAATTGACCGAAAGTCGAGGGTCCGAATTGACCTTTGCACAATTGACCGCACATATATATATGTATATATATATATATATATATATTTATATATATAATGGGGATTGCGGGGGGTTTCCCCCCGCATATATGTAACAATTGACCTTCACAATTCGGTCAATTGCACAAAGGTCAATTGTAATTCGAACAATTGTAGTTCAAACAATTCGTATACATCCAGCATAGGTTCCAGAGCGTCGTTGGGGAGCCAATGTCAGATCCTTGTGGTCCCTGATGTGGGTACAATCAGGGGGTCTCCTCCTCTTTGGGCTGCCCTGCTCTCAATAGTGGGGGTGGAAATAGCACACCAACGTGGTGTTCTCCCCGGAACTGTCATTGCCATCCATCGCCCCCATACACGGGGCTTCATGGACGGATCCAAGAACCCTCATGGAGCCCGGTGGACGTTGTCCTGGCGCCTCTGGGGCGCCAGGCTCATAAAAGAAGACCAACCATGTGGAACATCAAGCCAGTCCTGTTGCCAGAACCAGCCTGCACGTGCATTGTGCACAAGAAATAGGCATGGCAGGGTCTGCCCAGCACCTTCTATCGGGTGTGGCAGGGCCTGGCTAAGACAGCCTAAGGCTATTTAAACCCCGCCCACATGCAGATCTGTGCTTCGCGTTACATTGCCTATGCAACAAGACGTTCACCGCGATCCTGATCCAGGCTACTGAAGAAGCAATACTTACCATTGGTGCTGACATCTCACTGCAGTAACCGCTACGCTGTGCTGTAAAAGAAGGAAGGGGAGAGTTAACGCATTGAAGACACTCACAGAGCTGAGTTTACTCGCGCAGTCGCATTCCCTTACCAGTGGAGTTGACACCTCGCCACAACTGCAACGCTGCAAAAGAAGATGAAAGGTTAGCGCATCAAGGCACGCGCCGCGCTCAAAATACTTGCGCAGCCTACACATACTTACCGTGGAGTTAACTCCCGCATCAACCGCTATGCTGCAAAGGAAGGAAAAAATAGAAGGTGAGCACATAGGAGACACGTGTAGTGCCTAAAATCCCTCGCGCTCTCACTCAAGCACTACATACCAGTTCTTCATGTTTTCGGCCCACAGCGACAATCTTTGCATGCCGTATGAGTTCTAAAGGCCTCAGTGACACCTGAGGAGACGAAAGAAAGACAAGTTAATACAAGGACAATAATTAATCATCACGAACATATAGACAAAGCAAGAAGACAAAAGAACTGTAAAAAGGGGAAAAGACAATAAATGGCAGGACTACACCACAGCTGGCCTGGGTCAGTCCGCAAGGATCAGTGAAGTAACTGGTCCAAAAAGAAAGCACCCCTGCAAGGATAGCAGGACGGAGAGCCCTTCATTACAATAGACCAGGAGAGCCATCAGGCCCAGTCACCAATAAGGGTCCTAACCAGAAGGGAAAGGAGAGGGTGCCATAAGGTCCGCCCACCACTCATCACCCTTTTATATTTCACAGAGGCAGTCCCCGGGGAGGTTCTCCAGAGCTATCCGGACCTGGCTGGGAGTTAAGGGAAGCCAGAACGAAGAGTCGACAGCGTCCAACGCCCCGGCGGAGAGGAGGTGAGCATAACAGGAACTAACAGTGCACAGGGGTTTTTAGGTGATTTGTGCGGTCCGCCCGTGTTCTACCGCGCACTGTCTCTCCTTCTCATGCCTCAGCCTAAGGAGGTCCTGGCAGGCGCTCTCCCGCCAGCATCAGGATGCTCCTGCAGATGAGGTGGGCTGTGTCACCTACCTCGGCCCACCGCCGGGCAGAGTTTATCTCTGTTGCCGGTTATGTTTGCACTGTGCCCTTTCCGAGTGCGAAATGCAGTGTTCCGCCTCCACGAGGTATGTTCTGTTCGGCTCCGGTCTGTGCTGTTCCTTCTTCTTCCACAATGAGGGGGGGAAGGTACGACCACCTCGCTACTCCGTGAGGTGAGGGCCCAGGATCACAGCTGCACGCAGGCCCCTTTAGTGCCTCTTCTTGGTGCTGCATAGGTCCAGAGGCCGATTGCTCCTCCTCCTTCGCCTCGGGAAAGCAGGCAGGATTTTATTTTCACTTTTCCAACAAAAGTCAGCGGGTCCGTTATCCGCTTGCAGGGGACCGATTCTCCTCGGTCTTGGGATATTGGGTGCTGGGTGGGTTTGCAAACCCTGCTGTCATGTTTTCTGCGCCTGGGGGGTGTCACTGGGGGCTCAGTCAACTTTTCTGGACCTCAAGGTTGGAGGTCTAAGCAGAGGCTTCCAGCTTCTTGCGCCCCCTGGTGGCCACTGCAATCAAGAATATTTTAATTGGCAAATTCTGCTAAGCAATTTCAGAAAACTAATTTATGCCTTGGAAACTTTACGTCACCTCTATAGTTGGGATCTATGATGCCTGCTAGAATACCTGGGCCATATCGGCAAGCCAGGCCAGACTTAGAGGTTAACCTAATGTAGGTGCCTGCAGGTGCTATTAGAACCAGATCAGTGGGAATTAACATGTTCTCCCCAGGTGGTACTAATTCTTCCCTGCTACTACATAGGTTGAATCCAATCGATTTGTCTGTAGCTACTGTTGGGTCGGAGGCTTGGTTGCTAAGTTTCTCAAACCTGAGAGTCCACCAGTTTGTGTCAACTAAGCCCGATCCAGGAATGAGATGCAGACACAGAGGGCTCATTGTTTTGGTTACAAACTTTTATTAAATGAAAAGAGGGGTGGAAAACGTCTCACTATCCCTAATTAAGGATATGTTTCCCATCCTCAACAAAAACAAATGGGTCTGTCAGTTGTCAAGATGTCCCAAAGTAAGAATACGTCCTGTGTCTGAAATCCTATTCCAGCCCACACACTCTAAAACTAACTCTAAGGTGCAAAGGATATTGTCTCTTGTTTTCAAAAGTTTGCAAATGTTCCAATCTAACACAAAAGTTATCAATCCAAACCAAAAAGCTCCAAATGGCCAATGTTCACAGTTCCAGAGGATGACTCCCTTCCCCAGGTTCCTTTTACCAATACCAAAAAGTTCAAACTTTCTCCTTTGGATACTGCAGTCCACTCCCGGGGAAATGGCTCCCTTCCCCAGGTTTCTCTTTACACTAAAAGCAGGTTACAATCCTAAGGGTATGAGTCCTCCTTAGGATTCTCCTTTCACATAAATTGGGGGCGGGACCCAGATTTGCAGGTCACCTGGTATACTCCCCTGCCAGGTTCTTTCCAGATTTACAACAGCTCGAAGTCTTATGTGTAGGATGCTTCCTTAGGCTTTCGTTCTACATCAATTTATCACACATACTGTACTATGCCTGGTGTAGTCTCCTGCCAGGTCTTGGATATAGTCTCTTTCACAGCTTTTCATATAGTTAGCTTTGCCTGGTGTATGCTCCTGCCAGGACTTGTGTGCATCTCCTTTCAAATACTTGACTCTGCCTGGTATACTCTCCTGCAAAGACGTGTATGTATTTGTTTTCAAAACAGAGTATCGGCACTTCTCATCTGCTCATATTATCATTAATTTTCGTTCGGTACTTTTCATCCATTCATTCAGTTTGCTTTGCAAATATTTGGCAGACCTTTTCATCTTGGTTCAACATAAAATGTCTCCCTCTGGTTTAGCTCCTTTGTCCCAGAGGTTTCTTAGCGCGGACCCGGGGATCGAACCTGTGTTGTTCCGTGTCGTCTTGCTTCCAAGGCAATCATGTTGCTGTTGAGCTATCATATTGTGGAATACCTGAAGTAGACCTGGTTAGAGGTTCTGGGAGAGTGGCACAATCTGTCATCAAGGCATAAGCAAGAGAGAAAGCATCGCTAAAAGGAAATGGGAGCTATTTGACTGGTTCTGATGATGCCATGTTATCCTCCTGAGGGTCGCCTCCTTCATGTGGGGCTCCCTCCTATAGCTGCTCCCAGGGTCAGGATCAGGTAGCGGGCTGCCGTCCCCTGGCCACATGAGAAGAGGGTACCTCTGGAAAAGGAGTGATGATATCATCAGATTCACCACAGTGGAGATGTGTCATCCTGGGAATTGTTTCAATTGGTCGTAATACTGTATGTCATATACAAAGTTCTATCTCTTGAAGCAACTTTATTTGATAGTGATATTCTTACAACTTCTAGAATTAAAGAGTTCCTAGAGAAGCTTAAAATTCTTTACTTTGTGAATGCTTCGTTAATGCAAGACATTCTTCCATACGGATTAAAACCTGATGAGAGTCTGCCACTGTTAAAATAATACATATCTTGCCCATGGAGAATTTATATATTTTTGCCCCATTTCCCATTTCTTGGGAATATTATGTAGCATTTCTTTGCAACTCACCTTCAGAGGCCCATGGACTATCACAAGCTGCATTCATATCAGTTGAGCTCTGTGCCCAGTTTTAGTATGGAGGCAGTAGAAGATGCACTTAAAATGCAAATGGTGGAGGCCCACTTCAACGTGTGCTGCTCGACCATTCAATGCGATTTGCTACTGTCCACCATGGGTGTCTTGTACCTGTCCTCTCAGGCCGAGTGGGCATTGGAGTAAAAGATTTGGAGTGGTTTACATCTTTCCTGTCTGGGTTAGTCTATTGGCTCAGTTGGCATGACCTCAAGGAGGTGGATCAAGAGGTCTGACAACAACGCTAAGCCCATCCAGAAAGAATCTCCATGGAGCTGCGAAGCAGAGGAGGAAAGAAAGATGCTGGAAGCGTTCCTCGAGACAGCATCATCCCGACCCCACATGAAGAACTGGTGGTGCCAAACCAACAAGCTACAGGTAACAGGAATGGCTGGGGACCCAGGAGGGGCAACGGGCAAACCCTAAACAGCAGAGAGTATTACAAATACCAAAAGACTCATAATACTCATCCCAGTACCTGTAACAGTACTATAGAGCATAATGAATACCGAGAGACTCATCATACTCGTGTCCATAAGTGTGAAAGCAGCAAAGAGTATAACGAATCCCAAGGGACTCATCATACTCATCCCAGTAGGTGTAAAATCAGCAGAGTATATATTGAATCCAGAGGGGCTCGTCACATTCGTCCCAGTGATTACAAAAGCATTCAAGATGGGGATGAAAGTCAAAAGACTGGCAATTCTTGTCTCAGTGTTTGGGAAGACCAAGACAATAGTAAAGAAGAACAGAAGAACCTACATGGTGGTTTCCAGAGAGGGAAGTACTTACAAGGCAACAAAGTGGTAAAAGAAACTGGGGACACTGGTGTCTGGGGAATGAGAAACTGTGAAACAAGTGCAAGAGAGAGAGATATTGATATCAAAGACATCCAGAGGAATACAAGTCAAGAGGCTCCAATAGAGAAACAAGGAACTGTAAATAAGGCAAGACAAGGTATACCTGAGAGAAAGTGGAAAGGTCTCCTTGAGGAATTAAAGGAACTGATTAACTATGTTACAAGGAACTATCTCAAGATAGACTGTTAAGACTGAGAAGGGAGTAATTCTCCTGGAAACTCTTTTTGTTTTGTTAGTTGATAATTTGTAGGGCGTTTTTGGATGGAGGATGGACTACTTTGATTTGGACGACCTCACTGACGACGAGCACCCTAGATAGATTCTGTTAGGTAGGGAAAACCCCTGTTTGGTAGGGATAGGTAGACCTTGTGATTATTGTTTGACTACAATTTCAGGTAGACTGCCAACTCTTTGTCCGCCTCCTTTTTCTGACCTACCGGACATGGAACTCCAAAAAGTTGGCCAGGATAGATGAAAAGAAAACCTGCTCTACAAAAAAGCAATAAGGATGGACTGGGATGATGACTGAGTTAGTTAATGAGCCACTGCTGCTATATAGTGATCAACAGTTGAGCCTGACTTGGCTCTGCTTAGCAAAAGGCACAGTCAAACTGCCTGTAATTTTATCAAAGAAAAGCAGCAAAGTCGAAGACGACGACGGGAGGGCTGAAGGGGTCAAGGAGAGTGTTAACTCTTGACTGATTGAAAGATTTGTATTTATTATTGGAGGCCACAAATGCAGAGTACATAAGCAACAACACAGTCTTTTCCCCGTTATAATAGGCACGCAATGGGGAAAAATATAAGATAGCAGCTGATGCTCAAGTGCAGAAACTCCTAAAGAGGTAAGGAACTTCTGCGCTTAAAGTGCATGCCCACATAGATGAGATTTAAAAATGAGGAAACTGTGACAAAGTGTCAGAAACTCCTTGTCCAAAACAGTTCCCCCAATCTATCTTCAGATGATCGATGATGTGCCAACAGCGAAGGTGAAAAGAGATGAATGAAGTGGAAGGTGTTTGAAGGTGTGGAGTAAGCACAGTCCTGACAGACCTGCTGATATGACAATGAGCTTAAACTGCAAGACTACACTGTCTGAGAATCATTGAAGGGCCCAAAAGCCTGTGTCAGATACAGAACCCCATGGGAACAGTGGGGATGAGGGCAGACTCGGGCCAGCTTAAAAACAAACACAGAAGCGGAGGAGGCTAGAGTAAGAAGAGGTAGCGCTGCACAGTGTGAATGGAGTCACAAAGGAGAAGCAGAGTCTATGTGAGCTAGAGTGGAGACACCCGACACAGAGGTTAAGTGAGAACACTCACACAAATAATAGAGAAGACAACTGTGTACAAGGGATACGTTGGGAGAAGCAGGCAAGAACCCACAGGTCCGCTCCAATGTGGCAGAGGCGAAGAAAACTCTAGTACGCTGAGCAAATGCTGGGACTACGAGTACCCCTAAACCAGTGAAAAGGAATTGATGACTGGAGCAGGAAGTAGGAGAAGGGGATTGCAGGACTTTTGTAGCAAAGGAGAAGTGGTTGTAAGTTGAAATGCCCTGTTAATAAAAAGGAAGGTGTAGGAACATTTTGGAGAGGAAAAATAGTTAAAGTTCAGAAAACTGTTGCAAGGAGAAATGCCATGTCAACAAGAAGGATTGTGCACCAACCTTTTGGAAATAAAAGAAACACCCATTGTAAGCGGGAATTCCCCACTTTCAAGAAGGAGGTTGTGATAAGAATTTGGGGAGGAAAGAAACCTGGCACGCTGCAAAACATTTGCAAACTGAATTACTACATGAAGAGAATGTGATGCTGAAAAGGCATGATGGAATTTCAAGTGAATTTAGAGAAACAATTATGATACAAATAAGGAATGCTAGGACTTGTACAGAACATTACAAACCAGGGAACCTGGTTATTCAGGCGTAGGCAGAGCAGAGCCTGCAATGATAATTCAGACTGATTCATTGAGATACAGGAGCCACAGGGAAGAAAGTGTATATAATATCAGAAACAGTCAGCAATGTGCTTAATCTAAGGACCATGAGAGAAAGTTCCTGATCACACAAGAAACTAACTGAGACACAAGAACCTGGGGGATGAGTTCTAAAACTTAAAGATATTTATGAAAAGGTCTACAAGGACAGTAACTTACAAGATCAGTCAAAATCATCCTGACAACCTTTAGAACTTAAATAATGTATTTTTGGTATCCAGTTCTTTTTAGAGCCACACAGGGGCCTTCCACGTTTGATTCTCCAAATGATTTGGACTATAATTCCGACCAGCCCTACCCAGCCTAGCCAATAATGAAGTATTGTGGGAGTTGTAGTCCAAAACATCTGGAGGGCTGCAGGTTGCAGACCCATGTGGGGGAGCAACAAGTGGTAGCAAGAGGTGGTTGTCTGTAAAAAAAAGATACTTGGTTCAAGGGGAGGTGAGGGTTCCGGCAAAAGAAAGCAGTATATAAATGACACACCCCAATTATATGCTGTCAAATGTGTTCACTTACAATGTTAAACACTGTTTTTTAAGTGTGGAAGTGGGATCCCTTATATAGTGGACTCTACATTTTTTTCAGCTCTTGGAACAGGTCATCACTACAGATGTAATAGTAGGGGCACCTACACCAGACTAAACATCCAAACTCCTGCAGTATGGGGGTGGGGGGCATGCTGCTCAATCAATTATCTGGCTCAATCTTCCTTCCTTCCAAAGTCCAATTTTATATAGTAAATCAACACAGAATTCATCATTGAGAACACCACACCAATCATTCAAATTAAAAATAGAGTAATTGAAACTGCTTTGCCAACCATTGCATTTTTTCGTTTTTTAATTTGATGGAGCGTGGTGCAGCAATTGCCAAAGACTTGTTAAATATTAGGAAACACTTTTCAAACTGTGGGAAAACAAAAGTTGGTTTTGAGATTGAGTGATAAAGACATGAAGGAATTCAGTAGGATAGTGATGAAAGGAGGGTCATGGGACAGAGAAAGCTGGAGAGATTGCATGGTACAAGAGGGTGAAGATATAACACACCGTAAACTGAATCTCCTTTGTTGTTTGGGCTTGATCCATGAACAATGACAGAGTGCTGGGGTCAGACCTGCTCAGGTGAATAAAAGGGATTCTGATGGGATTCTGGAAAGGAAATGGTCCTGGAAGTGCCTTACTTTCCTCCACTCTAGAAATGGCATGGAAGGCTCCCACTGCCCAATATCTTGGTGAAGGAAAATTGCAGTCCAGTCCTCTCACCAACCCACAAGAGGGTAGTAGAAGGCAACTTACAGTACTCCTCAATTCGAAGGAAACTACAGTGTTATCAACACTACCACACAATAAGAGTTAACGGAGGTCATCCTACTATCAAACTGCCCCTCCAACCGCATAACTCCTAGACACCCCAACTGAGGATGCCTGAAGACATTCTCATGTTTATGTGTACTAGAAATGAGCAATGCTGTATGCATACTAGAAAAGCATAGTCCACGGGGGCTACTTACCTGTGTCTTCCTCCCTATGCTTCACTGACTATAATGTAAATGCCACTAGAGCTCATACGGCCACCCAATGGCAGATCCTGAGGAACAAACTGTCACAAAGTGAGACTGTAATTCATGGTGAGCTCACATTATTCCTTTGCCTGTTTTTTCCCAGAAAGGAAATGGGTCGATTACTGGTGAGGACACGAAGAACCCAGAAGACAGCAACAGACTGAAGGTAGGTACCAATTCAGCCTGTATTTTAGTATATGAATTACTGCATAAAACCTGCATACCTATCTAATGCCTTGTGTTATTACAACAAAGCTTTTGAGTTTTCCTAATTTACATGTGAGAAACTAAGCAGCAGGGAAAGAAAGTAACATTATGAGGGCCATGATGTGGGCATGCTTCGAACAAATGCCAATTCAGGGGGCCAATTCACAACTCCTGAATAGAACCTACGGCCTTCACCTGAGACCACTGTGGCGAAGGTGTGTAGGATCAATAAAAGGCACAAGTAGAGGATTATGCTTGCCTCAAAAGGGGTTTATTATGGTTATTTATAGGCTGGGTGAAATAAATGAAACATATGTAACATAAAACACTGTTTTCCAACAGCAGTAGGCTGGATCCTCCTATTCCAGCCCCCTTAACAACGTTCCACAGTGTCCACAAGATATATTCCATCTAGTTCTAAAGGCACAATAAGGACTAGTAATAACCACAGGATAAGTTCTCTTTGGGTTCCCCATAAACATTTTCAACAACGCTCAAGAGGCGATCGCTCCTTCAGCTTCACAGTCTTTGGCCTTACCAAGCCAGTTCCAGGACTCCTCTCGGTAGGAACCATATTCCACAGACACTCACAGTCCTGGGGTGTAAGCGTCACAACATTCCTTTCTTAACTCCTGGCTCTTGTGCATCTGACATCTGCTTCTTGTCCTAGTAATTGTAGAAGACTTTTCCCAAGGTCCTCCAGGTCCACTTGCACATGCACACTAGACTTTCCACCATCAGGAGCTGGGGTTTGGATAGGGTTAAGAAGCTCTTCAGTTTTCATCTGATAATGGCTAAACGGTCCTCCCCTTCTTTGGCTCGTTAACCACCTTTCTACCCCAGCAGAATGGCTCTCTTCCCCAAAGCCCTAACCACATCTACTTCCATGACTGGCCACAATAATCTCATTATTACAGGGGCCTCACATCTTATTCATTGCTCCACCTCCCTGCTTCCTTGCTTCATCTCCAATATCACATTATCTCTTCCTCCAAGTCTGGGACCCCTTATTGGCTGTTTCCCCCCTCCTCCCACCCCAGAGATCCTAGCTCAGTTCCCCACATACCCAAACTTGTCTTTCTCAATGATTTACAATTGTCTCATTCACAACGAGGCCTATCTATCTTCTCTTCCCTTCTCTCCCCTTTCTTATCTCTAACCTCTATGATAATGGTTCTCCTGACCTTACTCTCAAAGCTGTTTTAGCTTCAGTAATGTGGTTCGCTACTACCTCCTATGTTGCGCTCATCTTCCTGACATTGCACCCATACTCATCATTGGGGATATCTCCTTGTTTCTCCTCCCAACTGTGTCTACTGCCCTCCTTACAGGTCCGGTCAACTTCTTCTCCAATAGTCCTTCCACCACCATTCTCAAAACACCTGACTGCTTCATCTCAAACGGTCCTTACACCACCCTCGTAGCTCCTTACCATTTCCTTCTCAGTGATCTTTCCACCACCCTCCTCAGAACTCCTGACCACCTTTTCATCTAGCGTCTGGCTACCATCTGTGGTATCCCCAGGCCTGGGTAAGGGAGCGAGCGCAAGTCGCGGCAATAACAGGCCGACACAGAGCGGTGCTGCAAACTTCTTTCTTTATTCGTGCTCCGACATCAACTAACTAGCCCCGCCCCTCCCGCGTCACTTCCCCTCTCTTCCCGCCTGGGTCCCTCCCGCCCCCGTTGTCCAGGATACGTCAACATGACACCATCCTCCTCACAACTCTTCATCACCTCTTCTTCAATGGTCTTTCAGGCACCCTCTTCACAACTAATGGTCATCTCCTTCTTCCGACTCTTGCCTCCTTCTGTTACTAGTTCCTCTTCACCACTGCCTCTGTGTCTCTCTCGCCAATGCCTCAGGATTCAAACACACACACAGTGTCAAAGTCCTCTTCCCGATCAGACAGAGGAAATTGGTCCTCAACTGAATGTTCTTGGTTCGAAGAGGATTCCTTCCATCTCCCCTTGTTCTTAGAAAGCTGTTTCATCTTCTTTTGGAAGAGGTACGGCCTACCTCAAAGGGAAGCCACTATGTCTGCCGATGAGAACAGGCGGACAAGGGACTTCCTTCCCGAGATAGCCAGAAAAAAGAGTAAATTGAGGCAGAAAAACCACTTGTTGTGGGTGTCCTGGTAGTGGAGCGTGGGTGTCGAGGGCAGAATGGCTCCCAAAGTCCAATGGAGGGTGCTGGAGATAATGCTTCCGAAGAACGGAGTGACCCCAGCGTAATGTGCCAATGATGGGAGTATAGGTCTGCAGGCACAATATGCACAACAGGACTCAGGAGGGAGGAATACAGCTGAGGGAGAGGAAAAGCCAGGAGAGGTGCCGAGCGCCGAACGTAAACAGGGGACTGGAGGCGGAAGCCCTCCGGCTCCGGAAAGCCGTGGGAGAGAGAGAGCGGAGAGAGGAGGGGAAAGAATTGGGCACCTGTACAATGCATCGGAAGCCCAAAAGGGAGAGAGCAAGCACAGCGAGCTTACTGAGAGAGTGGAGGATCCTAGGACTAGCGCGGAAACCCGTAAGGCAAAGCACATGAGTTGCAACGCGCAGAGTCCAAACGCTTGCATGGCTTCATGGGACGCGGCCGTGAGTCTAGCAACACTAGATCGCTGCAGTGCGTTCCTAACGAACGTGCCGTACACTCCCATGGCGGCTCCCTCAGTGGTCCCATACCCGCCAGGGGCTGCCACGGGTGATACACTGTTCTGCAAATAGGCAGGTTATTGAAAACATTCTGCAATAAATGGCCTTCATGGTTAAACTGCAACAGGACCCATAAGTTGAAAGTAGTAAGGGGGGAAGAAAGAGCCACTCAACAGAAGGAATACAGTAAGGAAAAAGAAGAGGAGGCAGACCAGAAGGTAAGGACTAGCAAAGATGTGGAAAGAGGAGGAGGAGATAGAGAGAGATCCCTTACAAGGAAAGGAAGAGGAACAGCACCCAAGAGAGGTGAGAATGGTTCAAGCATTTACTAGCATTTTCTTCAAAGGTTTGAAACAGCATTTGAGTCGATCTCTTTAAGACGCACCCATCCCTACTCTGGAGTTTTGAGTGCCCGACACTTATTGGTTGTATAATCTTTCTCGTGTCAGCTGGATTGATAAGGACATTGCATGGTCCACCTGGACTTGGAGATTGCTTGGCACCACCACCCCTAGTTCCTTCTATCATGTGGATGGGGATCTGGTGGCAGACTCTTTAGATGATGATGGACAGTGAGAGTGACATGTTCCTTCCGTGTCATTTGCAGTGTTGGCCAGGTTCAGCTAGTTATACGGTCAAGCGTTCAGCCCTAACCTGGCACCTCGGCATCAGTGACTGACTTTTCTCCGGGGTAAGGTTCTAGGGGTTCTTTCTCTCTAGATCCCCTCTCCTCTTCTTTTTATGTCTGCCCTCCCTTCTCCTTCTTTCTCATTGTTGCTCCTTGCGCCTCTCTCTCTCCTCTCGACTTCCTGGCCTCTTTTTACTCTGCCGTGCAGCTTATTCCTCCAGCTCAGCTCTCCAACTCTTTATTTTTACTTCTGATCTTCACTTTATTCACCTTTCCTCTTCTCTTTCCTCTTTGCTAACTTCACATTTCTCTTTCACCTCCAATGTAATCTATCCCACCTTCATTCTTTTCTTTCCCTCCTCTTCTTTATCTCACCCCCACACTGCTTTCTCCCTCCTCTACCCCTGCTACACTCTCTCCCTGTCTTTAATCCTCCTCGCAGTACTCCAAACTGCACTTCACTCTCCAAATGTCTAACTCAAACACCCCCGGACAGTCCTGCTTCCCTTTTATACTCATGCAGGTCTTGGGTTTTTAAGTATAACTACACAAGTATCTATCAGTGGGAGGATCATGTGAGTGTGCTTGCAGATTGGACATTATTCAAGTGAACTACACATTTATCAGGTTCTGAAAAACAGCTAGTGGTCTGAGCCATCCAGCCGACATTATTTTACATCCACCCGCCATTTTGGATTATTTCTCCACGTGACTCGTGTCATTGCAGGTGGAAGGAAATGGAGTATATACGATCAAATACATTGCTTGATTGTGGGCATGTCTCAGTCACACATAGGCTACATAGGGCTGTGTGAGCAGGGCTCATGGCCAGGTGTCTTTCATGGAACAGGGCCTGCCTGTTGTTAGGTTCCTGGAAGCACACCGTGGAGGTTCCACAGGGCATGTGGTCCACTGCACCAACTTTGTTATGTTCCCCCTAACATAGCACCTTTTTTATCGCCAAGGAGTGGTATGGACAACAGTGCTTTACAAACAAACTAACAAGGCTAGGAATTAACTAGGGAGCTGTGGGGATCCACCATCCTGCCTACATCAATTAACAGGTGGTGGTCTATGGTCTGAAGGTCAGCCCAGTTCCATCATCTAGCCCCAAAAATGAGACTTCATCACACACCTTAAATACTGTCAAGTACCTATAATGAATTCAGAGTGCATTTGTGCTTTATAAAGAAATCTCACTCACCCAGTCACTCTTCCTGTTATCAAAATATGAATCATGCACATACAATATTTTTATTTCAAAGCT
Source organism: Ambystoma mexicanum (assembly GCF_040938575.1). Taxonomy (NCBI): domain Eukaryota; kingdom Metazoa; phylum Chordata; class Amphibia; order Caudata; family Ambystomatidae; genus Ambystoma; species Ambystoma mexicanum. The sequence goes on from NC_090934.1 coordinate 1,020,382,027, forward strand.
TTCTCTTCTGTCACCCTCATTTTAGTAATTAATAGGATGGAATCATTTTAGGATAATACTTGAATATTTGTCCTTGTCTAGCAGACTGTTATGGTGTGTGTTGTTTGTTCTAGTCTCATGTATCATCTATAAAGGTTATGTTCTCAGAACCTTTCCTATGATGCCATGCAATAACAAGACTTCTTACACGTCTGGTTTTTTTCCAGGTCAAGCCATTCCTTATACGTGGAAGCAGCTCAGCCTCACTGCACAACAGCACCTTGCGCAGCACCATCTTCCAGCTAATGATTCATACTCTGGACCCACTGGGAGAAGGTGAGGGCAATGTGGAAATGCAAATAGTTATGCCTTGTCTCCCTGGGGGAAAATAAGAGTACTGAATTATATGAATACGAACACGGAGGATAGGGAGATCAAAAGGGTAAGGTTACTGATCTACACACATACAACATAGGAAGGTAATGGTACTGTTTACATGAATACTGTGGGAAGGAGTAAGTGTGCGTTCCACATGGATACTAATCGGTATGTGGAAGAGCACTGATGTACTTAAATACGGGATGGGTTAGACTGCTGGTCCACTTGAATATTCTTGTGGAGGGTAAAGGTACAGATTTACATGGATAACTATGGGTAGGCAAATAGTACTCATTTCCATAAATAGTATGTGAAAGACTCATGAATAAGCATAAGGGTATTTCTTCACGTGACTACCCTGGTATGTGTTGGGGAACCTAATAACATGAATACCATTCTTCTCAGATACTTTAAGTGGTTAAGGAAGGGTACTCACCGACATGAACTCCTAGAATAGTAAGTTAAATGATCCCCTTATCATAAACACTGTGAAGAGCACATGTGCCCTGCCCTAAATGAGTCATTGGAAGAGCAGGAATGAGACTCAAAATACAGACTATGCAACTGGCATCACATTGCTTCCCCTTCTAAGTGTCACACCTTGACCAATGGCATGGTGTTCATAGTTTTCAAATTATTTTTCCTGCCCTATGTATATATAGCTAGCTCCTCGTTCATGGCAAATGGCTTGTCATTAAATAGGAGTCACTCATGAACTCTTCTTCCTTCATCCCCAATCAGATATTCTACTTTCCCTGAATCCCAGTCTTCCTCACAGTGTCAATAAGATTTCAATCCGGACCCCTCGTTCTCCTCTATGGCTTTCCACCTTTCCCAAATGTTTCCACAGCATCCTTCTGCCTTTTGACCAGCTTATGTCAACCCTGTTTGTGACATCCACCTTCCTAAATGTTTTTTGTCTTCTCCATTCCCATATAAACATTGCTGCTAAGAAGAGGTCTACCTTCTGATCACCTATTCCAGCATCTATCCATTCAAGTATAATCAACCTTCTCCAATGTCATTACATCTGTAAAGCCTTCTACTTTCTGACCGGCTAAGATCCAGGCATCTTTATGTCTTCTGCATTCTCAAGTTCTCACATACCTGATTCATTTCAGAGTGAGTGCCTTCATACTTCTAAGGAGCAAACATGTATCTTCTGTCTTCAAACTTACCAAGTATCTGTGCATCTGTCAGGCATTTCCTACTACCATCTAGCCTGCTAATTTCCATTAAGAGTTGTGTCTTCAGCAGACCCCCGACTCCCACAACTCTGCAGAATATGCTTCTGGCTTCTAATGAACAGAGGTCCTTTCAGCATTGTACCTTATCAGATGTCTGTGCCACTGCAATATGTCCTCCCACTTTGTAGCCAGTTACTTCTATCCTTTCTTGTGCCTTTTATAATCCAAAATGTATGTCTTTGCAAAGCACACTTCTATGTTCTAGCTAGCGAATGACCATCCAAACTTGGATTGTCTACCATCCCAATATTCCATGCCTCTGCAAAGAATACTCTTCAATAGATAAACTGCTAATGTATCTCCAGTTTCAGATGTTCATGTCACTCTAACATTTAACCAAGTACCATCCACCAAGTCATGTCTATTCTTTCTTTCAAAATTACCATGCACTTGTAGTGTCCTAACTTACAAAGTGTCTTGTGTTCAACCTTCTCAGTTGTCATGTCTGCGAAAAGCTCTCAAATGTATGTCTCTCCCTCGCTCTCTGCAGAAAGTTCTTGTACCTTTTAACCAGATACTGTTTATCCAGTCTTACATCTTCTACACTCTAAAAAGCCACATTTCTGTAGTGTCAAACCTTCTAAGGAAGTAACCCACATCAATTTTTTGTGTTTTACCTTCTGAAATGTCCCTGGATTACCAACCAACTTCCATCCAGTTTGGTATTTTATATGCCAAGTATCCTCATCTTTACAATTTCCTTTTAATAACCTTCTTTCCATCTGTTCGTATATGCTGTACCCTATCACGTGTCTACATCTATATAGTGATCTTCTAACCAGCGAACCTACATACTGTATTGTTTCTTTAATTTCTCTGCAGGATGTCCTTGTAGCCAGCTAACTTGTAGCCAGTCTTTTGTCTTTTACCTGTCCAAATACTGTGCACTTGTGTGTTGTAAATAGCTAAGGCCCATCCAGACTTTTTTTCCCCACCCTCCAAATGTCTATTTCTCTGCTTGAAACAGTCAAATTGCCCATGTCCCTAAAGAGCGCCATAATGTGTTGTATATAAGTGGTTAATGCCCTTCCAGTTACTTGCCTATAGCCCTCTACATGCACATCCCTGTGTAAGTAGCTCATGCCCACCCACGTGCCTGCAACCCTTCAAATATCTGTTCTTCTGCAGAGCATCTTTCTGTGCTGTAAATATCTGCTATCCGTCCATTCTTGTGCCTACATCCCTCTAAATGTAATTTCCCTGTCAAATGTTCTTCTACTTTGCAACCAGGTAAATCACACCTATTCTTGGCACATACCTTCCTATATGTCCATGCCCTTACAGTGTTCCTCAACTATATGACCAGATGGTCATGATGCCTTCTACATTCTCTGATGCTCTCACTGTGGTAGGGTACCCTTCTTAACTTCAACCTGTTGATTACCCTCCTGTCTTTCAAAATGCTCATATATTTGCAGAGTGCACCCCGGTCCAGCGGACAGCCATCCATTTCACAAATATCCATGTTGCAGCAGAGAGCTTGTGTACATTGTAACCAGACGGCATCCACCTATGTGTGCATTTCCTTCCTTTTCAAGTAGGTTATAATTCACTGTGGCATACACATCCTGCCATTGGCCTTCCCTGATGGTATATACCTATATGGTTACGAGGCATTACATCCCCATTAAAAACATTGTGATCAACAATATTTTTTTTCTCCTACTTATCAGAAATCGCAACATATTCTAGAACTGGTATAATTATATAAACAAAGTCCAGTCCTAGAATATGTGGAGAAAGTACTGAATATTGGGAGAACAATATACGTTTTTTCCCCAACGATGTTCTTTCCTTCCTCGATATAATGACTGGATACCTATACGAATGACCGCCACTAGTCTCAACATCTCTCCTGTGTCTTGAATCCCTACTGCTTCCTTTTTCCTGTACGTGTCCACCTTCTGCCTATTGGATTTATCATTTTACCTTCCTCCACGGTCTCCTATCAGAATGTTGCGTTAGATAGCCCCCTTAAATGTCTTTCCCTTCCCAATGAATGCTTCTGAGATTTTGCATGGCCCCTTGCTTATTTTTACAGGTTACTCATTTTTCCTGGCTAGTTTGAAGCAAGATGGAGAATGTATGCATGCCTTTGATTTCCACTTCACTATCCTCATTTTCCAATTTCCTGTTCGCCTGGATTTGTACCCAATTTCCTATTACAAATCCAGTCCCTTCTATGCCATTATCTGACTTAAATTACAACATTGCTTTTCATGCTGTGTACCCTTTCTCTTTATTAAGTTGCCTGCTGCTTTCACCTTCTGTTTTCTAGATGCGTTGCATATACCCACCAGGAAGAGCAAGACAGACACTGATTGTGAATGTCAGGAGTGATTGGATAGGAAAACTTGTCAATTTTTTTTAAGACTGGCGCTTCTCATAAATAGAAAGGCGAGATTAGGGCCACTCACGTTCTAAGTTTGCCCCTAAAAGGACAAAAGGCTATGACCGTGAATGCCTGGTATGAGACTGACCTTAGCCAAGCCATATCAGCCTTTCAAAGTCAACAGCCTGCAGGCAACTTCTGCCCATTTCCATTTCAACTTACATCACTAGAATCAAGCAATACATTCATTGTGCTGTTTGTGTTAAAATAAATGGTGGGTTGAGTGTTTGCATGTAGTGAATTTGGGTGGCTGTATGTTTTTTCTTACAGGGTGTTTGTGTGTGCGCGTGTGTGTATTGTGAGGAACTCATGGTGGCAACAACTAAGACAGATACAAATGATCAGAGGTCAAGGGTGTTTATTAAACTGTATGCAGGTTGGAAAAACACCTAATCTAAACGTAAATCTAAGATGGGAGCAAGCGTCAACCATCAAATGAAAAATAAGGCAGTCCTAGTGGCGTTGTGTCAAATAAAAAGGGTCTACACTAAGAAACCTATTTCCAAACCTCACAACAAATACAAAAAGAGTGTGGGATAGTTTTCTGGAAAATAAAGAAGTGTTAAGAAATAATATGTCAGGATGCAGTAGCCTAGGTCTCCCTTCCCCACATTTTAAGCACGGGGTAATGTGGCATCATGCATGGAGCACAGCACACACTCGAGCTTGTCCAAGCACGAGAGGACAGTTCAGCTTCCAGCTATCAGGGCCATCGATGGCTAAGTCTTGTTTCACCTGAAAGTCTCTTCCCTTCAAGGACCTGATCTCTTCAACAAACATACATAAAAGTTATTTTCTCAATGACCTTTGGGTGATAGTTTCACCTCTGGATCTCCCTTGTTCGGGCTTGGACCCTTCTTGACTCTTTCAGCCTCCCTCTTCCGGGTTCACTTTGGCTTTTCCTTAGTTCCTACCTTCTGAAGTTACCAAATCTTAATGTCTTTTTAAACAGTTTGTAGTAAACATCCCCCTAACGGGGTCACGTTCGTCAACACACTGTTTCTTGAAACTTTAGATTCCGCCCCACTTCTCTGGCATCCCTCCACCGGGTTCACTCTTGCCATTTCAATGTTCACTTTGTATTTTATGTTATCAGAATTCACTTCCATGGCTTTCTCTCAATGCGGGATTCACTTCTCTTACTTTTCAACAGTTCATGGATCAAAGACCTTTGATTGTATGGGGATTTTGCTCGACCTCCTGTGTGACCACTTTGACCTAAGTTGGCGGCCTTCCTACAGCATTCTGGTATCTGTAGTTTCTAATGATACAGGGTTTGACCAGTGTGTTTTAATTTTAGCACCCACGTGAGGCACGTTCCCTTTGCAGCTGGTCTTCCTCTTTACAATTTTACAGTTCACTTGAACTTCCTTCAACTTGCCACTTTTGCGACTTTCATTCAACACAGCCCGGTTCTTATCGGTTCTCCGTCTGACTCACCGGCTGTGATGAACCACTGGGCTTTCCTTCTATCTGGAGTCAAGGCCGGTACCACGGTAGCAGGAATCTTTCTCCTTCCTGCTTATCGGCATAGGCTTGTCTTGTGTACCACTGACATCTGCTGCAAGACACTTGGGCTTTTGTTTGCGGTTTTATGCTCTCTTGCACGAAGGTTCCACCGGCCTGGGACAAAAGGGCAAGGTCGCTTCTCTTCTTGCCACCCTCTCGTTTCCTGCCTTCGTTCTCCTTCTAGTGAACTGCCACACCTACTTAGCCGTCTCATCGTACAGTCTGCCGTCCTCATACTGTGCTCTCTGGCTCCACCTGTAATCCCTGTGGGGAAGGGAAAGGGCCGTCAGGTGTCTGTAATTCTGGTCAATTGCCTGACTTTGCCTGATCCTTGTATTGGGACATGTCAGGTAAACGGCTCTTGTGTTAGTCTGTTGTCGGAGTCTCCTAGGACTCCATGTGAATGGGGACATGGGAGCACCGACACCGTTAACAACGGTGCTGGTCCGGTAACATCGGTGCCGGTAGGCTTACCGGCACCGTTGAAACAGAACCAGCACAGTTATAATGACGCCCTATGTTATTGTAACCCTTGAATGCAAAAGCTTAAATATTTGTACCAAGTAAAACCCAGAAGGTATTTGATCAAGGGCCTAAATTGCAGAATCAGTTAAAATCCAGGCTTCACCCCTTAAACAAAGTGTGTGATTCTGGGCAAGTGATTTCATCTCACTGTGGTTTGAATGCAAACATTGGAGTCTTTAGAATGCATTAAGTTCACACTATTTGAAACAAAAAAGTCTCTCCTGTAATGGGGCAGGTTTAATGATCTTAGCGACAACATTGTGTCCCCTTGTGCTCCTCTGTTAGTAGCCCTATAGGACATCACCCAATTTTGTTATTGTTGCACTGCCTCCCCCTCATTCCCATATCACTGGATTTGATTGGCACATATATATATATATATGGTCTCACCAGCTAGTGAGTGCAAAGAAATTGTATTGTAGTCGTGTATAGCATACCTTCCTGCCATTTTCACAAGTTCTTGATCTGAAAATAGTGGAAGGGGACTAACATAGAAGCAGGGGGATCAGGGCAAGGTTGCTTTGTTGAAATGTTGATGTATGCAGATCTGAAAAGTAGGGCTCTCTGTGGTGTGTACGTTTCAGATATTTGTTGAGTTTTCTGGAGAAGTGGTTAATGTGCACTCCACGTTGCTAATGTAAATTGTCTGTGGTGTTTGTCAGAGTGGTGTATAAGGAGTGTGGAGATTTGGGCTGGTTTATCTTTGGCGGATTAGAGAGGTGTATTGGAACCTTTGTAGACACATGGCTTCGTGTGGTGTACATTTCATTGTGTAACCTGTGTTGTTTAGGTACTGAAGTTGTGCGTCGGTTAGGGTGGGAGGTAGATTGGTTTTGAGGTTGTTATTGTTACCATGCTTTGCCCAACAGTCCCCCCAATAACTGTGGATAGCCTTTTTCACCTTGTAAACGTCACAGTCGGTCACATCTACATGTGGCTATCCATGCAAAGCATTCTGTCTCTAGCTATTAGGCCATTTTAGGTGCTGTTAGACTAAGCTGTCGTACGTCAGATGGCACTATGTCACGGAACAAATTCAAGCTGCAGATTTTTAGTCAGTTCCCCGAGACCTCTCTTTTGATTGCCCCCACTTACACTTCAAAGAACTTTCAACTAGAGCGCCACTTAGAGGGTCATTACATGTTGCCCGGTCAGGAATAATTGCTGGTAATTCCGGCACCAGCAATTTTACCAAACCAAGGAAACACAAGTTTACCGGTGGTGACATTGACTTACCACAAGTCCTGACATACCAGTAAATCAGGCTTCACCAGCAAATAAATGCCAGAATTACCTGCACTGGTAATACTGGTGCTGATAATTCCAGCAATCCCCTCCATTGGAGTCCTATGGAATGGGGATTTACCACCCTTTCCACGGCTTGTAATATCCCAGTAATACCAGGATATCTGGCAGCGGAAACAGTAGGGGCAGTTTGCAGGTATCCCACTGGAATTACTGGCAGGATACCGTCAAACTTGTAATGAGTCCCTTAGTCTTCATGGGATTATGGTACATGGTGGATCTAGTAGTTCACTGGAGTCAATACATCCAGTACAAGAGGCCCATGCCATAAGACAAGAGGCCCTTGTTTCAACCCCACTCAGGTTTGATGTCCAGCCACAGGAAGCCTCTCCCATTGATATTTGTTTATTTCCTGTCCTCACCAGAATCTTGAACTTGTTAGAAAAAGGTCATGATACAACGCATTGTGAAATTCGAGATGTGAGTTTATTATTGAAGGAGATCTATACGAAAATGAATCTGTTGGAGGGCTTCATCTTAACATGTGGTTATAAAATGGTTAATGCACACAATGGGTTGGTGTGGAATTTAGTGTCAGGAACATTTGTGGCCTGTCAGACCCAGTCTATGAGTGATCAGGGCCAATCCCCATTTCTCTGAGCTTCTGTTATGAGGCAGGCTTCTGCGAGCCAGGAGGGTTGGGTTGACGATTCGGAGGGGACCAATTTGGCGACTGAATCAGGTATGCATTGCAGTGTGGATCCTCCACCTAGACCTTATGATGACATCTGGGACATAGCGGTCACTAATCTGTGTAAATTGGCATTACTGTAGGAAAATGTTGTGCGTCTTCTTGTTAGACTGAATGGAGGGCCTGTTATGCAAGGTTGAATCTGGTGGTAACCCGCAGAATCTAGCTACCTCTGAACCTAATAGTCCTACTCCCCTTGTGGACTTTATAGTAAACAATTATGAAAAACCGGATTCCATGTTGGCTGTTCCCCAATCCAGGCACAAGTAATATGATGGAACTTGATTTGGTGAAAGGGGGACATTCCAAGGCGAATGTTCCCATTACAAAGCCCCAAGAAAGTTCTAGTGAATTACAATCTATCTCACAGGAGATGGGTACTATCCCAGGGGTTCCTGAAGAGCTGGGTGTTTTTTCTGTGCCAGGGATTAATAATATATATGCTGAGCCTAAGTTTTTGTTCTACTCCTCCACGACCTAGGGTGGCTGGAACATTCCAAAGTAAACTGACGACCTTCTTCTCTTCTACTGTGAGAGTAGACAACAGGGGCGATTTGAGGACAAGGGTTGCTATTGAGGCGGGGGGCCATGGTGCTCCAGTCGCTTTACCCACTGTACCAGTTTAGGATGAGGCAGGGGCCTCTGTTACCCCCATTTTGGTGGGAACAGAAGGGCCTGTAACCATTCCAGCTAGTTCCCCTGGGACAGAACATCCGTATGTAATCCAAGGGTGCTATACTTCCAACCTTATGGGATGGGAATGTGACACAAAAAGGAATGAAACATTCAAACGGAATAGATCGAAGTTGCAAGATATGTTTAAACTGATTCCGGCACTTAGACCCTTGTACTCTGATGATATTGAGTGGATCACTGTGCCATTGGTTAACAACAATCACATGTTTTGCGGTCCTCAGTCTGACATTATTGCCAACCTTATATGGGAGCAGAGATGCAATCCGGAGCCTTTGGGCTGCAAAGTGTATGCCATTGGCTCAATGGAGGATACTAACATATTTGTTCCATACTGCACTCAAGTGCCTAGCGTTGTATCTAAAGATGTGTTGCCTGGCAATGATGCCTCTTTGCTGGCCGATCCATTGGTGGTCAAACTTCAGGGTTGCTCAAGGATGGCCAGGATTGGTCTTAGGTTGAGGCAGCCCTAAAACATTTTTTGCTATTAAGCAGGGACTGTCACAACCCTAGCTTCCGGTCTATTACCATTATGTCATGAAATGTCTGTGGTTTGAGTAATCTTAATAGGTGGTTTCTAAATCGTTGCTCCTTGGACAAATGTATGATTCTCATGTTTCAGGAAACAATGGCATGCTCTCACTTTGATCTTGGAGGCTCCTTGACCTTTACAAGCCCTGCATTATGACCTGATCTCCGGCAACCAAGTGGTGGATTGGCAATTGCAATCGATTTAAATCCAAAAGTTGCAACTGAATTGGTCCACCCATTGGATGGTCTCATAGCTGTATGTAGCAACTCTTTGAAGGAGAAGTGGGCAGTGTTGTTGGTAAATCTTTATTGGAACCCATCCAAGTATAACTTGGAGGGTTTCTTGCAGAAATGGATAATTGTGTGCCCCGAAGGTTTTATTATTGTAGGGGGTGACTTTAATTGTGACTGTGCGGAGGGTCTTATATACAATTCTTGCACTCTGTCTTACCCCGCAATCTCACTCAGTGGTCAAAGAGCCAGGGTTTGGGACCAGTTTCTTTCTGATTGGGAGCTACAGCAAGTAGAGGTGGCAACAAGATCTGTTTCCCCCATATTTACATGGCATAGTGGTAGTCTTTCTTCGAGAATTGACTATTTTATGTATCCTCAGGGGCTAAAGGAAACTGTGGACCTGTGAAACTCTGGGATCCGGGCTTCGGCAATCACCTGATGATGTACCTTATATTTGCTGTTAGAGTGCCAGTGTTTGAAATTGTTCCTTCATTTGCCTTGATTTCATTTGATAGACCAGGAATGTCTTTGAAATCTTATCAAAGAATAAGTGACAAATATACTTGTCTACCAAGGGAAGAGGTAGAGGCCACCGGGGTATTGTATAATGCTGATCCACCCTCTGGGGATAGGGCTGATATTTTGACTGAGGTTGTGTTGTTTTGCTTACAATGCATTGCGGGACAGATGAGGGCTGCATCTAAGGAATCATTGGTTCATGCCTTTGATGCTAGAGTTGCTGCCTCTAAGAAATTAAAATATGGGAAAATCAGAAATGTGCAAAACCAAACTTTGACCCAAGTTCAATATGCTAAATGTAAAAACTTAGTTTGTCAGATTTATAAGAACTTTGTTAAATCTTAAAACATTGATATTCAGATAAAGGACAACCAAATAATACTTAAACATCTTTGTAATAATAAGTCAGAACAATTTTGGTCCATTATTAATAAACATGTTGGAACTTCTCAGAGTTCCTTAGAGTCTCTGGTTTCTGAGGATGCCTGGGTCAAGTTCTTTACTGACAAATATAAATTGCCAAAAGAGTTTTCTGATGTGGTGGACCCATGTGTGGGCACTCACATTCAGGGAGTTTGTACTTGGCATGAGTAGGATATTATATGGGCCATATCTAAATTGAGCCCATCTAGAGTGTCGGGTCCCGATGGCATCCCGTTGCTGTTTCTGAAAAAATATCCAGTTCTATGGGATTACATTTTGAAAATAAAATGTGACCACATTTTCATATCCAACTGCATCCCAACATCATGGCCTCAATCTCTGATAATCACTATTATGAAAAAGGGCTATCCCTCTGATGCTTCGAATTATAGGCCCATAGCCCTTAATGACGCATCTTCAAAGGTTTTCGCACTTTTGGTACTAAGGGAACTAGAAATTGTTATGCAACAGTCAGCCCTTGAATCATGCTTCCAAGATAGCTTTAGGAAAAAGATGGGGACACCTCTAAATGTCACCATGTTGGCTCATCTTTTGAACACTGCGAAACATAGTCAAACCGGTCCAATCTATATGGCATCCCTTGATATGTCATCCGCTTTTGACTGTCATTAGATCTGTATTATCAAACAAATTATTGAGGTACAGAGTCCCCCTCCATTTAGTACATCTTGTGGCGTTTCTACATTGGGTTAACATGTTTAGGATTAGGATCACCCGTGAATGGGCTTTTACTACATTTATTGCCTCATCCACGGGTGTTAAGCAAGAGTGTAAAATGGCATTGACTTTGTTTAATGTATACTTTAGCGACATAGATGATTTGTGGAATGTGTCAAATATAGCACCAGTGAGGTTGGGTAGACTAAGGCTGCATTGGTTGGCCTTACAATCTCACCAATTCTTCCTCTATAGGTATGGTATGTGGAAAGCTTCCCGTAGAAAAACTGTGACCGCTTTTATCACACATGAAATGTCTTTATGCCAGGCTGTCTACATTATTGTTGCTTCCACTTCTAAATAATTACCTGATGAAGATAGAGCCTATTTTACTCTATGAACTAGATATGTGCTTACTTGAAATAGGCGACTATCCAAATTGTTTGCAGGGACGTGCCTGCAAAGAGGTGTTTGGTTTTTGCAATTCTATGCCAAATGCTGTTATTAGGCATGAATTGGGACTTATCTCACTACGTACAAGATACCGTTTGTGGCAACTTTTCAATTTTGCGAAATGTTTAACTCCTCCGTGCAATTCATTGTATGTTGATCTAGGTCTTATGTTGGTGGACTCTACACCCCAACTCCATTAACTTACACAATCAGAAGGAGCTAGACAGAAAAGGGAAGGGAGGCACTGCAAAACCACAAGCATGGACAGCGCGGCAGCAAGCTTTAGGGGAACTGGACCTGGTGGAGGTGTGGAGGCAAACACATGGAACCGAAAGGGGATACTCGTATCACTCGGGGGTTCACGGCTCGTACTCCAGATTGGACTAGTTGTTTACGGGATGGGAACACTTTCATTGGTTCAATACACCACAATACCTATAGAGGACCCTGTCCAATAACTCCTCACTGGTGGCGCAGCTGGGGGTAGTGGGGACCCCGCGAGGAGCCACAATATGCAGGATGAAGCGGGAGTTACTGGAGGATGCTGCCAATGCACAAACTCTGCGGGAGGCCATATCCTCCTCCTTTGAATTAAACAAGGGATCGATGATGGATGTGGGAATACAGTGGGAAGCATTTAACTTGAGCCTGAGGGTGGTGCATGTCACAAAAGGTAGGGGTTAGGCGGACTCTGAACGACTCCATCAAAAACCTAGAGGGGGAAATCCAGAAACTAGAGGTGGACCTGGCAAAGAGACAACAAGTCAGCGACTTGCTGGCTGAAAAGATGTCTGCACATAAGGTGGCCCAGGAATACATGGGGAAGATGATTCAGCAGGCCAGCTTCTGGCATGGCTGATCCGTCAAGAGCACCTAGGGGGGACGATCACACAAATCAGAGACCCGGCGGGACACTTGATCTCGTAACAGCAAATTAACGAGGTGTTCCAGGAATACTACAGACGACTGTATACGACTGAAGGTACTTATTCGGAGCTAGAGGCCTCAGATTTGCTGGATCTGGTACGGCTGCCTGGATTAGAGGGAGAGGCAAGGGAAGAGTTGGAGGCACTGATAGAGGAAGGGGAGATACAGGGCGCAATAAAGTCAATGCAGGCCAACAAAGCCCCAGGGAGTTTTGGGCTCCCTGTGGTACTTTACAGGAAATTCACAGATATCCTGGTACCCCAAATGAAAAGGGTCTATGACAATGCACTTCAAAAGGGTGAGCTACCGGAGTCCATGAGGGAGGCAGTGATCACAGTATTACAGAAGGATAAAGACCTGGCCCAATGGACATCGTACAGGCCTATCTCCTGGCTGAGTGTGAATGCTAAGATCCTGGAGAAAGTGCTAGCATCCATGTTGGCCACGGTGGCTCCCGCTCTGGTACACTCTGACCAGTGCAGAATCATAGGAGGACGGGATACCGGCATGAACCTAGGCAGGTTACACCATGTGATGGATCTGGTCAAGGACTCACAGAGGGAAATGGCATTGGCAGCGCTGGACACAGTGAAAGCATTTGACTCACTTGAATGGCCTCGGTTGTTCAGAGTGTTGGAGCCCTATGGCTTTGGTGGGGGGTTTGTGAAGTGGTTACACCTGTTATATCACAACCCCACAGGTAGGGTGAAAACGGGGAGCTGGCTATCACAGGGATGGTCATTAGGGAGGGGGACTCGACAAGGTTGCCCGGTCTAACCCATCCTGTGCGCCGTAGCGCTAGAACCACTGGCAAGATATTTTAGATCGTACATCCCGGAAGTGGGCATATGGGCTGGAGGGGCATTCATAACATCTCCCTTTATACAGACAATATTTTACTATATGTGGACGATCCTCTGGCTAACATGCCGATAATATTGGAGGTGTTGGACAACTTTCACAAACTGTCGGGTTATCAGGTGAACCGAGAGAAATTGCTTCTATTTCCATTGCTGGCACTGAAAGCACGGGGGAGTGATGCACTCCCGGATTGGGGTCTCCGGCGGGAGGAGTAATCCTTTAAATATCCGGGGATTCAGATGTTCCACGAGATGGAAGAAACATTCATGTAAGACACCGAGCGGGCCCTCTCGCGTATCGGAGAGGCAGTATAATTCTGAAGGAAGCTACCCATCTCGTTGATGGGGAGAATCGCAATCTGCAGAATGGTGGTCCTCCCGATGCTTTTATATTATTTTGCAAACATTTCATATATCATCAAAAAGGTGTTTTTTCAGATGCTGGACAAGGTGTTAGGGGAATTGTTGTGGAACACGGGGGGTGTCGGATGGCCATGCATACGCTGTGACAGAGGCGGGAAGACAGAGGGTTGAATATGGCCGATTCTGAACTATATTACATGGCGGCACAGCTGAAAGGGTTAACACACTGTTAAGGGGACCTGGTAAGTGGGTGGGATGGGCTGCTAGGAGGATCCACAAAGGGGAGACAGGGGGGTAAGGACCCATAAGGGGCAAAGAGGACACTGAGGCCTTCAGAGTGGAACGGATAATCTGGCAGAAACCTCCAGGGAGGCTGCTCTTGAAAGGGCTATATAGCAGGGACCTACCTGTGGGCTTTGACGTCACCATCAGAGCAGCACTGCGGAGCATAGGACTCGGAATCTTACAAGAGCGGCTGCACCTCGCTAGGGGATTTCTTTGAAGGGGCAAATTACTGACATTTGAGGAATGGAGACAAAAGTATGGAGTTGCCAGTGGCCACTTCCTTACATATGCAAGGGGGGTGAGGCGAATGGCAGATATATGGCAAAGCATCCCAGAGGAACCAGAGGGTAGCCCACTTATGCAAACACTAGTTGACCTGGGGGATGGGGGCAAAAGGGTGTCTCTGATGTATGGGGCCTGTGGGGTCTTTTACCAGGGGCAAAGAGATATAAAACAGAAAACAAAATTGAGAGATTTCTACTGGGCCTAGCCAAAACGGCAAATAGCAATTGCATGGAAAAGGCCAGAGGGCCCGTCTCTGGGGCAATGGCTTCAGGATGTACGTAGGTGGGGGTTCGCTGAAGTGGCCTACCTGAACAAACATAGAGACCCAGAGGGAGAGAAAGCTCTGGCGATGGACTGGGGGCATCTACCGAATGAACTGGGATCACCCAAGACTTGAAACCCCTGTGAATAGACTCACATGGAAATAAGACAATACAAAGACCAGGGGAAAGGGAAGGGCGATGGCCAACACTCAAGGGTCAACAGCAGCTCACAGACGCTGAGGGACGGGAAGTTGAAGACCGGTGGCACCGGGGGGGGGGGTGCGATCTCTCTATTGGCGATGGCCTAAAGGCAAACCCCTTATCTATATAGACTTCCTCTGGGTGGTTGTATAGTACCTTGCAATCACTCTGGGAACATACTTGATCCTCTACAACGGTCTACTCCTTTCCCTCCTGTTCTACTCCCTATCTCCCTGCTTCGCTACTCTGCACCCGTCCTTTCCTCCCTCTCTTCTCCCACTCTCTCTATTATCTGCCCCTGCAATGGTATGTATCTCACTCTCCCCCTACCTACTGTTCTTGCCTGCTCTTCTGCTACTACTTTCCGGTCTATACACCCCTACTTCTCTCTCATCCACATGCATATTACTCCAACCTCTACACTCTCACTCCTCACTCCTCCTGTCACTACTCCTCCGCCTCCACATTCCAACTGCTCTCACATTTAATCCATCACTCCTTCTACCTCTGCACTACTACTACTGCTCCACCTCCAGACAGCTACGACTCCCTCCTCCACTCTAGCACCCTCCACATCACTACTACTCCACCTAATTTTCTCCTAAATCACCCGCCTTTTATACCTTCAATCACCCTTCACTCACTCACAACACAGTACCAATTTATTTCACCAGACAATACCTCACCTTCTCTATAAACTGCCTCCATGCTCCTTTCCACTGCCCTTCTTCTTTCTGGAACTCTTTGCCTGCCACCTCCTCCTCCTCTGATCTCATCCAAACAACCCACACCTTTCTGTTTCCTGTTGTCCCTTATATCATCCCTCTCCTCGCTCCATTGGTTCTCCAATTCTGGCACCCCGGGCAAATCTTTACCTGCCTTCCCTGCTTAAGAGGTGTTAAGACATCAAAACACATATAAGGGAGGTCTAAGCCTCCCCCTTTCTCTAGTGCATGCCCACCTCGGATCATCGGTGGCGGCCCGCTATGATCAAAGTTCCAGTTCGTGTAAGGTTTTAAGTCCTTGGTATGGAAGTCTTTGTTAAAGGGCCTATGTTGAAACAATGCTCCTCAGTTTTGGTGCAGGGGAATGTGGTTGCTGTAAGGAGTGGATGGCATTATTCCACACCTGCACTGACACTTAATTTGATTTGTTCTTTCGTGTCACGCAGCGGTTCCATGACAGTCTTGTTTGCTGTTTTCTCTTTGGTCTACCGCTGGGGCTACTAGTAGCCATACTTCCCAGAACAAATAGAGAAAAACTATCCAGCATTTTATAGTAGAGGTATGGGGTGATTAAGAATGATACCATTTTTCCATCACACGGGCACAAAGAGAAGATACAGGGAGTGGGTCCTTTCCAACTGCTGCCTTCACCCTCTGGGGTAGTAAACGGCTGTCTTTCACCCTGGTAGGCCTCCCACCCCATGCTGAGAGGGGTCCCAATCTCTTTTCTAAAAGGTCAGGCTAATGACCTTGTCACAGCCGTTAGAAAAAGACAAAGCGCCAGGGGTAAAGGCTCACCTTGTTCATGTGCAATGCGGAACACTTTACTGAATGTTCTCAGAAAACGTTCTGCAACTCCATTGACTTGGGGGCCAAAATGTGGTAATGCAATTGTGGAAAATATTCAGCCCTGATAGAAACACCCAGAAATCCGCTCTTTGAAAAAGTGGCACCCTGTCTAATTGTAGACTGATTCCAGTATCCTATGAGGTGCAACAGCCATTCCAATGCGCGGGGGACAATATCTGCAGCTATCAATGGGTTGAACCTGAGGGTATCAGGACAATTCATCTATCATCACTGTGAAATGTTGATCGTGCCAAAATCCATGCTAATGGCTTGCCACGGGTGTCTACTTCTCTGTGCAACCTAATGCGGTTTGTTGTGAAGGCATCAAATGCATCTCTTTATCAATGTGTCAACTTTTGCTTATTGTCTCAGAAACTAGACCTCTTTCTCAGGCAGGCCTTTGTTTTGATAGTGCCCTGGTGTCCCACATGTGCCAAGGTGATCCCCTCACCAGCAAGGGAGAACAGTACCACAGTTCTGGATACCCGTTGGAGGAGGAAAGAGGGAAAGAGACAATGAGAGAGAAGGAGAGGGAGATGTGGAGAGAGAGAGAGAGAGGGGGGAGAGAACTCAGAATGCACCCTGCAAGCCACATGCAGTTTAAATCCCAATCGGAAAGCATGGAAATGGCATGCAGGCTTAAAAGCTGGAGTATTTGAATGGCGGAGAGGAAGGGGGAGGGGGAACCGTAACTTATGGTCCATGTTTCAAGTGAACAGTGAGTAAAAAGGGTGCACATGAATGTATTATTGATTGAAATGTGTTTGAATGTTTTAATATTTAAATAACTGTTGTTTTTATTAAGCAAGCATTGTAATTACAAAATGGATTGAACTGTAATAATCGAAGCATGCACATGCATTAGGAGTAACGTAAATGTGAATGGTTTCGCTATATAAAACTGGAAGCATTCTACTGTTTTATTGATAGAAGTGAGCGTGAACTGTCAGTGGAGGAGTTCCACTGCTTTAATTTTGTACTGTTAACAGTTCCTCTACTTTTTTTAACCATATTTCCCATTCCGGAATTGTACTTTTTGAAGTTAAAGCATACCCCTTCACTTTACTATCTTATAGCAGTTGCAGCGAAACTGAAATCTGACTGTATATTTATGAAGTCTAAGTAACATAAACTTGATAATATTCTACAAATACACATTCATAGCCGATCAGTGAAAAACAACTCCTAATACAATTTATAAACGAACACAGCACACCCGCTACAGAAATCACATAATACAAGACAGAATCACATATAGTACATAGGCCCAAGACCAACAAGGGCACATGTACTATATGTGATTCTGTCTTTTATTCTGGTAGCCAAGAAAGTACTGACCCTCTCTTATCCCAACCCTGAAGGCAGACACACAGGGAAAGGTCACCTGGGAAGGGGGGCCTGTGGTTATGCTCAAGAGGAGGCCCAAAGGGAGAAGCGATATGTTACCGAGGGGGAAGAGGAGGAGGGTGAAATCTCTGAGGCCTTTGTGGGCTGTGTTACATCTGTCCCCCCTTCCTCCCATAGAATCTCTCTTACCCAAATCCAACCCACTTGCACCTAAGGATTGTCTACCCCAGAATCCCTGTTCTTCTCTGTCCTACCGAAACAACCCCGAACATTCTTTTCCACATCCCTCTGGTTATTGTGTCCCGAACCCCCAGCTTTCCCTGACAAAACACTATGGTTCCCACAATTCCCTCTGTTCATTTTACGATCCCAGCTACTCCTGTTTACCCCTCAAACCCTACCAATCCTGTCCCTCTTATTGTCACTTTCCGAACTCCTAGGCTGCTTTGACAACTCACTACCATTACCACAATCCCCCATATTCAGGTCACAATAATAGGTCCAGTCATTCTCGCTTGTTTCGAAAAAACCCTCCAAAACCTACCCTTTCCGAGATCACCCCAAACCCAAATACAAAGGCTATAATTCCATGTAATGCCTCTTTCCCCTCTGACCCTGTAGGATACTCTGACACTCCAACCCTCTCCTTTTCCGACAGAAACACTTTCGCACACCACAAACAATGGACAAATAAAACGGTGTACCTGACATGTCCCAACCCGAGGGTCAGGCAAAGTCAGGCAATTAACCTGAATCACACACGCAGCCCTTTCCTTTCCCCACAGGGATAAAAGGTGGAGCCAAAGAGCACAGTATGAGCACCGCAGACAGCACGAGGAGACAGCTAACCAGATGTGGCAGTTCAAGAGAAGGAGAAAGGCGGCGGGAAGCGAGAGGGTGGCGAGGAGAGAGGCGACCTTACCCTTTTCGTCCCAGGCCCACAGAATCTTAGTAGACAAGAACCCAATGCAGCAAACAAAAGCCCAAGTGTCTTGCAACAGATGTTAACGTTACACGGGGCAAGCCAATGCTGATAAGCAGGAAGGAGGAACATTCCTGCTACCGTGGTACCGGCCTTGACTCCATATAGAAGGAAAGCCCAGCAGTTCATCACAGCCGCTGAGTCAGAGGGAGTACCGATAAGAACCGAGCTGTGTTGATTGAAAGTTGCAAAGGGGCAAGTTGAAACTAAATTCAAGAACTGTAAAAGTGTATAGGGGAGACCAGCTGCAGAGGAAAACCGGCACCACGTGGGTGCTTACTCAAGAGACTTTGGTCGATCCCCATCTGAGTAAAACTACAGATACCAGAAGGCCACAGGAGAGCAGCCAAGTTAGGTCAAAGTGGGTCAAGCAAAATCCTGTACAATCGAAAGACTTTGATCTACAAACTACATGGAAAGTACTGCAAGAGTGAAACTGACCGAAGGATGCCAGTGAGTGAAAGAGACGGAAAGAGTGAACTCGACCGAGCATTACCAGTAAGAAGGGGAAAAGTTTAAAAGTACCAAGAAACAGTGTGTTGACAAACGTGAAAGGCGGCGGGTATGTTCACTATGAACTGTTTGAAAAGACATTGGGCCTCATTACACGGAAGGCGGAAAGGGTTAACGGTCAGCGGTAATGCTACCAGTGACCATTGACCATTAACCCTTACCGCCTTATTACGAGGTCCCTTTGCGGGTTGGTACTTTAACGCCTGCTTTTAGCAGGCGTTAAAAAACGAACCCGCAAAGGGACCTTGGTGCTAACTACGGTACCGCAATTTAGTGCATCCTACTAAAGAGAAGAGGAAGCCATAGTGAACCCGGAGGAGCGAGGATGAGCTTTGGGAAGGGTCCAAGCCCGAACGAGGGAGATCCAGGGGTGAAGCTATCACCCAAGTACTGACAGTCCAGAGGGGTCCGAGCCCAAACTAGGGAGATCCAGGGAGTGAATCTATCACCCAAAGTTCATTGAGAAAAGAACTGATATATAATTTGTGAACCAAAACCCATTGTGTAGATATGAAATCCATCTAGAACCAGCGCAAGGTATCCGGGTACAAACAAGTTTGTATAAAGTAGTGCAACCCTATAAGAAAAATGCATGCTTTTTAACTGATTTGCATGGTCACAATGCATTTCTCAGCGGTTGTGAGCCAATGATTTTTTTATTGTGGGTGTATCTATTCAGATGATGTAATATAAGGAGTGATTTTAAGTTTGGAACCATTTATTATAAAGTGTAAGTGTATGCTTTGAAGTCATTTGAAATACAGTATATATTTGTATACGTTGGTGCATGGTAATGTGCTGACTATTTATTGTTTTCTATGTGTGTTGTTGTTGGTGTAAATTGTAAAGATATAATTGTATGAAGTTATTTTTTATGTGTTATTTGAAAGGGTGGATTAAGCTTCCAACAATGTTGGCTTTAATGATGGTTTTATTTAACGTTATATTTAGGGTTAAAAAATAGGTTAAACATTAATGTAGGCGTTTCCGGTTATAGGCTTGTTGTAGCATTTATTAAATTGTGTCTCAATTAAGTTGGCACATTGGCTTGGAGTGCCAAGATTATAATAACATACATACTATAAGCACTGCATTTGTTAAAGTTAATCATAATAAACTATGGCAGGTGCTTGGATCTTACGACTGTCCAGCTAGTATAATGGACATATTACACAACAACAATGAGGCCTGTATTAGATCGATCTGGCACTGGAGGGCATTGCACACACCCTAGTTCTGTATCCAGACTTGAGTTAGACAGGGCTGTGTACTAGTCCTCTTGCTGTTTTCTTTATACATCAACAACCTGCAAAAAGCACCACTGCAGTGCAATGCAGATGTACCTAAAATAGGAGGGATGGCTATACCACAGTTAGTTTATGCCGATAATGCAGTCCTCATTGACGTACACAGAGGGCCTTGCAGATACTAATCAATAAATGTGCTACCTTTATGGCTTATTTACATCTCCAAGTGAATTAAAAAAAAAATCAGCAATAATGGTGTGCAGTGGAAGAAGAAGGAAGCTAAAATGTGCCACTATGTCGTGTGAAGCAAATGTGATCCCAAGGAGATAGCATTTTGATTACCTTGGGATCCATTTCTCAGAAAGCTTTACAGCAAAGGCTCACTTGATGAAACAACTGTCACTTATGAGGCAGTCTATGGGGGGAATAGCCAGCTTTTATTAAGCAGCATATGCAATAACCACTTAACATCATCAAATCTATTTATGAATCCTGAACGTTGGGTTCTGTAAAGTATGGGGCAGCAGTATGGGGCTTTGCTGATCAAAACGGAGTTCAGGCAGAAGAAAACTCCTTCTTGAAAATAACTTTTGGTTCTGTGAAGGCATCATAAAGTATGAAACAGATAACAGATTCACTTTTTACAAAAAAGCTTTATTTTTCTTTTATGTCAGGATGGAGTAAGGCCTAACCTGCCCTATGCGAAGGTGGGATTTCCCTACCTAAAGTAACTAAGGATAATCCGTGTCATTAAGTCCAACTCAAAAGTCTATGTCCAAAATCTATACTTGCCCTCACAACTAAAGTTATACAATGTGTAGGGCTGTCAGCAACAAAAGAAACACTGTTCCAAATAAAGTTCAGAGCTTCTACTAGCTCCAGGCTTCTTTTCCAGCTTCCCCTTCCCCAAGTTCAAAACAGTTCCAAAAAGGCCTTGACGTTCCCTTGCCCAAGAGTTCAACCCAGTTCACAAAGTCTTGGGGTTCTCTTCCCCAAGAGTTCAGCTCTTCCAGCTTCAAACTACAATCAGTTAAAAAATCTATTGCCTTTAAATAACAATTTCCAGTGACACGTTGTAACCATCCAGTATTTGCAATAGTTCATACAGATTGTTCTTTTCTTCAATCACTTCAGCACTTGTTATACAATGCAACTTCTGTATTTTGGCTTTTTCTTGGCTCTTTCCAAGTAGCTGTCGCAGTTGTCGGACCACACGGTCCACCCATTACAGGTCACACAACCGATAATCCTTAGCACTTTGTATACTTATTTATTCTCTTTGGATTTTCTTGCAACACAAGTTTTCTCTCTTTGAACCTTTGTCATTAATCAACATTCAATTCTGTTTCTGGTTGACAATCTCTTGACTTTAGTATCACGTGTATTTCACACAACCCATTCTGTGGTGTTCATCCTTTTTCCACAACCTTACTTTCACCTTAACCAATCAGATTTATTACTCACTTTCCACTCTGTTCATAAGTGCTCTTTACTTGCTTTCCTTTTGTTCATAAGTGCTCATCACTTGGCTTTCATTCGCATGCTGTTTTCATATACTTTTCATATCTTTCCTTAAGTTCGTTATTCAATAATTCTGGTTGCATCCTTAAAAGCACTTTGCAGCTTGTTCGGTATTCAAAATTCCTTGATTCGGACTTCAAACATCCTTATTATAGGTTTCAGTTTGTTCAGCATTTTCAAATGCCCATTTCCTTTTCTCACACTCACCGGGGTACGGCCTCTACCAGGTGTCTTCTTTCTTCTGTTCGGCTTCTTCTTGCTCCGCTTGTGCTCTTCGGGTGTTTTGGCAAGTAGCGCTCGTTATCTTTGAACCTTACTGCAGTGGCCTGCGACAGACTGGAGCCCTCAGTGGCCCATACTACCGGCTGTGGACAAACGGCACAGGGGACTGCAGGTATCACGACCCTCTCAGGCTCCGGCATCTCTGTCACCCTTCTGCAACACACAGCGTCCTTTTCACCGGCCCCTCTCCAGCCTGCTCCACCTCTGCAAGCCATGTCTGTCTCTCTGGGCGAGATTATCTTCTTCTCATGCTGGTCTCCCATTTTTTTACAGCTGTGGGTCTTTAACAGGTTCCAGGTGGAAGTCCATTGCCTGACTATAGTTCAATCTATTAGCAGGACATGCCTGACCATTCCAATGGTATTCCTCCATAGTCCTCTTCCTCGTCCCAGTACACAAGTGGTGTGAATGAATGGAAGTGTGCATAGCTCTTAGTTGCCTTCTCCTCGTGCCAGTCTTAAAGGGAAATTATTGGGGGACAGTTTGTGTGTATGAAAGAGATAACAGTTGAGAATAAGTTATGAAGGCAGAGGGAGGGTAGAGTTAATTCTTACACGGGAAAGGGGGATACCATGTCTCGTCCAAAGACACCCTCTTCCCACTCCCCAAGGTCCCTCCAACCAAGTGATCCTCCCTGGCACATCAACCCGAGGGTCAGGATTGAAGAGCAATGGTCTTTCCCTGGCCACCTGAGAGGAAGATCCAAGGGGACTAGATTGGAGGATGCCCTTGGGTTCCTCACAGCTGTCCACAGCTCAGCCCCAAACGCTGTGACCCACAATGAAAGTGGACTAAGCTTCATCAGGGATTAAATGGTTTTAGAACATAGCCTTCTGTTGATTAGAGATTGGTCTAATCCAAATGCAGCAATGACCCAATGTTTTATGGTACATCTGTTGGCAAAACAAGGAGTGGTAGGGATAAGTTGGTTCTCAAACATCAAAAAGATGCCGGGAAACATAAATGCAATGAAATACTTTGATAGTCCAACTTCATTGAATTGTAAAGAAGGCCATGATCTGAAAACAGGCTAAATGGTTTGGTAATGGAGGCTAGAGATTCACTGGAAATTGTAAAATCAGCTGACAGATGTGTTATGATCATAGCCAGTGATGAAATCAAAGGCTATTTGATATGGACCAACAGCAAATTCCAACGGGCGCCTGTGACAAGAGCTTGTTTTGAGTGCTTGCTGTTGGGAGATATCCTTAGCAAGAGAGCAGGACGGAATATTGAGACAGGATGCCCAAGGTGCCATACATGTCTGGAAGATATGGCACATTTCTTTTTCTTCTGCCCTGGTTATGATAGACTGAGAAAATAGTTTTTGATACCTTTACTAAAAGGAAAGGGATTTGTATAACATCGACAAGCGTAGTATTTTTTACTAAATGTAGCAACCCCATTAATGGCTTGGTCAGTGTCTCTGTTTATAAGAGGAGCTTGGAAAACATGAAAACAAGTTGAAAATAGATGATTCATACATAGACAGACAATATTTTAGAATTAACTTTTTAGCGTCTACTGAATGCATAAGCACTTCATGATTGTTAATATTTTATGATAATATTTTGTGAGTGTGTATTGCAATGTATATACACTCCACGATTGGTATTTATAGGGTTCCAATTATCTACAGTATGAGAACCTAATGGAAGTATAGTGCTTCCAACTATTTTGGTAAAGTGTTACGAGCATCTTCTTAGTGCTATTGCACTTTATGACTGATAACATTTTTTAATTATCCCATTTTGGTTGTAGCATGTACAAGCATTTTTATGATTATCCATTCGAGAAGTACGATTTTATGTAGTTGTGTAAATTCCATATGTGTATAAAGTTTAACATTTTAAATAAATGTCATTTCTTTGTCTTATTTTGTAATTGTATGTGATTAAATTGCTTTTTATGGATTTCATTATCTGAAGTAAAGCTTTTCTACTACTGCTACTTACTGTTTAACAAAACGTTTTGAATTTTATTTTCTTGGTGGGGGCAGATTATTTTGAGAATGTTCTGTTTGTGGACTTTGAACCAGATTCTG
This sequence comes from Ambystoma mexicanum, assembly GCF_040938575.1. Lineage (NCBI taxonomy): Eukaryota > Metazoa > Chordata > Amphibia > Caudata > Ambystomatidae > Ambystoma > Ambystoma mexicanum. Next base: position 1,020,406,278 of record NC_090934.1, read on the forward strand.
TTGGTGTGTGTGTATAATGCTGTTCACTTAACTGCAGTTTGAGTTGAAGTTACAAAGAGGCAGGGATGAATTTATTTTACATTTATATCGATCTTGTTTTAGGTAGTGGAATTCATGAATGAGGACTACAGCAGAGTTAGCAAAATGCATTTGATATATGATGACCCTAACATATTTAGGAACCTTGTTGATTTGATATTTGCACTGAAGAGTGTGACTTAATTTCAAGAACATTAAAGAGAGTTAAACTGAGCATTTTGTTACTCCAACTCTTTTTTTTAATAATTGTAATGTGTTAAAAGATGACAAAAGAAGCATTTAGAGGCATTTACTGGATCTTTGTTTAATTCTTTGTATGCAATTCCTATACATTTTTCATGTAGTTTAGTTCACATTCAAATTGGTATAGACACTGGTTTCTCTTGTTCTTTGCTGTCCATTCCATGTGCCATAATGCAATTCTGGCACCTCAAGCAATAGACTACTATTTCTTCATATTTGTTTTCGGAGGGACTGGCTCTGCAACACAGAGCGTACACATTTTGTGGTCTGTGTGCATGTTTAAATCTGTGCATGCAAGGTGTGTTTTAAAAGATGTTTCGCTTTTAGTTTTTTCTGTGATTGTGCTGTGGATTTTGTGACTGTGTGTTGTGATATTATTAGTGGGCACAGTACTTTTCTTTTAGGGATGGAAGTGTGTAGGTGTTGTTTTACTGTTGTTGGTAGTATTTTATGTGTGTATGCAATTTGTGCCATAGAGTGTGTAGTAGATGTGCATTGGCAGGGGATGTTTTGGCAACCCTGTTTTTTCCCCAAGGGAACTTTGTAGTTCAGATATACCAGGATATAAGTTGGAGATAAGCATTTTATTGTGTGTTGTTATGCTTTCATGTGTGTTTGAATCCCAATCATGAATTGCATTTAACACATTCAGCTTCATCCTTTATTGTAGCTAATGGGCTCTGTGTAACCACCGGGTCATTCATATTGTTTTGCCAATGGCACTCTGTTGTGCATATGAAGGTTTACCTAGAAAGATATACTTGCAGGCTAGTATGTTTCATTTCATTTTTATTGCTATACATTTCATGTGTTTTAAAATGATAGAGTAGTCATTTGGATTTGGTTGGTGATGGGAGATGAGAGACAAATATGTTTCAGTATATATTCTGATGTGTGCCCTGTTAAAAGACTTGTTATATTTCTTGATGCTCAAGTTTGGTTAGTGTGTGAGACATTGTGGTGTATTTTTGAATACACTGTGGGACTGTGATGTGCCTGTGTGTTGGTACTGGACATAAAGTAGTGTGTGAAGTTTGTTTTGGTATGTACAATGATATGCTGTTCAAGACTGACCTACAGCTTTTAAAGTTGCCTATTATTTAATCTAATATTGGTCTGAGATGAGTAAGGTAAGGAATTAGTGAATTCTGGGATGACTGAGTTTGAGGTTTTACTGTTGTTGTGTAGTATGTATTTTTGTGTGGGTCCCAATTTCATTATAGTTTGTTTATGGGTGCAGCATGAAAGAGTGCTGGAGGGTGGCTATGAGGATCCCTTGTCATTGGGTTTACCATGTTAGGATGTTTTGGTGTATATTTGTGTGTGCTGTTAAACAGTAACATATATTCTTTAAACAATAGAGCTAAAGATTGAATTTGATTAAGACCTCAGATTTTGACACATGCCTTTCGTAATTATACATTGGTTGTGTTGTGTTTGATACTCTACTTAAAAGTTCAATATGAGCACATCCATGTTTCATATATTTTTTTCAATACGATTTTCAGCTGTGAAGTATGCATTTTCAAATTGCACGTTGGCGATTCTATTTACGGTACGAAGACTATCATCTATCTATGATGCGGTGTGATCATGATATTTTATAATAAACATGTTGCCCTGGCCAAGCACATGGAATTCACTTTTCTGTGTCAATTTTGCTTTCTTGGCCCACACCTCCATGGTAGACATCCTGTCAAATGAAAATTGAGATTAATACTTTATCATTTTTGATCTGTGAATGTTGGCTGTATGTGGAAGGGGTTTGTTGGTTGGGCTGTATTAAGTATGATGTGTGGTGACCCAGAAGAATGATTTGGACACATGGTAGACCTGATGAAGCTTTTTATTTAAATAATAAGAGAGAATGCCTCTCTTGCCCTACTATTATCGGGAATAGTCCCTGCCTAACAGAACTAAATAAGGGTGCCCGTCTGACACAGAGTCCAAAATGAAATGTCCGCTGTCAAAAACCTTACTTCTAACTTGCCCTATCACTAAAAGTAATAACTAAAGATTGACAGTTTGTATTCTCTCTTACACGCTCCCTTTTGGCCTGCTGAATGTGATGCCTTTCCGCCGGGTGTCTCTCCACAAGAAAAGTTTCTCTTATCTTTGTGTTTTCATAATCATTGAAAAAGTAAAATTACCCTGAACTCTCACAAGGCTTCTCATGAGCTCTTGTGGCTTATAGTACGCATTTCCTGTAAATATTGCTGGGTATTTAACAAACATCCTGAGGACCTAACTGTCTGTCTTATTTTCCTTCTGAATATTGTCTTTTTATGATTCTTCCTCTTGTTTTCAGTCCTATTCTATCCTTTTACTGAGGGGTGGCTCTGTTGGGACTTGGTTTCTCTTGCTCCTCATTTCCACTATAGTGTTTCCACCACTCACTCCTGGGGCCTTTCCACTAGTTTGCCTTTTTCTTGTTCTCTTCTAATGTTGGGCTTGGTACTTCAACTTAATATCGAATGACTTTCACAGCTTTTTCCTAGAATGCTCCAATGATAGACAAATGTAATACTTGGCAACTTCCTGGGTTCCTCTCGTCGTTTCTCAGGGTTTCAAATTCACTCTTATATTTCATTTCATATTTAGCCTGTAGTCTCTGTTGCTTCCTCCTCTCTCGCTCTACCCCATCATTGCGATAACTTGTGTCTGGCGTTGAGACCTAGCGGCTCTGCTCTGGTTCTTCTGCCATCTTCCTGACTCTGCTGCGGAGTCGCTCTGAGTGTGTGATCAACCCGGGCTGTTCAGCATTGCTTGTCCAGCGAGAGATTTCATTTCTCCCCCTCCTGTGGGTTTTAGCATTGTTCGTTGGGCCTCAGGCCCACCACAGATCTCCTGATAGCTCTGCAGTTCCTCACTGCTCTGCACCTCCAAGGCGTAGCTTGAAACTTCAGAGGGCTTCCCCTGCATATGACTGTTCCCTCCCTCTCTCTATCGATTTCTTTCAGTAACATATATGTCAGAATGCAAATGGCCGTTGCGTTTTGGCTTTAGATTTCTCATATTTGATCCAGTATTTCCTGAAGTCACTAGAAAAGAAGACGTTTCACTTGGTATAGAAGATAATCCCATATGAACAGATATTATTGCTGCTATAGGGAGTTCTTCATGGGAATGAGAGTCCTTGTCCCCAGTGAGGTCCCACTTGCGGAGTGGACTCACCTGCCTAGCCTCACAGAGGCAAATACTTTTGATTTTTCACAGATGCCTGTGTGTAAAAGCAACATATACTTTACTCCTCCTCATAACTCCGGTCCTAGTAGCTTTTGTATGGCCCTGCATGAGTCGCTAACGTTGTTCCCGGTCTGATCACCTTGCAGTGGCACGATCTTGAGTTTGAGAGCGGATGATTAAGTAACCGGATTAAGCATGTGTGAGTTTATATTATAACATGGATGTGTGATTGATTATTGTATTCTTGCTAGTAATTTGATAGGCGTAATGTGTTTTATTCTGCAAAGCATTCCAGTGCATGTGAAAACAGAACGTGTGTGTAATCATTCATGGACATTTGGTGGTATGGCAATAAAAGATTAGGGGATGCTCTTTTTAAGATGACATACGTTTTCTGACTTGATCAGTGTGTGGATTGTTCTGAGAGCACACCTTATGGAAAGTGAAAGTGATGTGACCATCAGGATTTATGGCTTTTGATTGGTTGCTTAATGCTTTCGATACTTTTGAAAAGAGCCAAAGTTTGTTCCTCTGCTGCAACAACTGATTTTAAAATTAAGTGCATTTTTACTATCAGCTCTTTGTAACGTATGTTTGCAAGTAATACTTTTTTTTCATTTGTATGTAATTGCATTTTTCAGGTCCTGGCAATGTTTTGTCAGTGTGCCTTTCAACTGCTGTGTAGATGTCGTGGAAAGAGTTGATTTTAAAACAAGAGTATTTGATTGTATGAATAATGGCTACATGCATTTCTCCAGGGTTGTCATATGTGTATATTTAACATATGACGTTGCTCTGCTGTATGTATATTTTGTAGATATATACTTGGAGGGTCAGTGTAGCATTGTGTTCCTGGATGTATCTTGAGTACCTGGCATCCTGTTGGGCCGACTGCAGGCGGGAAGGTTGCAGAGCTTGTAAGTGTATGATTATTATTATGCAAAATGTTTTGTTCGGCATCACTTGTTTCTAGATTTCTTTCTTTTTTATATTTATTGAATTACTTTCCTTGTGTTTTTATATTGCATTGTACTTGTGTGTGATCCTTCTATCGACTCATGAAAATGAATCATCATCTATGAAGTTCATATTTGTTGGATAAGGATTACAGTGGATTTTTAGCAGCACTATTTTGACTGATGGGTGTTGGACATTTGAGAAACATTACTTGTCAATCATTTCATTGCAAAATGTGGCCTTGTTGCAGGAACTGGCAAAACAATATGGACATCATTTTACGTTTGGTAGTGGAGGAAATTCCATTACCCCCACTTTTTTTTTTTACTAGTGACAGAATTACTGCCATTTTATACGCACCACCGACCTACAATGTTGACCTTAAGTCGAGGCTTTTTCTCCAGCATCGTGTTGAAGGCCACATTACTGTGGAATTACTGCAGCAGTATTAATGTGGTGGAATTACAGCTCGCACTAATTCTGCTGCAGTCACCATGGAGAACTATGACCTCCAAAAATGGGAATTAACACTTCCCTACCACCACTTGTAATGCTGTGGTAAACCCACAGTGCCAAGAGGTGGCCGCGTAAATGAGTTTGGTGGTAATTAAGAAGATTTACCGGAAAATGACCATAAAACCCATAAGGAGTATAAGGAAAATATTTTTTTCTTCTTAATGACATTTGTAGAATAACGGTACAGGAAGCATTTCTGCACGTTTGTATTGTAGAATGTTAATTCGTGTTGCCCCATTTTGTTTAGTTTTGGCTATAAGGTGGCACTTTAGCGCCGTCTATAAGCCAAAACGAATGCATTGTAGTACAGCTAGGGAGAGATGGCATATGAGGAGAGACACCGTGCTTGTAGGTGTTGTTTGGTTATTTACCCACCTATTGTTTGCATGAGGACATGCTAATCCCGATTACCATTCCAACCCACTTTCTGCCCGTCGTGCCCAAAACACACCCTCCTGGGATCTCCTTTGACCTAGTTTTATCAAGCATTAAAATGAATCTTTGCACACAGTGTCAACACAGTTTTCTGAGAGCGAATGGTTTAATTGGTGCTGTAAACACGCTATTGGTGTAATAAAAATGTCTTAACTAGGTTTGCCTTCATTGACTTGATTTATAAGCTGTATGCATGCCCTTCACTGAAGCCCTGATAAAGATCAGCATTGGCAAAGCTAACAGTTTAGCTTGTCTATAGGCACCGCTATCATATGCCCAGGTATATACACCATTTTCAAGCTGCTACTATTAATTGTCAAGTTTGCGCCATTACAGCAACGCCTGTCAAATACCTTTCCTAGGTCCACACAAAAGCCAAAATTGTTGGCATTGCCAATGCGTGTTTCAACTTGGTTGGTACAGCCAATGCAATGCTATTCATGCACTATGCAGATTTCTTTTTGAGTATGATTTGTGGCCTTGGTAGGGGTATCTGTAGAGGGTATTACTCTCCAATACGGGTAGCATAAAGTGGGTGTGCCTACAAGATGTCACATGTTTATACTTATAGGGAGCACTTTTTTGTAAAATGGACCGGCATATGAAGCAAATGACAGATGTGGCTGTTTCTATGGTCCGTGGTGTGAGTTGTGCCTTCTCCAAAGAGTGATACTCCCCCGAGGTACTGACCAGTTGACACTGTAGGCCTACGTGGTGTTGTTTCAGTGTGTGGGTTGGAAATGTGCTGGTGAGTGTGCTTCTGGACAGAGTCACTTTTAATAGACACGCCTCCATTTTGTTTTGTGCAAGTGTAATTAGGATTTACCTGATTAATAATGTACAAATGATGAGGCCTTGAATGCAACAGGTCCAAAGCAACCCGAAGGGCTTGTGGTTACTGAGTGCTGTGCACACTCTGAAGCACACAAAGGTGTGGATCCGGAAGGAGACATTTCCATGTTTGCATTTCCCCAGTTTACTCGTTAGACGTTTTATACCTAGTTAACTTGCTAATGTTTTGCATGTTTTTATTTTTGCTATGATATACCTTCCACTAGTTTGTTGACTTGTTAGTAACTTTAAATATGTAAGCTAGGTCTAGTTTTGGTTACTAACACATGAGAAATGTAAATGGATGTGACCCTGTCAAGATAGAGGGGTGTTAAGCGGGATCCTAGTCTCTAGCGTCCCTCTCTGCCTGAATTTATGTAGGGCAATTGGATCCACTGTCCATGTAGCAATACATATCAGCCTCTGTCCAGGTCAAGTCTCTTTTTCTTTAAAATTATGCAGTACTACAGCAACCAGCAGCATTAGCATCTTCCAGAACGCACTTGAGGCTAAGAGCTAAAATCAGGCCGGGGCCAGTTTTGCTTTAGCAAACTTTGTGTCATTTTGAAGCCTCCCGACTTATTATACAACTCAGAAAGACGCCCACAACAATCCTGGGTTACACGAATGTCCCAACAGGGGTCCTGAGTATAGCAGCAGTGGCAGACACTCTTAACGGGGACAACACAAGGCACAGGAAAGGGAGGGCAAGGACATCTTCCCCCAGGGTCTGTAAATGCCAATTAGCTGAAAAGACACAAGGAAACAGAGCAGAAACTCACACAATCAAGACCAGGAGCAGCAGGGCCACGTGGACTCCATGAGTGTGGAGAAAGCGGAAGACTTCTGGAGTTTGGCAAAAAGAGTCCGCTCAGGGTTTAGATGGGGAGAGCAGGTCTATATACACAGAGTCAGAGGATGAAAGGTGTTCAGGTGAGAGCAGGACCAGAGGAGGTGGACCAACAGACCAGAGAAGAAGGTGTGGCAGGTGGAGAAGGCATTGGATGTGACTTTTGGAGTGTTGTGAGTGATGGTAAGGTATTGGATCTGAAAGGGATGTGGGTGTGTGTTAAGTGAGAGGCAGAAGGGTAAAGGAGAGTAGAGGTAGGTGAGGTGTTGGGAGTGAGGAGTTTGGAGAGGGGGGGGGCAGAATAAAATTGGTGGGGGCAGAGACATGAGCTTAGAGAGAGATTGGTCAGACCAGGAGATGGCGAGGGAGAGAGAGAAAGAGAGAGAAAGGAGAGACAGGTCAGGAGATAGCAGGGGGAGAGAGAAAGAAGAGAGAGAGAAAGCGAGAGGGAGAGAATAAATCTAGTACCAGGAAGCTGAGTACAGGAAGAGGGAAGAGATTGGTTGGAGATAGAAGAATAAGGAGAGAGTAGTAAGACCATGGGACTGAGTGTGGAGAGAGAGAGAGAAATAGGAGAGGGGTGCGAGATGTGAGAAATCAAAGGGTGTCTCACCTGCTAGTCCTCAGGGACTTACCATCCAGGTTGCCAGGACACGGCCATCACTTTTGGATCCAGTTCCTGGGGGAGGACCAGGGCGGGAGGATCATCTGGGTGAGGGGTCTTCAGGGAGTGGGGGTGAAATAGCCAATGGTGAGGCACCGTATTTCCCCCTCTCTCATTAATCTAGCCCATCCTAATTTTTAATATTTACCGAAGTCCGAACTCCCCCTGTCCCCTTTTTACAGAAACTCTGGGTCGAAGAAGAGGGTAACCAGACTAACTCTCTCACATCGTAATGGACATGTCGCATTAATTGGCTCAGGCAAAGTCAGGCACTTTACCCTAAGTGCATACACCTGATAGCAGTTAGCTCTCCTCACACGAATAAAAGGCAACACCTAAAGGCATACTCTCAGCAAGACGGAACACAAGAGCGAGCAGAAATTCTGGGATGAAGGCACACCTACTGGAGCAGAGTGACAGACCAAGGGATGAGAGCAGGCGGCTGAAAAAAATTCCCAGGCTTCCCTGCTGGAGGTCTTTGCTTCCGGCAGACCGCGAAAGACACGTGGATTAGGCCAGCTCCCATAAGTGAAGATTGCATTGTATTTCAAAGACGCCCGCGACCCTCCCGGGTGAACGGCAGAGTTGGGGAGGCGAGGTCAAGCCTGTGGTACTGACCTTGACCCAAAAATTGGAAAACCGCAAAACAAGAGTGCACACAGCCAGTGAGGGGCCAAAGCGACCTGAGAGACTGGTGTGTGTCAAAGTGAATGAAGTAGCAACATCATATCACAAGTGAAGGCTGTACGCGTGTGGATGAGATGTGAAGAAAGGCAGATCTGTGAATTAACTTTAAAGTGAAATGCAGCTGCGAGATCAACAATACTAAGAAACAGTGTGGTTCAGTGAAAGGAAGTAGCCCATTCGAAAGTCTCTGTGAAAGGTACATTGGTTGGAGCTAAAAGGCGAATAGACGGCAGGAGTGAAAGTAACCAAGTGAACATTGAGTCAAAGTGGTCCTGCGGTGGTCTGTAAGAAAACCACGCACATTTGAAAGACTTTGACATCTGAAAAAGGGCTCTGACACCGATTGAGAGAGACTCGAAGTATACTAAGCTTGCAGAAGGGAGCCACCCCCCTTGCAACTTTGTGTGAAACTTTATCGTGAGAGGTCTGAGCCTGGGACCTATGAGAACTGTGGGGTGAAAGGTCTGAGCCCGGCAGAGGGGGGTCTTTGTGATTTTTTGGTTGAAACATACATTGTGAAATAAGAGAGAGAGACTTTAACGTGGAAAGCCAGGCGAGACTCGATGCACGATTTTGAACTGTGTACTGTGTTGAAAACCTAGCCAGAGTGTTTCATCATGCCTACAAGGATCGCCTTACCCTGTGAGGCCTAACGTGGGTAGGAGAGCTCGTTCAGCCACATTATCATTTGAACACTGATTTTTCCTTTTGCATACATTTCTCCATTTTACACTTTTGTACAAGAGATAGGGCAGGCATTAGATTTTTTTTAGTATAGGCCATTTTGATTTGACAGACTTCACTAGGACGGTTTTGTTTATCGTTTGATGGTCAAGACTAATCCCATCTTAGTTATAGGGCAAAATAGGAGTTTCTCCAACCCCAACATTTTCAATAACGGTTTTACAAATTGTATCCATTGTGTCAGTGTCAATACTTGTAGGAGACAGATGAGGAGAAGCTAGGAATCGGCCATCGGGAGGGGAGTGACAGACCAACCACGCAATCCTTTTAGGTCCCTTGAAAATCACTGAGGGAGAGAGTTAGAGAAGACAACAGTCTTTAGGCCTCACAAATTTGAGGGATAGAAACAGATAGTATGGGTAGCCTGGCGATAATTTGCAAACCTTACAGTAATGTTGAGACAGAATTGGGCGCCTAGGCTAGGGAGGTGGGAACCCACTACTAGGTTGCGGAAAGGTGTAGGGAAAACACCAATTACCTTGCAGAGATATTTTTCTAATAAAATGTTGAAACTAAATATCTGCTGTCGCAAGGTTATTGAGCATCCTGCTACACGCCGTTGATATTTCCGAACATTATATAACTACATGTTTTAGTTTGTAATCTTTCATCTTTGCTGCGGCTCCTCTTGACATGGTATTTGTAAATGTTGCAAATTTAATTTCAACAATTTATGTTCTTTTGATTTGCACTTTAAATCAAGTGAGTCAGATTTTCTAGCGTTTTGTTCGACATGCTGTACTTCAAACTTCGTTGTGAGCAGACGCATGTTTCAGTGTTCTCTTTCATACAATATATACCTATGATGTTAGACTTTTAACATTGCTTGTTAGCAAATTCTAATTTGTCACAAGAGGATGTATTTGTCAGTGTACTTACACGTGTGTTTAATAGTGGCGGAAAAGCAGTCTGGGAGTATCTGTTTGAACTTTTTAATTTGGTTGCCTTCGCTGTGGCTTGTCGACGCAATATTCGTAAATGTACATCTCCACCGTTCCATCACCTCGCCATGGCACTGGCTTCAGTGTGAGCATGGCTATCTAAGTAGTGTGGCTGAGAGCACTACAGCTAGAGCATTTTTTAGACTGTAAATACAGGTTTACTAATAAATATGTATGTTGTGACTGATTTGATTATTTGCTTTTTTTTTGCTGGTGAATAGCTCTGTGAATTAAATCACTGTCTGGCTGGTTGTGATGACCTCATGGCAAACACCCTTTCTCGCTTTCTCCCACGGGGAACAATCTAGGGGAATCCTAACCAGGGTCCCACAATGCAATTAGTATAGGAAATGGGTCTTCCAAACACTCGGGTCTCACTTAGTCCTTTCTGGCACGCCTTTTCTAACCTTTTTCTCTTTTTCCTCTGCTCTCCACCCTTTCTTCTTCTCTGTCTCCTTTGTCTTTTCCTCTGCCCCTTCGATGTTCTCCTTCTTACTCTTATTCTCCTCCACTCTCTGCTACAACTCTCCACCCTACTATTCTCTCCTCTCCACTACTACTACTCTCAACTCTGCTACTCTCCCCTCTCCTCTTTATTACTCTACCTTCTCCACTATTTCTCTTCACTACTACTACTCTCCCTGCTACATTCCATCCACACCTCTCTCAGTAACCCTCCTTTCACTCTCTCATGCACCTTCCAGTCACTCATTCACCCCTACTGTCCCTTAGTTAGCGTCGATCAAACACCTTGCATGCATGCTCACACCCATGTGTCAGTTTCTCCGACCAACTACCAACGTTCCAACGTTTGATCCTCCTTCTCCTCCCTTGATCTCACCCGAACAACTCACACCTTCCTCTTTCCTGGGACCCTTTATCTTCCCACTTCCCCCTCCATTTGTTTCTCCCCTCTGCTGGTTACCCAGGACAACTGCTCACTTTCTTCTCCCCATGGGAGGTTTTACAGGTAAGCAAACACAAAGCGGGGTTTAGGTTTTGCCCCCTTATCGCCTACCTGTCCATCTGCATTTGGAAATGGCGGCCCACTCAAACTAGCATCAATGTTCGAATTTGTAATGAAGCTGACTGGAGTGTCTGAAATGCCGGTTTGCCCTTTCAGCAGCCTTGCTGAAGGTACGAATAGTGCTGTAGTTCATATTGTGCTGAGTGTCTGGGTTGCCTCCTCAATGTACAGACTGCTCTGCTGTTCTGCTGCAGGTAAGAGAACTCTCACCTTTCACGTCGCTTAGAGCACTGGGCTTGTTGGTTTGTTGTACATATGGCTTCGCATTAGAGCAGTTCCTCGCTGTCTCTTTCTTGGTTGAGCTGCTCATATCTCTCCTCCACCGTCGGGTCTTCTGGGTGATGTAGTCCGAAAGGGCAAATGGAAAGAAACGGCCCACCATTGTGCAAGAAAGGTATGGAGCAAGAAAAGATGGTACTCAATTTGTTCAGGACAAGGACTGGGGCCCTCCCAATTCTTAAACCCTGCCTCTGGGCAGAGACAGGGTTGGGTCTGGTAAAATGCCCCGGTAGGCCACCCGCCCTAGGTTGAGAGGGTCCTCATCCCCTGTTGGTACGGTCAGGACCTTGAGCCTGTCTCACTAGGTAATGTGGGTGGGCTGTTCAGATGTGTTATCTTACCTCATAATACAGTTTGAAGTTTGTTCTGCGTGCACCTTTTCTGGGGTCTGTGGAAGCTGCTATGCATCAGTGGTGAATGCCATATGGACGAAAGCAAAACCTATTACACAATATTGTGTTTGGGAAAGTTATAAGTTAGTGCTGGAGGATGGCTATGAGAATCTCCTGTTGTCAGGTACTTTGTGTGGCTGTTGTGTGTCTTGCAATATGCTTTGAATATGATATAAGTAATTCATAACGCGCCTGTACACAAGTGTTTCTAGGCGAAAAACACTTGCAATATTAAAATTGCACCCTTGTAAATGTGATTTGGTTATGTGATGTTTTTTTGTGTGAGTGCTATGGATCGTTATGTGGTTTCTCTCTTATATTCCAATACATGAAAAAGTTGTATGTCATAACATTTGTCCCTGAGCTGGTGCAAGTGATTTTACAGAATTATTTTTGTATTTTGGTCAGTTTTATTGCTCCGGGAATCAGGTGTTAGTCTTGAAATGGAGGTGCAAGCTTGTCTGTTACAGTATGCATGCTTGTTGAGGATGGGGGTCTCCCGACTTTGTTGCATTCGTTGGAATTACCAGAATGATAGTCGAAATTTGAATTGGAGTTAGCTCCATGTGGTAAGTTGCAATGTGTTAGTGTGTTGGTTGCAAGGGTGCGTGAATGTGTGTAGAACTTGGTGTGAAATAAATGTGAAAGCTTCCCTAAGGCGCATGTCTGCATATACTGTGCTTGTGTGTGTCTGTAGCCCTTACATCTCTGAGGCCACGCCGTGGCATCTATCTGAATGGGTGTCCAGTTGATGATGTGTGCAGGCAAGAGAGGTCATATTCCACCTACTCTATGAAAGTGAATTAGCAACACTATGTTATGGAGTTGCACACATTCTTAAATCTGGAAAGCTCTTTCAAAATATGTCAGCTACGCAGTTAATACAAAAAGTACAAGGAAAAGAGGAGGTTTTACAATCAAGTATAACAAATTTGTTTGCAAACATGCGTGGTACAAAGGAATACTGGTTCAGACGGCACAGAGACGTGCGTTGCCTGATCAGAAACCTTGGACCACCAACTTGGTTTGTTACGCTAAGTTGTGCAGAATATACATGGGAAGATTTACATGAGTTCCTACGTATAGCAAACAGCAACAAAAACAACATAGATATATAAACACCTGGAGAACTTTACTCTCTAGATCCAGTTAATGTCTCAAGATATTTCCATCGTCGTTTCTTTGCAATGCTACACTTTATTTGCAATAAAACTGTTCCTCCCCTTGGAGAAGTGGAACACTACTTTTGGAGAAAAGAATATCAAGCGAGAGGAGCACCACATATTCACATGCTGTTATGGATCAAAGGTACACCGAAATTTGGGCACGACAGTGATAGCCGTGTTTTGCAGTTTATCCAAAAATATGTCACATGTGAAATCCCTTCACAACAGACACATAGTGAGCTGCATGGGCAGATTTTACAATTTCAAAGACACAAATGTGGCAAATATTTCCGCCGTACATACAAAAACAAAGATAAATACTACACCAAATGCAGCTTTGGTTTCCCTAGACCAGTTACAGAAACAGGTGAAGTAAACAACTTCATGTCTTCAGTTCGACATAGTGTTAAAGGTAAATCACCTAAAAGCGCGTATTACATAAAAAGAAGGGAAGAATCAAAATATATCAATGATTACAATGCAATCATTGCCCTATTATGGAATGCAAACATAGAATTGCAGACAATTCAACTGCTGTTGCACGATATGTTACAGCCTACTTAACAAAAGCAGAAAAAACAGAGCTGCAAGACCTCTGGGATGGCCCAGCATCAGACAAAACATTATCACAGACATTGTTGTCTACAGCCGAGGCATAAAAATGCTCTCTCATAGAGAATGTGGGGCCTATGAAGCAGCAGATCGTTTAACCGGCACTGCTTTGTATGGAAAATCAGACAACATACTATGGCTCAGTCTTGGTCCTGCAAAATCTAGAAAAAGAGTGCTAAAATCATATGAGGACATAGAAACAATTGCCAGAAATGATCCCAGCAGCCAAGACATTCTAAAATATAATTTACTGGACACATACTATCCGAACAGGAGTACCACTCTGGAAAGCATGTGTCTATACCACATAGCTCAAAACTTTGCATACAAAAATAATGTAAAACCCAATGAAAGCAAATGTAGATATAGAGTGACCAATTGTGAAGGGAGCTTAGTGAAACTTAACAAACGAAGCTTAATTAATCATGTGAAATTGTCATTAAAAACTCCTCAACAGAAAGAATTATATTACATGTCTCTGTTACAACTTTTCAAACCATGGAGAAAAGAGGAAGACATACTAGATAATTATGAGTGCTATAAAGATGCTTTCAAAGCAAATGAAAGCACTATCACCGATATGAGCTTTACGCAATACAAAACAATGTTACACAATGAGCAGCAACAGGAAGAAGAAATTCAGGCCCAACTAGATGAAGACTCTTCCGACAGTAGTCAACCTTCTGTAACAGGAAGCCAAGAACCATTAGGATAACCAATAATAGCAAATGAGGCTGAAGTAGCTATGGCAGAAGTAGAAAATACCATGTATCAGTATCAAGAAGATACAGAAGACTTAACTGTACAACAAGCAAAACTTAATAACGATCAGCGCACCATTTTTGAAGACGCAACAAAACAAATTGTACATGGTGTACAACATGAAAATAAAGAATGTACCTGCTAAAATTACAAACCTATACTGCTGTACGTCAGTGGTGAAGCTGGATCAGGGAAAACATTATTAATCAAAATGATCAGCAAGTTCCTTCAACAATTGACAAACAACAAACTGTCAGCTGTTGTAACAGCCCCCACAGGTTGCGCTGCCTACAACATAGGCGGTGTGACATTACACCGATTACTACTGCTTCCAGTAGAGCATAAAAATAAATTAGACTACTACAAACTTTCTGTAGAAGCTGCAATGGAATTAAGTAGAGTATTGAAACAAATGAAAATGCTACTAGTAGATGAAGTGAGCATGGTCTCCAACCTAATGTTGGCTTTGATTCATCTCAGATTGCAAGAAGTACTTAAAAGTAATAACGAAGAACGCTTTGCAGGGAAACACATTATCGTTTTCAGAGATCTTCTACAATTGATACCAGTGAAAGGTGAACCGGTTTTTAAAACCTTAGGCCACAAACCCTGCGGGAAAACTGTTGGTAGCATAGGTAATGTCACCCTTTGGCAACATTTACAATATAGAGAATTAACTGAGAACATGCGGCAATCTGCAGATCTCACTTATGCCAACATCTTAAAAAGTATTACAGTTGGTGTATTATCGCAAGAAGCACAAGCTGTATTGGAAAACCGGCATATACATGCACGTTATGGCGATAACGTGAGTGCAACTGATGTTATGGAACAAATAGTGCACAAAAATGTCAACTGTATGGCCTTAATGCCAACTCTTGCAAGCTGTTTCAAATTCAATGAAACAATGTTAAAGAAAGAAATGCAAGCAATAATAGAAATTAGCGCCACAGACAAACTAGACGTACATGGTATGAAAGCATTGATAGATATAGGAAAGACAGTGTTTAAGGAAGGCATGAGCTACGCAGCATTATCACGCTTACGTACACTTGGCGGTCTATTGCTAATAAACTTTGATTCAAGTAAAGTCAAAGCTGATATTCCTTGCATTCTAGAATACAATAGATTGCGTTCACTGTACACCCCTCATCTGAAACAATACCCTGTTCCAGATAAAGTGAAACGTCGTAAAAGAAAAGTAAATTAAATAGACATGCAACAGAATGCAACAGCAAATTCTGCAAAGAAAAGAAAAGCTAAAGTTTCATCAATTGCCGCAAACATAGAAGAACCCCTTAGGGAATGTAAACCAGGCACGTCGGCAAAGCAGCAACAGAAAAACCGAAAAATGCACCCAGATACAGAACTTGCTGGCCCATTCAAATTTGAAAGTGGGGTAAGTTGCTATGCAAATGTAGCAATGAATATTCCATTTCAATTGCCACCAACTGTTAACAATATTTACCTGCACAGCACATGTGCAAATGTTAGTGCTGCATAGAAATGCAACAAGCAATCCTGACAACACATACAGTGTTCATGGAGTAAGGCAACAATTGGACGACTGTGCTGGAATGGTGAGATTCACTATGAACTCACAAGAAGATCCACAAGAATTTCTAATGTACATACTATTAGTATTGGAAAACAAAATTGGAAGCATACCTGTAAATGAAATCTTCCAAAATTCGTACATGTGGAAACATACATGCACTCTCTGTAAGAAAGTGATGCAGGAAGAAATCCCAAATGAGCGATTTGTGTATGTTTCCATACAAAATAGTGATAGCATTCAATTTCAGCAACTTGTGCAAAATGCAAACCATGGCAGATTATGTAGTATTTGCAATTCAGACAATCGCGTTACCTTACTGATACAATCACATAGTGCCTGCATAATACTTATGCTTCTACGTTATAATGCAGATGGCACCAAAAACAACTGCAAACTGATTGGATTCACACACAGTCAAGTGTCACTTGGAAAGAAAACCTTTACAACAGTAGGAATAATCTACCATGCAGGAGCTACAACCAATGCAGGTCACTACACTGCATACATTAAAAAGAATTCTGGATGGTTTGAATGTAATGATAGCACCATTACTCTAAAGCAAAGGTTGCCAGCTAACCTAACAAATGCGTTTTTAATGTTCTTGAAGCCAAAATTTACGAAATAATGTGTACTTCAAAATTGTCAATAAAGTTGGTGAAAGACTACAAACAGTTAGAATACGCCCACAAGTATCTAACTACCCAACAGGATGGAAGAATGACACAAATAAATGATAATCACAGATCGTTGGAAACAAATGCACAGGTAGAATACGCCTATAAGTATCTAACTGTTTTTAAAAATCAGCAGGAAGGCAACAAAGAAAACATTAATGGAAAGATAAAGGAAACAGGATATGAAAATGACACAAATGAATGAGTATCACAAATCTGTAGGAACAAATGCACAGTAAGAATATGCCTACTGGTATCTAACTGTTGTTAAAAATGGGCAGGAAGGCAAAAAACAACACTGATCAGAAAGATGAAAAAAACACTGAAAGCAAGAAATGAAGTAGTTAGTACCATAGGAAATTATTATTTTTTTTAAAATCTGACAAGGATTTTTTTCGCCAGACCCAAGGATTAGAAAAGCAAACACAGAAACTGAGCGCAATGCACAATACACTGGTTTGTAAACTAAATATGAGGGTAAAAAAAAAAAGTTCACTGTCTATTATGCAATGTAGTACATTTTTAAAAAATGCAAACACTAACACCTTTTTCTTTCATCACAGAAATGGAAAAAGTGATACTTCCGCCAAGTACGATAGCCAATAAAAAAAAGTATGTGGAATCTTAACAAAGTAAGGAGTAAGTATATTGGCAGGCATTTTCTACACATGGGAATCTGTACGTCTAATCTATGGTACTAATATGCTGCAGTGCCTGTAGGCTGCCCTTCCATCTTTGGTGAGTAAACTACCACCTACGCCTTGCAACCAAGGTACAAGGAGTATAGTTCTTATCCACAACCATCGCTGCATATGGAAACCATGGTCCTTGTCAATTAGCTGCTTATAAATGTACTTTTCGGACCATCGGCTACAGCCATGAGGGTAAGACACTAGGGCATCAACACAACTAGCACATTTAACCACACCCATATTGATATGTAACTCCACTGCTTATGACTTCATTCTTGCGTGCATGGGCTTTAGCCATGCACCCAAGAGTGCAGGGTCTCCCCACAACTGCCTTGGTGATGTGTGGTAGTGGGGGTTATTCTATAGGTGTGTTATCCTTCAGCACCTCTGCCCAGAGGCTTCCCTCCTAGCTGTATGTCTATAGATCTTACATGGGATGGGTGTGCAGTGTCTTCCAAGTCTACTACTTACCACTTTGTTCATGGCACCCAAGAGTGCAGGGTCTCCCCACAACCACCTCAGTGATGTGTGGTAGTGGGGGTTATTCGGTAGGTGTGTTATCCTTCAGTGCGTCTGCCCAGAGGCTTCACTCCTAGCTGTATGTCTGTGGATCTTAGATGGGATGGGTGTGCAATGTCTTCCACGTTTAATACTTACCACTTTCTTCTTGGGTGCACTTCGGCCATGCACCCAACACTGCACACACTCCCCACAACTTGCCAATCAAAATGCAACACTACGGGTGTATGCATGGGTGGCACATGCTGGGGTGGTTGGCCAGGGCCTACAGTCTTGGAAGTAAGGCCTTCGGCCGACGGCCATGCATCCAAGACTGTAGGCCTTGGCCACAACCACCGTAGCATGTGCCACCCATGGCGGCATACTAATGAGTATAATAACTAATTGCTTCTTTAAAGGAGGGAGCGCGCAGGGCTTGGTGCCTGAAATCTATGACATTGTTGGAATTATAGACCCGCAAGAGGAATCAGACATATAAGATGAATCAAGAGTGGTCTGGCTTCAAGGATCTATCGTTTAGGGGTATGGGTCTCAGCCCTTGTTCGGATGCCTGGAACTTATCGGTGACATAAGTGGGGTGGGGGGCATTTCCTGGATCAAGTAAGGGGGAGGAGGGATGTGGGGGTAGGGGGAGTTCTGTCCTGTTGACAGTTTCATTGTTGGTGTATGAAATGCCAATAAAAATCAAGTTGAAGAATAATAGCCATTGGAAAAAATAACACATTCACGGCATGTTGTCAATTTCAATGTTTCCTAACACGACACGTGTCCTTACAAATGTAACAACTCCCCCGTGCACTGCACAGGCTGAAATACTGGCCTTATTGGACGCCTCATTTTCTGTGCGTACAAGGAGGCCATAGAACATGTGTCATTAAGCAGGTATAAGTGTACTGTGCGTACAAGATGTCAATACAAATTACATCATGACGACCGACCCCCAGAACAAATGCATTGATCACCCATATCTTAAGACTCTAGCCCCTGGCCACAAGCACCGTAGCATGTGCCACCCTTGGCGGCGTACTAATGAATATAATAATAGCCATTGGAAAAAATAATGCATTCACGGCATGTTGTCAATTTCAATGTTGCCTACCAATACGCGTGTGCTTTCAACAGTTACAAATTTCCTGTCCAGTACATGGACTGAAGTATTCCAAATGTCATGCCCACTACATAGACTGAAGTGCTATCGTTATTACACCCCACATTTACAGTGCGTACAAGGTGTCCATAGATATTACATCATGACGACCGAAGAACAAATGCATTGATCACCCATGTCTTACTGTCTGAACCTTTCCCAATGCTCTGTGACACAGCAAAATAGTTTCATGAAAAAAGCATTTGTACGCTGGTTGTTGCTCCACTTTCCGCGGATCCAAGATGTCGGGCCACCCAAACCATCTGACGCAGAACACGTCTCGCAGCAGCCAATGGGCAGAGACGTCGCGTGTCCGCGGTCATGACGCCAGCCCCTTAGCCAATCGGTATCTTGTTCGTCGACCGAACAGGGAAGTGTGACCGCGGAGCGAACATAGATATCACCAATTATTTCAGACCTACTTTTGGATAATTATAAAGAAACATACTGCACGGATGGTTACCAAATTTACAAAAGCACGCTTTCTGGACCAAGCCCCTGTGCCTGCCGCAGATTTTGTCAAAATCCGTCCAGCGGTTTCACCTGTAGCGTGCGCAAATTTTTTCCCCCATTCAGTCTATGGGAAAAAAAGACGTTTTGGGACCCCCCCTATAACTTTGCCCCCCCCCGGCCCAAACATCTCCAAAAAAATCCAGAGTGGCCCATATACTTTTTTTGCAAAGTTTGGTGAGGATTCGTCCAGGGGGAGCGGAGTTATAAGCCGCCCAAAAAGTGCTCTTCCTATGGAAGCAGCAACTTAACCATAACTACATGGCCACTACCGTGGCCATGTAATCTAACTCTCTCCATCAGGAATGCTGAACAGGAAGACAACTGAAGCACAAATGTCACAAACAAGAACATGTTCAGGACCAGACTCAATTTGGTCGGTCTCACCTACGTGTGCATTAGTCATCTACACAAAATGTTGCATATGTGATGAGTTTTTCAGGCCTAAGTGAAGACGTTATTTTCTAAAGAATGACATAAAAAAACTATTTAGAAAGACCGCTCCATGACCACACGGAAAAAAAGGGGGAAAAAAAAGGCTGTCTTCAATGCTGGATGTTCGATCAACGAAAAAACAATCTAATAAAATTAGTGTTTTTCTCCCGAGACCTTTATAATGAGGTATTTTCACATAGAACCAGTTTTCACCGCTCCCTAAGGGGAGCCATCCCCTTTGGGACTAGAGAGGGGAGCCTGCTATGCTTAACACCCCCTAGAGGACAAGGTAAGTGGGAACCCTCTGGAGGCGATTCCCCCCAGAGGGACACTCCAAGAGAGAGAATGACAGATGTGGTGTTGCGCCCAGGGATTTTCACTGGGAGAGTGCGATGAGGCCTAGCAAGCGAACCACCTTAGCCATGTGGTGTGGCGGCCAGAACTAGCACCGAGTACCGACGTAGAACCTGGAGGAGCCACCCACAACTCTCTGCACTGAGCAAACGTAAACAGAGGAGACGCTGGCCGACGTGGAATCAAGTAGATGACTCACGTAAGTGGCTTTGCCACAAGAGAAGGCTTGGCCGGATCACACAGCCCCCCCGCACCCCCACCCTCCCTAGTGAGCACCAGTTCTCACACACAGTGGTTGCAGAGGAATGGGAGCCAAGCAGCAAGGTGTGAAAGAGCCTGAAAAGCCTGAGGTGGGAAAAGAACCAAGCAGCCCCAGAGTAGGGAAAGAGACAGAGACGCCCCAGAGAGGAGAAAACCGAAAAGCCCCATAGCGGGGATGAAGGAATGAGGAAAGCCCCAGAGGCGGGGGGGAATATAGAGAAGCCCCAGAGTGGGGGGAAAGAGTGAGAAAAGCCTCAGAGAGGGAAGAATACCGAAAAGCCCCACAGTAGGGAGTACAAGTGTGAAAAGCCCCGTAGTAGGAAGGATACTGGGAAGCCCCTGAGAGGGGAGAACACTGAGAAGCCCCAGATTGAGGGAAAAGAAGACCTGAAGGGGCAGAGACCTGAAACTACCCAGTGTGGGGGCAGGGGTGGGGGGGTAAAGTGAGACAAGCCCCAGAATGGGGAAACCACCAAGACACCCCAGAGAGGGGAGAAAAAAAGGAGCAGAGCCCCAGAGTGTGGAAAGAAGGAAAACAAAAACAGGGTGTGGATTGAAAAGGAGAGGAGCCCTGGAGTTGGGAGAAAGAGACTGATTTGCAAGAGGGACAGAAAGACCTGGCTGGAGTCCTGTGATGACACTTTAGCAGCACAAGAACTGCAGGCTTGGGACTGTACACATAGGCAGGGGCTTATGGTAAAGAGACACAAGGGTGAGGGTCAGAAGCCTGCAGGGGACCATTTTTTTAGGCAGTTTCCAAAAGTTTGCCTTGGTTAGTTCATGTTTTCTTAAGAAATAGGTTAAGAAACTAAGTTAGAATAGTATTAGGGACAGAGGTCTTCATTTCTATTTAGTCACCTTGACATTCTAACAAGCATTACTTTCGACGTTATTTTGTATAGAGTAGGGATTAGTAGCACCAGGTTAGGGTCAGACTAGGGGCCTCATCACGAGTTGGGCGGTAGCCCTTAAATCCGCAAGTAACAGTATTAGCGCTGCCAATACCGCTCCACTGGATCACCAGTCAGCGCAAATACAGCCGGACCCAAAACGTACCGGCCCTAATACAGCAGGCGTTAATAGCACAGATACTACAAAGCGCAATAACAGGCGTATCACAAGTGCATGCACGTCGGTATTAGTGCCTGAAAACCGGTGCTAAATCAGCTGAGAATTACCGTCAGCCTCCAGCAATAATCAAGCCACGGGTGAACACAATGCACAACAGAGGGCTATATAAGACCCACCCAGGCTCCAAACACTCTTTCCAACACCATGCTGCCATTATGTGCTGCAAACTGGGACAGGCTGCCTGGACCTTGAGATTCAGGACAAACAGGCCCAGGGCACAGAGAGTACAGGGGGCTGGAGGGGGATGAGGAGGAGGAGGAGGAGGAGGGAAAGCAGCCCCAGCAAGTCAAGCACCTATCCCCAGGGTCAGGCCATCACCCTAGGTCCACAGTGACACCCAGTTGGTAACTGAGTACCGCCTGGAAAGGTAGACCATCACTGAGCTGCTGGCCACAATACATGAAGACATTGGGAACAGGATTAACATCCATACAACCGTGCCCCCACTGGTGAAGCTGGTGGCAGTCCTGCAGTTCCTGGGGACGGGCACCTTCCAGCACTCCGTGGGCCAGGTGCTGGATGCCCTTCTACGCCATGTCAACCAACACATTGCACTGCCCACAACCCAGGCCCAGGCCAATGACATAAAGGCACGCTTTTATGCCACTGCACAACTGGCCAAGGAGATAGCAGCCATCGACTGTATCCATGTTGAATTGGTGGTGCCCCAGGTCCATGAGGTCATATACAGGAACCGGAAGCATTACCACTCCATGAACATGCAGGTGACCTGTGGCCCTGATCTGTGGCCTGTGGCTCTGCCTGCTACCCAGGATCTACCCATGACTCCTTGGTCCTGAGCAAAATCAAACTGCCTGGATAGATGGAGAGGTACAGAGGACAACAGACCTGGATAGTGGGCGAGTACAAACCCTGCCACATATGCATGTTGAAGCACAAGAAAAGAAAGGGGGTGATAGCCACAGGAAGCATTGCATGTCAAGAGGAGGACATGGCAGCACCCGTGCAGCCCCAGCAACATCGATGGGGGCCATCCAAGGGTGCATGCACATGTTTGACCCACCTGGACACACACACACTGCTGCCATCACAATGACACATCTGACCACATGTACCACAATGCATCTTGAATGTGGCACAGTGCAGATCCACACAGCAGCAGCACCCAACAACATGTCCACCCATTCCACAGCCGTCTGTTCATGTGCAGTCAACCGGAACATGCCACAGACCACCCACCACAAAGTCACTGGATGCATGTACAAGACAAGTAATGTGTGGCATAATATACAAAGGATACTGTGGGGAAGGCATGGTATCACAAGTATGACACAGACACAATAGGTACAATTTTTAAAACCTTTATTGTAGTTTCTGGAGTTTGGAAAACTCCTCCTCTGCCCTATAACTAAGATAGGGGTAGTCTCGACCATCAAATGACAAACAAAACAGCCCTAGTAGAGTCCGTCAAATCAAAATGACCTATGCTAACAAAACCTAATGCCTGCCCTATCTTTTGTACAAAAAGTGAATAAAGGACAAATGTATGCAAAGGAAAAATCAGTGTTCAAATTAATAAAGATAGCTAAATCATCTCTCCTCCCCACTTTAGACCCCACGGAATAAGGATGACACACTGTGGCTTGGGGTCTTAGTACAATAAACAGTTCCAAAACGTGGATCGAAGCTCGCTTGGCCTTCCATGGTAAAGTCTCTCATTCAGACCTCCATCAATGTTTCAACACAAAGTTCACTTAGGTCTCCCTCTGTCGGGCTCAGCACTGGCGTAACTGGGGGGGCCCACACCGCCTGTGGTCCGTGGGGGAGCCATCCATGTCCTGGGAGGGGCCCTTCAGACAAAACAATATTTTTTTTACAAAATAAGTTTCAAAAACAGAAAAAGAAAGTTTCTTTTTGAAGTTACTCTGCCTTCATAAATAATTTTTTTACAGAAATAATTTCTTTATGAAGGCAGAGTGACTAAAAAAAAGATTCCATTTCTTTATGAAGTCCAAGGGCTCCCCCACCTCATGACGTGGAGCCTGAAGGCTAGTGGCCTCCAAGTATTGAGGTGGGGAGCCCTATGACTTCAAAAAGAAATAGGGCCTCATTACGGGGTTGGTGGTAACCTGCTGGTGCGACCGGCGGGTTGCCGCAGACCTGGTAACACCATTTCCGACACCTAACTTCCCAGTTCTACCGGGACATTACAAGTCCCGGCGGACCAGGAAGCTAAGTGCCTGAAAAATGTTAGTCCCCATGGGTTCACAGAAGCACCGGCACCGTCACTAACGGTGCAGGTGCTTCCGTGATGAGTCTGCCTACTGGGGCCACTGCTCCACCAGGGTCAGACCTGTCGGGCGCAGCAGCCCCAGCAGGCAGACTGAGTGGGGCGGCCCGGTAACAAGGGTGTGGTAAGCTTACCTGCACCCTTATTTCCCACCACACTCATAATGAGACACAGTTTCTGTTTGAAGTCACTCTGCCTTCATAAAAACATTATTTCTGTTCCGGTTTGCTCCTTTAACAGAAATAATTTCTTTATGAAGTCAGAGTGACTTCAAAAAGAAACCATTTCTTTCTGAAGTAATGGGACTCCTCTCCACCCCATGACACGGGGGCCTCCCGATCCTCCTCAGATGACAGGAACAAGCATTCCTGGCTATGGCAGGGAGCTCAAGGTCTTGATCCCTGGACCAACGGATTAAAGGTAAGAAAATTGATTGTCTTTAAATGTGTGTGTGTGCATGGAAGTGTGTGTATATGTATGTATATAATGTCATGTGCATTAATGAGAGTGCATTATGCGACCTGGGTATGCCTGTATAAGTGCATGGTGAAAGTGTGCACACTTAAGAGTATGGGTGGCTGCCTGGGTGTGCCTGTATGGTGAAAGGGTGCACACTTAAATATATGAGTGCGTGCGTGCGTGCGTGTGTGTGTTTGTATGGTGACTGGTACATGTGCTTGTGTTCAGGGTCTCAACAAAACCTAAATTTCGGGAGACTGCTAACCCTTCAAATGTTGGGAGAGGTGCCAACTTCACGATTAGTGGGGAGGGGCAAACTTATTTGTGTGGGGGCATTAACTTCTTTACGCATTCTAATGAGACTATTCTAGTGCAGCTTCAATGATACAAGCCGTTAACTGTCTGAAAGCACCCACTTATGGACTGCTATGAGAATGAGCGGTCTCCTGTCCCCTCTCTATCCTTCGAATCACTCCCATGGCATGCAAGTACTAAACACACATCACGATTTCAACTGCCTAAAAACTAACAGTGAAATGCTTTACGTTAGTATTTGCTGGGCCTTAAAGATGAAACACAGGCACCGTTTAACATCTGTGTCATGTTCTGTCCAGCAGCGGCTTTGTAGGTCAGCCATAGCCCAACATTTCAGGGGCTAGGGGAGAGGACTGAAGCCCAGTCAGGTCAGTGGTGTTGTGCCACTGCTTGTGTTTAATGCCATGATTACTTACTGGTAATCTTCATTTCTTGTATGCCCATTCTTTCTCATCCCAGTACTTTTGTATGAGACATTTTGCCTCATACACAAATACTGGGACGAGGCAGCAGGACATGGAGGTAATGCCTGGCTTAGTTATCTGTAATCTTCATTACTTCTAGCCCCACTCTTCCTCGTCCTTGTACTTACCTATGAGGGAAGGTGCCTCATACTTCTGCACTGGGACAAGGAAGAGGGACGTGGCGGTAATTCTGGGCTGATTTGCTGATTTTGGTGGTTGGAGGGAGAGGGCATGTGTGGGGGGCAGGGATTGTGGCATAAATCATAATGGCAATCCATCTCCAGGCTAAGCACAGGATATGTGGTATTAATGACTAGAGAGGCACTCTGGTGCAGCCAGTCTAGACAGTTGAGTCTAGACTGGCTTGACTTTCTTTAACTGGGCATCTCTTATAAATCAGTTCTGCTAAGTGCAATTACCTGGCTAGACTGGCATTTGGTTGCCATTTCTAGACTGGCAGCCATTTGGTTGCCAGTCTAGCCATTTCTTACTGTGGCATTGTATATTTGTCTGGGCAGCTGTGATAAAACAACCATGATAAGTGTTATTGCTTCAACTGCCCTTTTAGTGCAACCAGTCTAGGTATGTCTAAATGTGGCCTGGCAGGCTTTACTGTAATGTGTTATTACGTGTCTAGACTGGTTTACATTGTACAACCAGTTGGACATGTTTTCGTTGTGGCATGGCATTTTTAATGGAAAAGCATTCAGTTAATTAAAGCATCAATGTTCCTGTGCGCTGTTGGTGACTTTCATGTATTGGATTTATGGACTGGTGTTACCCTACAAAACAATTGCAAGCACTCTGGCTTTTTAGTAAATTATTCTCAGAAAGTGGCTTGTATAATGCATTAAAGCACATATATATATATAGATATATATTTCTGATGTTTGTTAATCTGCTTAGAATCACATGCTGTGCATAGGTCCGACATCCAGTGGTCACTGCGGAGTATTGCATTTTGTTTTTCGTAGTCGAAAAGGGGACGTCGACAAGGCGTGTCTGAAACACTATCCCTATAGTGACGTGCGTTGTACCCACAATCCCTCACGCGTCGAGGTCCCTCAGATTGTTTTTTTCCGCCCAGCTTCTGGTCGCCTTCACGCGGAGCTCCTCGAGAGACATTGCAACTCCTCGACCGTTGGTCGTTTTTTCTCTAATATTAATAATCCCTCCCTCGACGCAGTTGTAAGCTGTTCTCCGCCGAAAAGAATCTTCGACGGAGGGTCGAGCGGAAGGAATCCTTCGGCGCTGCCGAACACGTGGCCTGGCCTCGCAGGCCATATACAGTAGGGAGAGTGGGGTCGTGGGACATCTCTGGGTCTTTTCTGAGAATGCCTTTCCCTTTCCTTTCCCTTGGGGTGTTTATCGCGATTTATTGCCTCGGCTATGGAGAGGACACCGTTTAGGTTTTGCCCACTTTGTAAAGGCAAATTCACTTGGAAGGACAAGCACTCACGGTGTAACCGCTGCTTGCCCCTCGATCACAAGGAGGAAAGGTGCGCGGCTTGTCGGCTTCTTAAGCCTAAAACTCTAAAAGACCGAAGGGTTAAAAGGTGGGCGGCCTACGCAATGTCGAAGGCCGAAGGTTCACCCGCCGCTGCTACCACCGACAGTGACGAGGAACGCGATAACACGACCTCCGCTACGGAAGTCGAAACCCCCTCTAAGGAGCGCTTACGCGCTTCGTCGTCTGTCCCCGGCCCCGACGGGCTCGGCTCACACCCTGCTTATGGGGATGAACACCCCGGCGACACAGACGCACACAAAGATCCACATAAACACACAACCCACGGCTCTTCTTCGACGAAGTCGAAAAGACCTTCGGCGCCCAAGGAGACGCAGGTTCCACCGGCGGCCTCCTCGGACCGTTCGGGTTCGAAGCCCCTCTCGCAACCGCAGCCGCGACCTGCGACTGGGCTTTCGGCAAACAAGGGCGCTGCCACCAAACCATCGGCCGGTGCGCACCAACAGAAAGCGCAGACCGCCGTAGAGCGTTCGATACCCATAGCGTCGAAAACTCAAGCTTCCGCCGACAAACGAGTCGCCGACAAGCGAGTCGCAGATAGCTTAGCAAGGATCGCTGTAGCCGACGCCCAAAAGCGTACGCCGAAGATTACGTCGAGCGTTACGCATCAGTTAAAGGATACGCCGAAAAAGCCCGAAGGGAAGCAGGGACTACCCCCTTCAGTCAGGGAGTCTCCCGACTCACCTGACGGTTTTTCGGAGGGCGACGGGACACTTTCCTCGACGCTTTGGGAGAGGTCGAGCCATTTCGAGTTAGATAACCCTATGTTTCCCCCGCCACACCGCTCTGGGGTACCCCATGAAACAATGGAAAGACTCCACCTCTGTATGGAGAGGATGGAAAGGTTCATGACCACCCAGGCCTCTCAAACTCACAAGAGGACCAGAGAAGGGCCTCAGGAGGACCCCAGGGCCAAAAATCCGAGGCTAGTCGATCCCCAGCAGGACACAGCCTCAGACTTCCAAGATGTATATGACCTCACTGGGGAGGAACAAGACTTCGAGGAGGAAGATGATTTCATGGACAATGAAGAACAGAACCAGGAGGAATGTCTGGAAAACAGAACAGACATTATAGAAGAAGGCTTCGGTGTTAACCCAGAAGAGGGACCTTCACACCCCTGGCAATCACCATCAGTGTATTCCGACACTGATGTCCTAAACCTAACTCCTCCGGACAATTCTCCAGTTAGGAACACGTCTCCAATTGACGATCAGCCCACGTTCAATGCACTGTTGCGCAGAGCAGCAGCGCATTTCGAACTCGACACCGGGGAACTCTCTCCAGAATTGGACTTTGTAGAAAGAGTGATTAAAGAAAAACCCCCGGTCAGCCAGACCATCCCACTCCTCGCTTCAGTGAAGAGAAGGATCATACCTTCGCTGTCCACTCCCGCTATGATCAGAGGGGTCAATCCACGGATTGAAAAACTTTTCACTCCTTCACCCTCAGACCCCCTCTACATTAGGGGACATTCCATTCCGGATTCCCTAGTGGTATCTAATACTAGAAAGAGGGCAGGGGTACCACTTTCCACCAGTGAGGCACCCCCTGACAAGGAGGGCAAGAGGCTATATGCTCTTGCAAAAAGAGTTACTTCCTCGGCTGCCTTCTCAGCAAGAATTGCCAACAACAATTCATTGCTTGCAAGCTACGCAGACGCGCAGTGGGCCAAACTGCGAAAAGACGCCGAGGAAGCACCGGAGCCTTTACGTACGCGCCTACTGTCAACTATTGGCGAAGGAACCCAAGTGAACCAGAGCATTGTTAAAAACTTTCTGGACGCGGCAGAAACAGCAGGACGTTCCTTGGTACAAGGAATACTCCTAAAGCGCCATGTATGGCTGCGCAACTCAGGCTTTAAACCAGAGACACAGGCGTCTTTGATAAATAAACCTGTCGAGGACGCTAACCTCTTCGGAAAATCGGTAGATGAAGCCCTAGAGATGGCTAAAAAAGAGTTCGACACTATCAAGACTCTTGACCAAATCTCTAAGCCCACTACCAGGCGCGGCTATGGCAACAAACGCTTTTTTCGTGGCCAACGCCAACACCAACAACAAAATCAACATCAGCAATACCCTGCCACCAATTACCAAACCAATAGTGGGCAGTACAGCCAAAGAGGCCAACGCCGGGGCAAAGGGAGGGGTCGGGGATCCACCCCCAGAGGCTCCCAAGCCCCCAACAACTCCAAGTGACGCGAAGATTCGCGTCCCCTCCCATGCAACACCGGTCGGGGGCCGGATAACATCCTTTCTTCCTGCATGGGAGGAGATAACGTCAGACCGTTGGGTACTGTCCACCGTAGCCCACGGATACTGTATCGAATTCAACAGTTCCCCATCCTACAGACCCCCGAGGGGACGTCGCATGACACCGGAACATCTTGCCATCCTTCTCCAAGAAGTACAACTACTGCTGGAAAAAGGAGCCATAGAGGTCGTGCCTCTATCTCAGGTAACGGAAGGTATTTATTCAGTGTACTTCCTTGTACCCAAAAAGGATCTAACCATGCGCCCTGTATTAGATCTGCGCCCAGCGAACAAGTTTATCAAACCCCAAAAGTTTCGTATGGTAACCTTACAGGAAGTAATCCCACTGCTTTCTCAGGGAGATTACATGACAACATTGGACATGAAAGATGCATACTTTCATATTTTAATGTTGCCAGCGCACAGAAAATACCTCAGGTTCATGATAGAGGGCAAACACTACCAGTTCAAAGTGCTACCCTTCGGCATAGCATCAGCACCAAGGGTATTCACGAAGGTGCTGGCAGTGGCAGCGGCCCACCTGCGCAGGTTGTCCATCCCAGTCTACCCTTACCTCGACGACTGGCTCATAACAGGGGATTCTTACGAAACATGCTTCTCCAATACCCAAAACACAGTAGACCTTTTGTTCCAGTTGGGCTTCTCCATCAACGAAAAGAAGTCCAATTTAGACCCCAGTCAAATCAAGCAATTCCTAGGGGCTCTAATTCAAACAAAGGACGGCCTCGTCTTCCCCTCCAAAGAGAGGGTCCAAAACATGCTGTTTCAAATCCCTCAATATGTAACCGGTCGAGAGGTGACGGTACGCAAGGCAATGCGCTTGCTAGGAATGATGGCATCGTGTATTTATTTGGTACCTCACGCGCGCCTGCGCATGCGCCCAATGCAAGAGTGGCTCAACAGCCAGTGGTGTCAGGCCAGCGGACTATGGGAGGATCTAGTTGTGGTCTCGCAGGCCTTAGTTCTCTCGCTACGGTGGTGGACAAAGGAAAACATGGAAAAAGGGAAACCCTTTGCCACACCCGCGGCGGAAGCCACTCTAACCACAGACGCATCCCTCACAGGATGGGGGGCGCACCTATCCCATCAGACTGCTCACGGAGTGTGGACTCCGAACGTAGCATCCAAACACATAAATCTACTGGAGCTACTAGCGGTGTTCAAGGCGCTAAGAGCCTTCCAGGAACACCTACAAGGCAAAACAGTAATGGTCCTTACAGACAGCACCACAGCCATGTACTACATCAACAAGCAAGGGGGCACCCACTCTCCAGGCCTGTCCAAGCTGGCCCAGAATATATGGAAGTGGGCTCTCAAACAGGACATGTTCCTACTATCACTACATGTACCCGGGGAACTCAATCTGCTAGCAGACAGTCTCAGCAGAGATTTCCCCCTGCCCAAAGAGTACGAATGGCGCCTGCACGAAGACATCGTCTTCGACGTCTTCACACAATGGGGATTCCCAGATATAGACCTGTTCGCAACCCTGGAAAACTCACAATGCCTAAGTTACGCCTCCAGGTACCCCCAGAACCAATCCAAGGGGAACGGTCTGTCGATGCAATGGTCAGGGAAATTTGTTTACGCTTTTCCCCCGACTCCCCTTCTCAACAAAGTGGTGCACAAGATGCACCAGGAACAAGTGACCATGATACTAGTGGCCCCAATGTGGGCACGACAACCATGGTTCGCTCACTTGATGGAGATGTCTCTATCCCCCCCAGTAAAACTCCCCTGCCCGTACAACATGCTGTCTCAGGACAAAGGCAGGACTCTGCATCCATGCCCCCAGAACATGAACTTAGCAGCTTGGCTCCTGAGATCATAGAGTTCGGACATCTACAACTCCCGCAAAGATGCATGGACATCCTCAGGGAAGCCCGAAAGCCGAACACTCGCCACTGCTATTCTAGCAAGTGGAAAAGATTTGTCATCTGGTGCAGGAGTAAAAGCATCAACCCTATTGACTGCTCTCCCACACATGTGGTCCTATACCTGACCCACCTATTGGATTCAGGTCTAGTGTTTAACTCCATTAAAGTCCACCTAGCTGCACTTTCTGCATACACCACTTCCCAACTCAAAGTGTCGTGGTGGAGGATCCCTGTTATAAAGGCCTTCATGGAGGGAGTAAAGAGAATACACCCCCCGATAGCTGACCCAGCTCCCGGATGGGACCTTAATGTGGTACTTACCAGACTCATGGGCTCTCCATTCGAACCCATGCACAAAGCATCTCTTAAACACCTCACGCTTAAGACTGCTTTTTTAATAGCTATCACCTCCATCAGGAGAGTAAGTGAACTTCAGGCTCTTTCTATTCTAGACCCCTTCGTTACAGTTCACAAAGATAAAGTGGTTCTACGCACTCACCCTAGGTTTGCTCCGAAATTTATTTCTAAATTCCACGTAAACCAATCTATAGAACTACCAACGTTCTTTCAAAATCCTTCCAATTTGGGAGAAAGGACTCTGCACACACTAGATGTACGCAGAGCGGTCATGTTCTACATGGAAAGAACCAGACCACTGAGGAAGACTAATCAGTTCTTCGTCTCGGTGGCAGCAGGAAGAGAAGGAGATGCAGTTTCAAAATCCACTATTTCTAGATGGATTGTTCAATGCATCACTCTCTGCTATACTCTTGCTAAGAGAGAACTGCCCTTTAGGCCAAGAGCACACTCTACTCGAGGCACGGGGGCATCCATAGCATTCATTGCAAATGTTCCCCTTGAGTCCATCTGCAAAGCGGCTACCTGGAGTTCTGTGCACACCTTTACAAAACACTACTGTCTAGATACACACTCTAGATCTGACTCCCAGGTGGGACAGGCAGTATTACGACACCTTTTCTCTACTGTTCCTTCTCATAACCCACCGCCAACTCCGGGTACTGCTCGCTAGTCTATGCACAGCATGTGATTCTAAGCAGATTAACAAACATCAGAAGAGAATGCATTACTTACCGTAAAAGCATTTCTGATGATTGTATCTGCTTAGATTCACATGCGCCCGCCCTTCCTCCCCGCTCGGATGGAAGGAACATAGACTTCCTTTATATATCTCTCTCTCTCTCTTTTCTGTACTCACTCACGTCTAGAAGGCTCCCTCAGGGCAGAAAAATACAAACAGAGGGACCTCGACGCGTGAGGGATTGTGGGTACAACGCACGTCACTATAGGGATAGTGTTTCAGACACGCCTTGTCGACGTCCCCTTTTCGACTACGAAAAACAAAATGCAATACTCCGCAGTGACCACTGGATGTCGGACCTATGCACAGCATGTGAATCTAAGCAGATACAATCATCAGAAATGCTTTTACGGTAAGTAATGCATTCTCATATATATGCTGCTCCTAGTAAAGGGTGCGGCGTACACTTGAACCAGCAAGCTCGTGCATATTGCACAAGCGTGGTAATCTAGGCCGGCCCAGAGTGTGGCGCGACCCATGATTTGTTGCCGAAATGGGGATCGGGGGGCCCTCGGCATGGCTCGCAAGGGGGCCCCCAAATGTTGTGTTACACCACTGGGGCTCAGACCTCTTCAAACACAAAGTTCACAAAACTTGCAAAGGGGCTCCCTTGCCCAACCCTATTACACTTCGGGTCTCCCTCAGCTGGGCTCAGACCCCTTTCTTTGCAGACCTCTGCAGGACCTCTTCAATTTATAGTTCAAGATTCAACTTCCACTCTCCCCTTCTCCAGGAGATAATTCTGCTTACTTTGATTTTGCACTTGATTCCCTTTATCGTTACAAACAATGCACCTTTCACAGAGACTTTCGAGTGGGCTACTTCCTTTCGCCAGACCACGCCATTACTTGGCATCGCTGATTCCACAGCTGTCTTTTTACTTCAAAGTTAATTCACTCACATGTCTGCCTTTCTTTGCATCTCAACCCACGCGTGCAGCCTTCACTTGCGATATAATGTTGCCACTTCAAACTTTCTTTAACACAAACACTTCAGGTCACTTGCCAACTCACCGGCTTTGTGCATTTCTTTCTTGGTTCTATGTTATCCAGTGCAAGAGTCAAGGTTAGTACCACAGCCTTGGCCTCGCCTCCCCTACTCTGCTGTTCACCCGGGAAGATTGCTGGCATCCTTCAAACACAATTCAGTCTTCACTTGCGGGATATGGCCTTCACCACATATCTTTTGCAGCCTGTTAGACCAAACGACCTCCAGTAGGCCAGTAGGGAACTCTTGGGGTTTTCAACCCGCTGTTCTCATCCCCTGGCTTGTCACTCTGCTCCATTAGGTTTGTCTTTGCCCCAGAAACTCGTGTTATGCCTTGCACAGAGTGTGTCTTTAGGGTTTGCTTTTTATCTGTGTGAGGAGAGCTAATTGGTATGAGGTGTATGCACCTGAAGTCAAGTGCCTGACTTTGCCTGACCTGATTAATGGGACATGTCCAGTACGATGTATGAGGTCCAGTGTTTGGGTGAAAAGGGTGGCAGGGTTTGGGACCTCGGAGAATCCTACAAAATATTATGGGGTAGATTAACAAAAAAGAGGGGAATACCGTGTCTCATCATCGGCTGCCTCACCCCCACTCCCTGAAGAACACTCAGCCAGGTGATCCTCCTGCACTATTCCACCCCTAGGGTCTGGATCCAAAGGCGATGGCCGTGCCCTGGCCCCCTGAGAGGGGGATCCCCGGGGACTAGAGGGTGAGACACCCTCTGGTTTCTCACAATACACACCCATTACACATACATATTGCAGGGGCCGGATGAACAGAAGAATGCTCACGGCTAACAATTTCCAGATACATAAAGATTGCAGACCCATGCATGAGACAAATTACTGATGTCCGTATTCCACTCCATGTAGGTGACTCTGGATATCCACAGCGGATGTAGCTGATGACCCCTGTGCGTGACCCGCGTACACCACATGAGACCGCCTACAACCATGCCCACAGCCGGACCTGCGTAAGCATAGAGCGCACTTTTGGATTCTTGAAGTCACGATTCCTGTGCCTAGACCGCACTGGAGGGGCCCTGATGTATGCCCCTGACAAAGTAGGAAAAATAGTTTTGGTATGTGGTATGCTCCACGACATTTGCCTGAGGAGGAATGTGCCCCTACCCCCGACGCTGACAGGCCACACGCAGTGGAAGATGGAGAGGATGACCATGGGACAGGAGCCAGGGCAGACACCCACATGGATGAAGTGAGGGAAGGGAAAGTGGCCTGATAAGTGCTAATAGACAATTACTTTTAGTACCTTGCTCTAACCATAACGGTGTGAATAAAGAGCACAAGAGCACAATCATGAATGTCCTTGCATGCTATTTGCTCAACAGATTTTAATGTATCTTTTTCAAACTCCGTCCCCCCTGCCCCACAGACTACCAACATCCCAGCACAAAATCCCCTCTGCGCCACCCACCACCAACACCCCAGCACACAATCCCCCTACCCCCACCCACCAGCAACATCCCAGAATACAATCCCCCCTTCCCCCACCCACAACCAACACCCCTGCACACAATACCACTCCCCCACCCACCCCTGTGTCCATAACATGGCCACTCAGGCCAACAAGAGTCATGCCGTTCATGATGGCCGTGCCCTCTTCTCCCGACCCCCAGCATCCGGGGAGTGTGAGCGCAGCTGGTTCAGGGCCCTCCGCCTAGGGGTGCATTGTTGAGATTCATCCATGGAGGTGGTGGAGGTGAATGCAACAGAAGCTGCCACCTGTAGCTGCTGGCGTTGTAGGGCATTGCTCTCCCTCATCTACTTGGCCAGGGCAGAGACCCCCTTCGCATATCTCACGCACCCTCTGTCCGAACCCTGTCAGTGAGGCTGTGCAGGCTTCCACAACTCTCCTGGTCTGCGCATTGTACAGGCCATCCTCCTCGTGGCTGCTTGGATGACGTCACTAATGGCCTGCATGTGTATGTCCATTTGGTGCTGCCGTTCCTCCATCACATTTATCTGTTCCATGACAGCTCCCAGGGCTGGGATGGGGAGGGAGGATGTCGCCCGGGGGGCCTGAGAACTCCGGATTCATAGGAGCTGGTGTCAGTGTCTGAAGCTGGGGTGTGTGCGCACCGCCGCATGCTGGGACCTGTGGGTTTGGGCTGTGCGCCATTTCCTTGGCTGGGCTCTCGGGTGTGTTGGGAGGTGGAGGGCGGCGACTGCGGGTTGGTGTTGGGGGCATTGCTGTATGTTGGCTGTAACTGCTGCTGATGCTGCTCTGGCCTTGTTCCTCCTGGGTGATGGTTGTTGGGATGTGTCCTCCCTGTCAGCCTGGACTGCCACGTTGGTGTCCTCACTGGCAACAGGTGTGCTCCTGGCATGCTGGGCTTCTGAATATTGGTGTTCCCCTGCTGTGTTGGGTTGTGGTGGGGTGTGTCTTGCGCCTGGGTGACATTTGGTGTCCACACCACAGGGTGGTGGTGCTGGGGGTGATGCGGGAGGGCACGTGTGAAGATGACCCCATTGCGTCCTCATCCCCTGACACCTCTGGTGAAGCTTGTGTGCCTGTAGGGGACATAGGAGATGACGTTAGGACACATTCTTTCACGTGTTGTGGCATACATGACAGTAATTACATGGTGAGGAGAGCTATAGGGCTGTTGCACTGATGCATGGGCATGGCCTGCTTGCGTTTGGTAGTGGATTGGCAACGATGGGTACACATGCTGGAGGGAGAGGGGACTTGGGGGATTGTAATTGGCCGTGGTGGCATGGCAGAGGTACATTGGTAGCCTAGCCATTGCTTTACATGCATGCATCTGATCCCCATTACCAACTTAACTGTTATGCATGATGATGGGGGGGGGGGGGAGTCTGGTACTTTTTATTATTTTTTATTTTTGACATTTGTAGAGTGCACTACAGCCCAAAGGCATCGAGGCGCTGTTACATGAGATTGTAGGTAAGCAGGATTCAAATTTACAATGGTGGCAACACCAAGTACTTATCACTGCCAGGTACCTATGGGTCAATTCTGTGCCCCCACCATGACTGTGTGGTGCCTGGTGCTTGGATGTATCCCTTGGCTGCCCATCCCACTGCTCTGGCTCACAGGTGTGGTCTTGGTGCACTGGCACACACGTGCTGCCGTAGGTGCCTGTAGTGGCTCCCACGCACTGCCCCCAGTCGCAGTGACTGGCTCATGGGTAGTTCCACTGTGGGATGCTGTGTTAGGATGTTGTAGCTACATGCAAATGGGGGTGGCAGGGTTGACTCACCTTCTGCGTCCTGGCTGCCAGCACCCGCCTCAGCCCCTCCAACTCCCTTGATCCCCTCCATGTCGATGACGGTACTACATTTCTCCTCCCAAGTCATCAGGTCATGTTGTGGAGGTGAGCCTCACCTGGTGGTCAGGCTGTCCTGTCTGTGCCGGGCCAGAATTCCACAGACCCACACACGCAGGTCATTCCACCTTTTGCGTCAGTCTTCCCCGTCCCAGGGGGCACGGCTGACTGCCGGCACCTTTTGGCTTACCACCTGCCATATCTGGGTGCACCGCTGGGAAGATATCTTCCTCTGTCTGCATCATATAGCTCTGAATGGTGGGCCACAACCTCATCCACCAGCTCTGCCCGTGAACTTCGGTTTGCGCACGCGATCTTGGGCTGCCTTGCCCCATGCCCTCTCCAGAGACATTTTGAATGCTCCAAGGGTCTGGATGGCTGCCAGGGGCTCTGATTTTGCATGGATTAAGATTTTCAAAGTGGCCACCGCAGTTCTTCCCGTTCCGGCGATGATGCATTTCCTGCCAAAAGTAATAGCGCATGCTAATATAGTGTGCTAAAACCACACGCTAATTGCACCGCAGCGGTAGCGCTATCGGCACTGGGTTTTCGGACAGTAGCCCTCTTTCTGGCACTGTTTCCGCCAAGCGGAATTAGCGTTACAGCCGGGGCCGTGTGCACGTGCACACGTACTTGTGACATGGCACTATTTGTGCCACGGGTCCCGGCATAACGCTAATACTGCACCAGACCCGTGATGAGGCCGTAGGTCTTCTTTCTTTAAAGGGGATACAAAAACTTGTGGGAATCATGCCCCCTTTTCCATCTCCTGATTCGGACTTACCACACAATCAAGAACACTTTTGGGACTGTACTTAATCATGTCAGTCTCTCTAACTTGTCCTCATAAAAGACGGGAGACAGCAACAATCCTCCCCTTTAGACCAAGACAGAATGGACCAGAGGAACATAGTTTGGATACCGCGGCAGCTGGCTTGGTCTCAGCCACTTGTCCTTCACATTAGACAAAACAATGTAAGCCATTTCTTCAACCGCAACATAACTTGGGCACACCCACTAATAGAAACCCTATGAGGTCAGTTTAACCTATCACACCTGGAGACAGGATTTCTGAAGACACTACTGAACCACCACTGCCCAACAATTATCATAAAAATGAATCTAATAAAAGCTAGAACACTGCCTCTGTGACTAATACTAGCAATACAGGCCCGTCCCATTTTCAGGGTTGCCCCAGGTCAGGGGTTTGCAAATGTTGACTTTCCAGATGTTTTGCACTAAAACTCCCATCATCTCTATCCAGCACCCATTCAGTTGTGAGGGATCATGGGAGTTGTAATCCAGAACATCTGGAGGTCCGCATGTTTCCGGCCCTGGTCTAGCCAAACATCCTTGGCCACTGGACTCAAGAGCCTCCCTAACTACCTTGTCTACCTCCAAATAACCGACTCATCTTTCAATCTCTTATCACCTTTAAAATACATGCACTAATCCCCAAGCAGACTTAAGGCTAACGCCTGCTAGTACCGCCACATTAACCACTTACCACTGCAGAGCCATTTAGACCTCTATGCATGGCTGAAACATACTTAGCCCTCTCCTCACCCTATTACAGAACCATGCACCAATAGGCAACCAAAACAGAAAAAGCAAGCAATTCATGACCCCTTTACATAACATAAAATTGCTTCCCACAAATACAATAGTCTGTGATTATTTTGTTTTGCTACTGCAAAACACGCCCACCACTCTTTGTTCTTTCCAACTAAACAACATTACATGTCAGTCAGTGATTTTGTGTTCTTTGTTGCAAAAATCACCTGACTCTCTCTGATTTGTCTTCATAGCTACAAAAATCAAGCCAGTCTGTGTTTTTGTGTCCTTTCCCAAAGTATGCATATTACCTTGTGATTTGCTGCTAGCTGTAAAACTCATGGCTCACTTACTGTAATGTTTATCTTGCTCCCAAAAATAATGTGTAATTCTCTATTTTTGTTGTACTATCACCTATAAAATAATCCCATCAATCCGTGATTGTGTTGCATGAAGAAAAATCCACATCACAATGTGATTTTGGGTTTGCTCCCACAAAAATCAGTCATTGTCTGTGATTTCTTTCCTGCCAAATGCAAAAATCACAGATCCCTACCTAATTTTGTGTTGCCCTGAAAACAATTCAGCGTCACACTCAGATTTTGTATTGCCACCTGCACATAATCAAATGTCATTCTGCGATTTGGCCTGCCACGTGACAAAATCTCATGCAAAAAATCACCTATCACTCTGTGATTTTGTCTTGCCAATTGAAAAAAAGAATATCAGCCTCTGTTATTTTAGGTTCTCTCCTACAGCAATCGTGTGTCACTGTATGTGATTCTGTCCTGCCTCACAAGTCACTCTCAGTGAGTTTATCCTGCTAGCTGAAAATCAAACTCAAATGGCAATCTCTGTATCATGCGTCACTCACTATGATTTTTCTCTTGTCTCCTGTAAAAATGACTTGTCATTCTCTGAGATCATATGTATTGCCACCTGAACAAAATCTGATCACATACAGTGACTTGACTTTTTTCAGAAGAGAACACAAAATCACACAGTAGCAAAATCACCATCAATCTATGTCATTTTGTGTTCTAATTTCTCCTGCAAAAATCACACAGCTTTTCAGATGTTCTGCTTTCTTGCACATAAACTTCCCTCAAAGAATACAACATAGCGCTCTCCTTTTCTACTCTCTTGTGGACCCTCAGGAAAACACATATTTCCCCCAATAATGTCTAAATGTACTCTTGAGCCCTAATTCACTTTTAATTATAAAATAATGTAGTCCAATTCTAATCTTAATATATCTATCCCTATTCTACCCCTATCCCTATTCTAAAATAATTCTCCTACCTATATTGCACCTGCATGCCAGCCTATTGCCTCTCAAAAAGCCTTCCTAAAATGATGCTTAACCTTGAAGAGTGGATGCAAACTCCAATTCGTTCGCAGTTTACTTGAACCTTGAAGCATTTTCAAGATTCCAACTTGGTCGAACATGCAGAAATGTAGGAGATTTATTGTGGATTGGACGTGTTTAAATAGAATGGTATTTTTGCCTTTGCAAATTCTTTTTGCTTGATGTACAATCTTATACACAACACATAAAACAACACAATTTCATGAAAGTCTTTAGAGTAATGTACAGCTAAGCATAATCCAGTGTGCTTCAATTCTGTCTTCCAAGCATCGATAATCGAACATTTAAGAAGGCATTTCCAACATATTATTGTTTTTAGTTGTCTTTAAATATGTCTTGTTTTGGCATCTATGAATATGACCTTGAGAGGGTGTCTGTGAACATGCCCTTGTTTTTCAATGTTCGTGGAGAATTTATTTTGTATGTGTGAGACTACAGACTTGTTTTGAAAGTCTTTGGTGTCTGTCAACAGGCCCATGTTTTTTCTCTCTATGAATAGGCCCTTGTTTTTGGATGCTCATGTACAGGTCTACTTTGTGCAATTCCTGGAGCTAGGGTCTATATTTTGGAAGAATCCTTTCTTCCACTTTTGTGAAATGGTGCTATAATTAGCAGGACTATGAGGCGGTTGCCTAAGTGCATCCACGGTCCATGGAGTGTGCACATTTTCAGCATCAGTTTTAATCTGCACCAACTTTGGTTAGTGAAAGTGAAAGCACACACAAGCTTCAGTCGTGATCCCTGCTAGCAGTCCCTGAGTATTTGCCCTCAGGCTTCGCATAAGAGCAAATGCAGAATATGGATATTTTCTCATCTGAAGTGATAAAAAGGATCAATGGGACTTCTGTAATCTACATAATGGGCATTTGAGGGACACAGTTTTGAGCTCTGTGTTGCAAGAATTGTGGCTTTCTCTCTCAAGCCGACCACCCTCTATAGTGTGGAGACAATGAATGTGCTGGATACAGGTGTCTTCTGTCCTTTTCCATTTTTATTAGGAGACTGGCAGCGCAACACAGCATTTTGTGGGGCCTAAATAATGTTTACTAAACTTTAGTTTACTTAGATGGATGAAAGCCTGTGTGAGCCCTGCTAAGTATGTGACCCATGGCGGAAAATGCATACACTGATCGTTTCGGGGGACCCTCAACCGGAGTTACCCCAAAATCACCTGTGCTCCCATTCGCACACATTGCTAACCTTTCGTGTCCTCCTTGGCAGTGCTTCACCGGCTTGGTAGTGCCCTACCTGAAATGTGTGTCAGTGGTAATGCCTTTCACATTCTAAGTCAGATTTAGATGCAGCTGATTGAAGATGAACAGAGCCAACCCGTTTCAGTATAATCTCCTTAGCGTGACAGAGACGCAGATTTGCAGATGGCCACTGCCCTGAAGGGTACCTTTGTGCTACGCCTCCCTACCTGACTGCAGTAAGAATGTGGCCAGGACCTACACAGAGAAAGCAGTATGTTTACGGGGCTGGGTGGCTTTTCAACTATTTCTGGACACACTTCATGCTGCTCCTGAGATTTAGGGAAGAGATTGTGGAAAAGAATTACAAAAAAGAAAAAACATGTAAAAATGAGACATGCCTTTATTATAGCTTGAAATTACTTGTCCCCCGACTATTTCTCAGATTGAAGGAATAATTAATTATTCTAATGCCATACTTGGAATATTTTGGGACAAGCATTTGACAAAGGATTTTTGGGAAGTTGCTTAATAATCAGTGCAAATGTGCATTAATACAAATGTGCATGTATGAATACATGCATGGTGTAGGTGACCGTGAATGAAATATTACTGGAGAAAGAAGTTGTAAGGACTGGCTACATTTCAATGCGAGACAAAGCCTGAACAGTAGAATACTATTAGACGTGTTGCCAACTTAAACCTGTTAATCAAA
Source organism: Ambystoma mexicanum (assembly GCF_040938575.1). Lineage (NCBI taxonomy): Eukaryota > Metazoa > Chordata > Amphibia > Caudata > Ambystomatidae > Ambystoma > Ambystoma mexicanum. The sequence continues at coordinate 1,020,447,288 of NC_090934.1, forward strand.
ATACCCCCCCATAGTTCCCCCCGTGGGGTGTCATGGCCGCGGAATGAAGAGACAACACAAGTCTCTGAAAGTTTCATTCAAAAAGGTATATTTAACAAACAAATTATGCCCATGGCTTTGGGTGAACTAATTGTATGATTCAAGCGGGGGGAGGTCAAGAGGGGTGGGGGGAGTGGATGGGAGGAGGGATTCAAAGAAACCAAAGATTGAATAATTCCAGCTATCCTAAGGACCCCAAGTCTGTCAGTCCATCCATCTCGTCAATTGGGCTTGCCTCCTAGCAGTCAAATGAAAATTACTCACAGAATTTGGAGTATCAAGAATACCCTTCACTTCTTTCTTGTCATGGCTGATTAGTTGCTCTGCAGTCCCCTGGTTACAATGTGGGACTATAATGTAGTCTATTCACACATCCTGCTTTGCCAGGCGACCATGTGCACCATCTGAGGGTCCGATCTACAAATAAAAGCTACCTGGCCCTAAAACACTGAGGACTCTGCCTGTATGCGTGGGAGCGATCTAGAACACTGTGACTGGTTCCCAGAGGGACACGCAACAGTTTGGAGGTTCGTTTTTCAATAAAGTTGTTTTTTCTTCCTTGATCACATCCTGCATTGCCAGAGGACCCTGTGCACCATCTGCGGGACATGTCTACAAAACAAAGCACCCTGGGCCTACAACACCAAGGAGTCTGCCTGCAAGTGTTGAAGCCATCTGGTACACTGTGACTGGGCTCCCCGAGGGACATGTGACACACTGCCTCCCTTAATCAGTTTTCCCTGGGCATCCAGCTTTTCGTTTGCAGCAAAGGGCCAAAAGCAGGAAAGGTCAGATCCCTGTGTGGGCCTTTTGGGACCAGGAAGGGCCTATGGCCAGAACCCCTAAACCAAGCTACCCATTTACCTCACATTTGCTTCCATGGATAGGGTCCTTCCACCCATCGACTATCCCTTCACCAAAGAGTTTTGTTACCTCATAGGACCAAGGGGCATTGCTGTTTTGGGCCTGTTAACTGTCATTTCATTACCTCTTACTCCATTCTAGCCCAACTAAGGACGTAAACCTGTTTTTTCTCAGCCAGACATCCACTGCTTGCCTTTCCACTCACCCATCGACCCTCTCTCTCTTCAGATGCACCCTTTCTTCATTGTCTTCACTTGCCTATTTCTTCTATCCTCCATCATGCATCTTGATTTTACTCCATTCCTCCTTCTACTCATTCTTCCCCTTCCCTTCTCTCCTAGCCTTCAGCCTCAACTTATTGTAACTTCTGCATCAGTCACCGGCCTCTTCATCTTTCTCCTTCCCTGCACCTGCACCCCTCAAATAAGATGTGCCTGTGCTTCCAGGATCTCCAACGCCATCTATTCCCCTTGCCTAACACACAGCACCTGCTCCTCTCCCCGCCTCCTATCACTCTTCATATGGCCTGTGGAATGCACAATCCCGCTGCAACAAGTCTTCCTACATCACTGACCACTTTAACTCTTATCACCCTCAACTTAAACGTTTTGCTATCACAGAAACCTAGATCTCCGATAATGATTCTGCTACACTAGCAGCTCTCCACACTGACACTCCTTATCAATAAGGTCCCCAACACTGCCCCTCTAAACCCCTCTAAAATCAACTCTTCCTCTTTTGAATATGCTACTAGACAACTCCTCCCCCTACTCCTTTCACTGTTCTGGCTCACTATCGACCCCCTGGCCCTCTTAAATCCTTCTTCCCTGATCTGACACTTATCCATGAGTGACTTCCTATTGGCATTCCCATTGTCATGATGGGGGACTTTAACCTTCCCAAGCCCTTTGAAAGCACCTGCCTTGAATTTAAACCCCTCCTATCTGACCACTCCCTCTACTCCCTTCACAGCCAGCCTACCCACTCTGGTGGGAACTCTTTTGACTGTGTCTTTCTCACTAATTCACTCTCGTACTCTGACCTTTCCATTGACCCCTCTCCCTCTGACAACTCCATTGTTCACTTTAACATCCCCACCCTTCCTTCTAATACTCATCTCCCCCTCTACAATGACTAAGAGGAAATTCAGGGCAGGATTCTCTTGCCCCTTACCGTGATGATGTGGGGATCTCTCTCCTGTCTCTTTCCCCTATTCATGCCTATTCCATTGACCTCTGACTTTCACTATGCACTTATGACTCCATTTGACCAACAAGATACTGCTCTCACAGTCAGACCTTCCTGTCCTCAACCTTGGATCACCTCTGAAATTCAGACACTTAAAACAAACATGTGCCATGACCTACGACGCTGGGTCAAATTACGAATGCCTTCCAACTCATGGCCTAAAAGAATTCTCTTGCTGACATAGCCTCTACACTGGACTCGGCCAAATCCTCCTTTTCACAAACCTAATCTTCTTATTTCGTAATCACCCCAAGAAACTTTCATCTACCTTCCAATCTTGGCTCACATCTCCCAAGCCAATATCCATCGCCTCCTGCCTTTCTGCGTATGACTTTGCTCACTACTTTGCCTCTAAAATCACTCTCACAACCCTCTTCTATCTCCCTTCCCAACCATCCTTTTGTGCACCACCACTATCCCCTACCTTTTCTACACTCTACTAATTCCCCCACATCTCCTATTGAATTAGCACCCATCCTTCACACTGCCAACCCATATTGGGCTCCTACTGAACCTTTTGCTCCATAAATGGTCAAAGACTTGGGCCTCATTACGAGTTTGGAGGCAGCCATGCCCTTAATAAGGGCATGGCTGCCTCCAAACTTGGGTCCGGGTTCCCTGAATGGGGAAATACCGGGCCATTCCGACCTTGGAGAGCCCGGCATTTCCCCATTCAGGGAACCCGGACCATCCCCATTCCCATTTAGCCCCCATAGGCATCAATGGGAATGGGGAGCATGCTAACAACGGGCCCATTAATGACAGGCCCATTGTTAGCATGCTGGCCCCCTTGCGGGACCCGCTAAGGACGTCTGGTAAAACCAGATGTCCAGAGTGGGTCCCGCAAGGGGACCTCATAATAGGGCGGTATGGGGTTAACGGCTCTGGCGCCTTTATTAGCGCTGTTAACCCCTTACCGCCCACCTCGTAATGAGGCCCCCTTGTCTCAATCACTTGCCCTTATCTCTTTAAGCTCCTCAGCCCCACTCTCTCTGCTGGACTCTTCCCTACCTCCATCAAATCTGCAACTGTTTTACCCTCATTGAAGAAGCCCTCTGCTGACCCAAACCTCCCAGCAAACTATCGCCCACTTTCTCTCCTTCCCCATTATTTAAATCCTTGAGCGGGTGGTCTTTAACCGGATCACTGAATACCTTGAGGATAACGGCCTTGGAGATCCACTTCAATCTGGCTTCCATGGGACATACTCCACTGAGACTGCACTCATGCAGGTCTCAAACATTCTCTGTAATGCTCACCTTTCCAAACTCTCTTCTATACTCCTCCTTTTGGACATTTCTGCTGCTTGGGACACTGTTGACCACTCCTCTCTCCTCCACACTCTCCAGGACCTTTGGTTTCGCAAATCTGCTCTTGTCTGGATCGCCTCCTACCTGGAAGTTCGATCCTTTAAAATATCTTGGAACTCGCAAACCTCTGACTCCACCCATCTCCCTGTCAGCATCCCCAAGGATCAGTCCTTCAAACTTTGCAATTCAGCCTTCATAGCTCTGCCCTAGGAAGACGTAGCTCATCCTTTGGCTTTCACGATCGCCTTTTTGCAGATGGCACGCAAATATTTATCTCCTTTCATTCCTTCATCCCAGCCTTATTGGAATGGATTACAAACGGTCTCTTCATTTCGTCACTTGATGGCCCTCTGCTGCATCAAGCTGAACTCTTCAAAAGCAAAGTAATCTTTCTCCCAGCTTCCAGTGCCATCATTCCCCTCTCCTCACCCATCTGCTTCCCTCCTGACCTTCTTGCTCCATCACCAAAGGCTCACAATCTTGGGGTCTTCTTTGATAGCGACCTACGACTGCAACAATTCATCACTACCACTGCTTCTGCTGCTCGTATTAACCTCCTCAACATTCAGAAAATTCATCCTTTCCTTACTAACCACTCAACAAAAACTCTAATCTGCACTCTTGTGCTCAGCAAACTGTCTACTGCTTAAGCCTACTCTTTGGCCTTCCCTTCTACTCCTCACTCAGCTTTGCTACTGGTACCCTCTATAACATACAGAGAGCCTCCCCTACTTCTACTGACACCGTGCTCGCTGGCTTTTCATGCACAACCAGTCTCATTTCAAGTTCCTTCTCCTAATCTACAAAGCTATCAATGGTCTTGCTCGTTAGTACCTGTCTGATTATATCTCACTTTACTCACCATCTCTTTCCCTCTGATCCTCCTCTGCATTCAACTTCACTGTCCCATATTCTCCCAGTGCCTCCTCTCGCTTCTGCAGTTTGTACTTATTTGCCCCCCACTGCCCATGACAATCAAACCCAGTCCAACTGTGGATCTCTTCAAAGCTCGACTTGAACTTTACTTACTTGCTAAAGAGGGAGCTACCTCTGCTCTCCCATCCTCCTTACCTGACCGCACCACTGCCACCAGTGACGCTTAATGTAATTTTGTATATTTAATTAGTACTCCTCTTTAGTTTGAAGCACTTGCCCACTTAGGTTACCTTTGTAAGTCAACTGTTTTCTTATATACATTTTGATTTGGGTTGTTTTGTCCCTGGTAGAGGTCTTATTCTTTTTCACACTCTCATATTGCTCACTACTTGTCCCATTTATGCTATATTATGTTATTTGGCATTTATATAGTGCTCTATATATCATTGGTATGACCTCAAAGTGCTGGTAGGTTGAGCGCCCTCGGGGACCGTAGTCCAGGTCAGTTGAGAGAGTAAGGTGTCATAGGGTGCTTGGGTGCACCAGTTATATGTGCAGCTGATGCAATTGCCTGATGGTTGCTGCATCCTAGCATTAGGTGTGGTGGTATTGATATCAGTTGAATGTGTGCAGTCTGGAGGATGGACACCAAGACTGGGTTCAGGCTACGTTAGGCCTGTGTAGGACGCTTATGTGTGCAGCTATGCCGGTTTGCCATGTAATGTAGCTGCATTTTATTAGAATGATGAGGTGTTCATTGGTTAATGTTTGTATGGTAGCAGCTAGGCCGAAATTGATTGAGGGGTGTAGTTGCACTCTAATTGTGTGTTGCTGTAGAGTAGAGAGTAAGCTTAGTGATATGGAAGGTGAGTGTTTGGGTGTAGTTGTGATCTAAGGAGTTCACAATTCCGTATTTTAAGCGTGTGTTTGCTTAAAATGACTTAATAAGCATATTCAGTAGCGTCACTGCTCGTGATCTCATTCAGCATTTGTCATCGGGTTGCAAGGACTCAGTCGCCTCAGATGGACCTGGTCGGCAATTACGGAAAGAGCCATGTTTTTAGAGTTTTGCGGAAGGTCATGTAGTCTTGGATGTGTTGAATGTGTGGGGGGAGTGAGTTCCACAGAGTTGGGGCCAAGGTTGAGCAGGCGGATCCTCCGATCCTGACAGATTTAGAGGTTGGAATCACTAGAAGGAGGGTGGTGCTTGATCTTAAGGGGCGAGATGGGAGGTAGGGTTTTAACTTTTCTTGTAGGTACATTGTGCCGGTCTTGTGCACTGCTCGGTGAGTGATGCGTAGGATCTTGAAGGTGGCCCTTCGTCTGACTGAGAGCCAGTGGAGGGTTCAGAGAGCTGGTGAGATATGGTCTCTTTGACCCAGGGCAAGGAGCAGTTTAGTTTTGCAGCAGAGATTTGGGCTCTTTGGAGTTTGTTGCCGGAGCTCCTAGGTATAGGGAGTTGGCATAGTCCAGTCTTGACATCACAAAAGACATAACTGCAGCAAGTCTGTTTGGGTAGGAGAGGCAGGGAAAAATGCGTCTGAGAAGTTTGAGGTGGTAGTGACAGCATTTTGACACGTTGTGGATCTGACGGGAGAGGGTTAGGCCTGAGTCCATAGTGCAGCCTAGGTTTTTGACTATTTCGGAGGGCGGGGAAGTGGGCAGAGGGACAGGGGTCATGGGAGCGGATGTGGCAACATGGCAGTATTGCGCACACCATGATTTCAGTTTTATCAGGGTTCAAAAGGAGGTGGTTTTAGGTCAGCCATCGGTCAATTTCGCAGAGACCAGCTCCAAGGTCGGGATGGGGGTTGGTGTATGATTTGGGAATTCTTTGGATAATTTGGGTATCGTCAGCATAGTTGTAACTGGAGATATTGTGCAAGCGGATGATTCCTGGTAGAGTGGTCATCTAGAGGTTGAACAGGAAAGCAGATAGGCATGCACCTTGTGGTACTCCAGTGTTCACCGAGCAAGCAGATGAGACAAAAGGGGAGAGGAGGGTTGTTTCCTGTTGCTGAGGAAGGAGGCAATCCATTTGAGAGCAGTGCTACAGATTCCTAGGGAGTGAAGGCGGTCAAGGAGGATTGAGTGGTTAACCATGTCAAAATCTGCAGAGAGATCGAGGAGAATCAGTGCTGTGCAGTCTTCAGAGTCTGCAGTGACCTTGAGATCATCCCAGATCGAGATCAGAGTGGTTTCTGTTCCATGTCGCGGTCTGAAGTCCGATTGTGCGGGGTCGAGGAGATAGTTGGATTCTACAAAGGAGTTGAGCTGGAGTATGCTGTCCGGTCAAGGAGTTTCGCAAGAAATCTGGTGTTGGAGATCGGCCTGTCATTCTTGGGGTCAAGGGATGCCTTTTTCAGAAGTGGCTTGCCATGCGCTATTTTGAAGGCATCAGGGAAGATGCCAGAGATGAGCGAGTCATTTAGTATGGCTCTCGCATGTCCTTGTGCGCAGGTAGATGAAAATATTTCTTTCAGGAGAGAGGCAGGGCAGGGGGCGAGGGGCGACCCAGAGGGTTTGCTGGCTGATAGTAGGTCAAGGAATGTGTCTCTGGTGATGGGTTTGAAGGAGTCGAAAGTAGAGGAATTGGGCGTCAGCGCAATGGGATCAGGAGGGGTCGGTGATGGGAAAGGGTAGAGGAAGGACAGTTTGGTGTTAAAGGTTGCCGTCCTGTCAAGTGCAGTGTTGTAGGAATGTAGGGAGTGGGAGTCGCAGAGTGATTGTGTGGGAGTGGATTAGGTAGAGGTGGATGTGGATTTCACAAATTCTGATATGATCATGTGGAGTTCTTTGATGCGGTTGCCACAGCTGAGAATTAATTTATTGTAATAGGCATTTTTGGCCTTTCGGATTTCGGATTTGTAGTTACGGTGGTGTTGGGCAAACATGGATCCTCAGGTGGGGTGTGAACCATTTGGGGAATGGTCCTTTACGTGAGGATGCAGGGCGCGAGGGGGTGAGAGGATTTAGTGAGTCTTTAATCCAGGAGTCGAAGGAATCAACGGTTAAGAGTCTAACTGGGGCAGCGTTGCAGGGGGAAGAAGAAGCAGTTCTTGGGCTAAGTCGGGAAGGATCTTGACTTTGTTCCAGCATTTGAGATCAGGGGTGGGGGCCGGCAGAGCTGTAGGAGGAGGGGCAGGTGTGTGGATAGAGAAAGGGATGGCATAGTGGTCGGTCCAGATGACTGGTTTGGGACAGGGTATATAAACCAGGTCATGGGAGCTGAAAATTGCATCAAGAGTGTGCCCACCTCAGTGGGTTGGACCAGTGGTATAATGGGAGAGGTTGAGCGCATCAAGACTATCAACCAGCGGATGAGTCATGGGGTTGTTGGGGATATCAAACGAGATATTGAAGTCTCCCAGGAGTGTAAGAGAAGGGCGATTTACTTGAATGGTAGCTATTGAGTTACAGAGGTTGTTGGCAAAAAGTATGTAGTATTCAGGTGGTCTGTAGCAGAGTAGGAAGCTGTTGGAGAAAGTCGGTGGTAGCGAGAGTTTTGCTAGAAGGGATTCACAGGAGGCAATGCATGTCTGGGATTGGACGAGTGAGACAGAGAAATGAGGATTGAAGAGGACTGCTACTCCGCCACCTTTGGAGGGTCTACTGTGGGCAATACGCGAGTAGCCAGGGGAGAAGGCTTTGCGTGGGGAAAAGTCATCGGAGAACCAGGTTTCATTGATAAAAATGAGGTCGGGCTTGTCAGAGGATAGGAGGTCAAAGATGCAGTGTCTGTTTCTTGCTACGGAGCGGGCATTCAAAAAGATGCATGTGACTTTGTGAGGGAAGGTGGTTTTTGTGATGCTCGTCACAGTGGGAGCTTGGCGGACATGGGTGCGCAGTTGGGTGGTAGGTTTGGTAGGAACATTCGGGGTGGTTGAGACCAGATGAGGTGAGGTATGGGAGGGGCTGTGTGCCTGAGGACTTTGAGTGTCGGGTGAGAGGGTTATGCTGATGGGGGCAGGAAGAGCAGGCGGGCGGAGTTAGGTATGTGAGAGATAATGGGTGAGTCGAGGGGGGTTGGGAGGGTGGTGAAATTATCGTTAGGGGTGTGGGGGTTTAGGCAGGTTGACTTTGGAATGAGTCTGCAGGACACTGTGGGTTTAGGTGTACAGGGTGAGAAGTCGAGAAAAAGGGGGTGGAAACTGGGAGAGGGGAGTGTTTGGGGTAGGGGAGGGAGAGGCTGGGAAGTTGAGCTGAAGCAGAGGTGGTGAGGAGTGGAGGGTAGAGGGAGAGGACCAGTCATGTTTTCTTCATTTTGTGGGTTTTGGTGCCATAGGGGTGTGAGAGAGGGTGGGGGGAGTCAGGTCAGAGTGGGAGGGAGATGAGGCTACCATTCTAGCAAGGGCGAGACAAGCTACTTTCAGAGAAGGGAAGAGATATGAAGGGGGGTTTTGTTGGCAGGGGTTAAGTAGGGGTTAACGCGGAGGGAGAGGGCAGCATGGGAGGTTGGTTGAGAGGATGGTGAGTTGCCCACTGGACTAAGGGGGAGGGAGAGGATGGCATGGGAAGTCAGATGAGAGGGAGGAGAGTTCTTCAGTGGACACAAGGATGATGTGGAAGTGGAGGTGGGTTTGCACTGTTTGGAGTGCCAGAGGGCTCCCCTGGCTTGGGAGTTCAATAATGGGCATGGTGAATGGGGGGGGGGGGGGGGGTATCAGGATGTTCTCAATAGATGTCAGAGGGAGAGTGGAAGTTGATGTGTTAGGGTGGGATGGGGAATGGGGGATGAGCGCTTGAGGAGGCAGGTGTTTGGCGCACCAGAGTGCTCCTCTGATCTTAGAGTTGGACGAGGGATGATGGTAGGAGAGTGGGCGGGCGTCGTCTGGGTGTATTGATGTACGGGGGAGGGGTCGTGGTTTGCAATCGGTGGGGGACAAAGTGGGGGGTCATGAAGTTTGGTGCCACAGTGCGGGCCATGCATCGCGAGGGGTGAGCCATAGGGCGTGGGGGGCACTACCTCAGACGGCTCTTTCTAGTTATGAATCGAACCAGCAAGAGCAATTCTAATTGTGCAGCGTAGGCAAGTAAATTATAGTGCCATCTCAGGGGGCACTTTCAAGATGTGAATCAATGTAGCTTTCTAGAAGTGGATCAGTCTAACAAGAACAATTCCTAAGAGTGTGGGACAAGAAAATAAATCACAGTACAATCACAGTGGGCACCCTCTAATTGTGAATCAATCTAACAAGACCAATTTCTAGGTGTGTGGCACAGGTAAAGAAATCACAGTACTATCTCAGTGGGAAGCTTCCAGAAGTGACCAGACCAGCAAGAGCAATTCTAGGTGTGCGGCGCAGGCAAGTAAATCACAGTACTTTTTCAGTGGGCACTTTTTAGGTGAGAATCAATTTAACTTTCTGGGTGTGAGTCAGTCTAATAAGAACAATTTCTATTTTTTTTTTTTACTTTTATTTTTGTTGACAGAGGCTGATAGCATACACACATACATCGGAGCAGTAAAAACTAATTTGGTACACATATAGATGAATACAAAGGGCTTATATGCAAGAGTAAGGCAACAGTGGTCAAGTAGCGATATATCATGGAGCACCAAAATCTCGAGCAGTTAACGGAGAGGGCTGGGAGGACTCGTCCATCGAGGAAGTATCATTTAAGCTATTCAGGTAGCTGTTGAAAGCAGACCAAATATTATGGGGACGAGAACGGGTTGGGAGCATACCCAGGAATTCTTCCTCGCAGTTTCGAGACCACGTGAGCAAATTCAACCATTTCTGGTATGTGGGAGGGGTAGGGCTCTTCCAACTTTGCAGAACACACTTCTTGGCCACCACACAGCTCACATTCAGGAACTTAACCATGTCCCTAGCCCCCCCCCCCCCCCCTCAGGTCCCCACACCCCAAACGGAACCCCCATCGGGTCGGGATCGACAACAGAATCAGTGATTGCAGACAATGTCTCTATGATCTTACTCCAGAATGTGACCAGTGCGGGACAGTTCCAAAAAATGTGTAGGTGGTCGGCACCCTCCGCGCTGCAGCGAGGGCAGAGCCGTGGATCAGAGTGTGCGAACCTCAAAATTATACCTGGAGTGTAATACAGCCTGTTGAGCAATTTAGATTGTATGGTGCGGTAACAGAAGTTCAGGGACACCCCATTAGTATGAGAGCACATCTTTTCCCACAGTTGGTCAGTGAGTTCCACCTCTAGCTCAGAGGCCCAGTCGTCCCGGGCCCTGGATGGTTGGGGAGAGGCAGTAGTCAGTAAAAGTTTATACAATGATCAAACCACCCCTCGGGAGCCACCCAAGTTAGCGATGTAGGCAATTCCAGGGGAGTCCTGGGGTTCATCGGGAAAGTCAGGCCACGCATTGCGAAAAGCAGCGCGGAGCCTGTAGAACTGCAGAAGCTCCATAATGGAACCCGAGTGCCCCGGCCTCCACTTCTGCAGTGTTATGAACTGCCCTTCTGGATAAAAATCAGTGAGGGCACGGTATCCCAGGGCCTCCCAGTGTCGTGCCAGTGCGATGTCATGTGTGGGTTCCAGTCCGGGAAGGTTCCAGGCGGGGAGCCACTTTTAGTACGGGTGCTGTTCGTCACAGGTTTTAAACATCTGGCCCCAGGCCTGCACCGTGGTCCGGACCGGATCAATGGGCGAGTCCGGTTCATACCGTCTGTTTAGAATCAAAGACATTACATTAGTGCCTGCTGCTGCCAGAACCTCTAGTTTGACGTGAAGACGGGGTGGGGGCCCAGGATACCAGTATGATGCAAACTGTGCCTGTGATGGCCTCCAGTATTGTAGCAGGTCCGGGGCTGTGAAGCCCCCTCTGTCATAGGGTAGAGACATGTCTGACCATTTCTTACCCACCGCGCCAGAGTGCCATAAGAATTGGGCAAGCAATTTGTGCAGGTTCGCGAAGTATCTCCTACCTGGCCAGACGGGGAGTTACCGAAAATTTATATGAACTTGGGAAGCAGGATCATCTTCACCAGTGAGAGTCTACCAGCTAGTGACAGTGGAAGGGCGCGCCAGCGCGCAATTTTGGCCTCAGCTTGCTCCGCCACAGCCTGATAATTGTCTGCGAGTAACGAATCTTTGGTCAGGGACACCTGGACTCCCAAGTACCTAATTCCTTGCGTGGACCAACGGAGCGGATACTCAGTGGTGGGTTGTATCGTGGAGCTAGTAAGGGGGAATATCTCGGATTTAGTATAGTTTATAGTGAACCCGGAGTATGTACCTATACGGGTCATATCGCGTAAGATTGGGTCTAGATGAACAGCTGGATCTCTTATGAAAAGTAATGCATCGTCCGCGTACAGCGAGGCAATCTCCGGGGCGTCTTTCAGCCGTATCCCTTGCGTGCGTGCCGTTCCCTGATATAGTCGGCCATTGGCTCTATTGTCAGGGCGAACAGGATCGGGGAAAACGGGCATCCCGGTCGGGTGTCTCTAGAAAGAGGGAACAGAGCGGACGTCTGGGAGTTAACTCGAACCCTAGCCACCAGGGAAGTGTACAGCAACTTAATATATGCTATCATATTTGGCCCTATACCCATAGTCTCGAATACCAACCAAGTATATTTCCAAGACACCATGTCGAAAGCCTTTTGCGCATCTAACGTGACCGCAACTGCACTGGGGCCCTGGTCAATGCGGGCCATGACATTGAGCAGCCGTCTAATATTGTGGGACGTCGGTCTATCAGGAAGAAAACCGGATTGGTCGTCATGTACCATATAGGACATGACCGGGAGAAAGCGGCTAGCAATCACTTTGGCGAAGATTTTAGTGTCCAAATTCATTAATGAGAGGGGCCTGTAAGGTCCACACTCATCCACCGGTTTACCAGGTTTAAGCAGAACCGTAATGACAGCCCCACGCAGTGTCGGAGGAAGGATGCCCATCCGGAGTGATTCGTTCCAAACTTCCAGCAATTTGGGGGCCAGAATGGCCACGTGCTCCTGATAGAACTCTGCTGTCAGCCCGTCTGGACCAGGTGCTTTTCCCTTGGGGAATTTGGATATAGCCTCAACTATTTCATTCAGCAGTATGGGGGATTCTAATTGGTCTCTGGTTGCGGGGGAGATGATCGTCATGGGGATCTGCTCGAGGAGTTCACGCATTTGGGACTCACTATGCTCAGGAGGCTGGGAGTATAATTCCGCGTAGAAGTCCGCAAAGACTTCCAGAATTTGTTCATCGGTCCATCGTTCCGACCCCAAGCCGTCCTGCACGCTGGTGACCTGCGCTTGGCCCCATTCACCCCTAGCCACTGCAGCCAGTGTCCTGGCAGGCCTGTCCCCTTCTCCATATTTGCGAGCCGCTTGTGGGCAACTGAAATATTGAACTTCCCTGGTGGCTTGTTCATTAAAGAATTGGAGCTCCTCACCGATTTGAAAGAGGGTGGCCGGGTCAACGGATGTAGGGTGCGCGCTCTCCAGTTCGCGTAATTTGGCTTCAGAGCGGGTAAGAGCCACTCTTATGGCTCCGAGAACTCCCGCCTCCCTCGACATTCCCCTGATGAAGACTTTGAAGGCCTCCCAACGGACCCCCAGTGGAGTGGACTGGGGTGAGTTAAGCTCAAAGTAGGACTGTATGTCAGAAAGAATATCCGCCTTAAATACTGTGTCCTGCAGGGCCAAGGACTTGAAACGCCATGAGTTGATAGTGGGGGGGGAGGGACTCCTAAATCTATAGATAACCGGATAGGTGAGTGGTCCAATAGGGTGCGTGCCAAAATTTGAGTTTCAACCACCCTCCCCAGCAGCGTACTAGACAAAAGAAACATGTTGATTCTGGAAGAGCTGTCATGCACAGAGGAATAATGAGTATATTCACGCGTCTGCGGATGCATTACCCGCCATGCGTCTCGAACGTCAAGCGTCATGCTATGCACCAGGAGTCTACGCGCCGCACTAGAAAGTAGTCTAGGGGCAGTGCCTGTTCTGTCCAGTGTGGTGTCCAATATGAAGTTCATGTCCCCACCCCAAATGATCTGCACTCCCACATAGCCCAATAATATGGATACCACTCGGTCGACAAAGTCAGGAGAGTCCACATTGGGGCCATACGTGTTAACCAGTAAGTATTCCCTGTTAGCTATTGCGCAATGTAGGATAATATATCTTCCCTTTGAGTCTATATAGTTCTTGTGGAGTACAAACTTGAGTGACCTATGGATCATTGTCAATACTCCTCTGGCACGGGCCGAGTAGGAAGTGAAATATCTATTGGGACCCCACGACGGTGCCATGCACCTAGCCAAATGGCCCTCAGAGTGCGTTTCCTGCAAGAGCAATATTTTACAGCCATGCCTGTTGCCGTGGGCCATGATTTTACGGGCTTTGGTGTAGTTGCTCAAACCCCGGACATTCTAGGACATCACTATTGTCGACAATTCAGAAGACTAAGGTACATCCCACAACCTTTGTCGAAACGTACACAGTGAATTAAGAAAGCCCCCGCGGGGGTGCCCCGATGTCGTGCGTTCTGCCAAACCGCCCCCGTCATTTACAATACAGTTCCCCGGATCCCCAACATTACCACCCCCCACCCTCACTGCCCACCCGCAACTTGCAGTGGGAATTACCCCCCCACCCCCAGAAGCATGTGCCACCAACTGAACAAGTGCAGGTGCCACCAAATGGATCCACACTCCCTGAGCAAGGGAGGTCGGAGGACACTATCCAACGGGGATATGCCCATACTCCGGGCCAACTGGGGCCAACCAACAATAATACAAAACCAAATATGAACATTGCAATTGCAGTGAGGTGTGCTGTTGCCGTGCAGACGGCCACTTGAGTATTGTGCAGGACGGCAGGAGCCATCAGGTCAGGTTCTGCGGTAGCCGGATCTCAGGACAGGTCCCGAATTCAGCAGTTCACTGACGAATCAGATGGTAATGATGAAGTAGCAAGAGGTCTTGGTCAATTCCATGCTCTGAACGAAAAACGGAGATCAATGTCCAAGGGACCAAGGGTGAGTCCCAGCCCGGATGACCATACACAGGGTTTAGATCGATGAGCTTGCAGTACATTATTGCCATTGACACATTCTAGTTGAGAGAAGGAAATTACTAGATAGATCAGCCCGCCTTAGGGTATGATACGTGAGGTCAGTCTTCACCATTACGGCCACCACCCGGAGCATGAGGCGGGATGTGTGCTTCGATAAATTTCACCGCCTCTTCAGGCACAGTAAAGAAATACAGTTTGAAATCGTGCGTAATTTTAAGTCGTGCAGGGAACAGGATGGCGTATGGGACATTTCGTTCACGAAGTAGTTTCTTGACCCAGAGGAATTGGCGTCTCTCCTGTTGCACCGCTATCGAGAAATCAGGGAAAATCCTGATGGTATTGGCCTCAAGTCGTAGGTCTCCCTTTTCACGCGCCAGACGGAGGATGAGATCTCCATCACGGTAGTTTAGAATCCTGGCAATGATAGGCCTCGGGATGTCGCCCGGCTTGGGGCGTGTTGAGAGGGCTCGATGGGCACGCTCCACTGTAAAATAGAGTGAGAGATCCGGGTTGCCGAGGAGTTCTCTGAGCAAGGCCTCTACCGCGTCCTCCATGCGCCACTTCAGGGCATTTTCAGGGACCCCAATAATACGTAGGTTGTTCCTACGAGAGCGCGAATCCAAGTCATCACATTTTGCTTTCACGGTTTTCATGTCGCGTGATAAGGAGGCAACTGTATTCTGCAGGACCTGGATATCATCCTCGGTCGTAGATATTCTACTCTCTGCATCTGTGATCCTGGTGGCCGCCTGATCCACACGCGTTTTCAGGGAGGCAACATTGGCATTAATGTCATCTAGTTTTTCATGGAATGATGCAAAGTTTTTGGCCATAGTTTCCATTAGTGTGGTCAAGTCAGGGGCCACCGCGCAGGGATGAGGGTCCGGTTCAGATATCTCCTGTAGAGATGAGGAGGGGCCAGATTCCGACCTTGGGACGGTCCTAGCGAATTTGTCCATTGCCCACCCCTTCGTGCTCCCTCTGGATTTGTTGGGCATCCCTGGTGCAGTTTCCGGCGGCCCAGGGGTCCCAGGTGGGATAGGCGAGCCACGGAGGGTCCAGCCGTTGACCGATATCAGGCATTGCACACGTAGCGATGGTATGGGCAAGCTGCGGATGTAGTACAGGCCAGGGGGCAACAGCAATGACAAGAGCGCCGAGTTACTCAGGGGCCAACAAGGCTAGGCAGCAGGCTCGGCAACACAGGCAGTTTCCTGAGTGAAATATGTGGCCGTTGCAGTGCAAGAGCTCACCCCTCCTGCAGACCAAGGGGCATTGCACCGGGCCCCATGTAGTACGCACCTCCAATGGAATGGGTAGGAAGGTGATAGTTTATGACCCCACCAGTTCAGGAGTTCCGCACCCACAGTCCCCTCCCGCGGTCCGGTGCCTCAGTGGCAAAATCCAGTGAGGTGACCAGTGGGCAAGCCTTCCTGTGGCCCCCGCCGAGGTGGACAGTCAAGATGGTTCCCGGGTGGAGCAGGAGGCCTCTCAGGGCTGCAAAGCTGGAAGATGGGGGCCAGAGTGGGAGTACTGCCGGTGGCACAATGCGGGCACCCTCACCCTCCGCACCTCACCTGGCGTCCAGGGTTCCGTGTCCCAGGAACGTGGGCCGCGATGTCCAGGGGGCAGCCAGGCACCAGCCCAGCCGCTGCACGCCCTGGCGATGTAAGTGCCTCAGAGCCGGCACCAGGCGAGGAGATGGGGTGCACTCCGGTGCAGGCCCCTGCGGCGGCATCCCGTGCAACAGCGCACTCCGGAGGGGGGCCGCCGCAGCCGAGGACAAGGCCCCGCTTCAGCTGCCCAGCGCCAGGCACACAGCGCAGGCCCCCAGCGGAGACACACCATGCAGGCTCCAGGTCTTGTGGCCACCAATCGCCTCAGTAGAAAGCCGGCAAGGAGGAGGAGGCAGAGGGCCGGCTGCGCGCGGAGGGCCCTGCAGGCCGACCGTCAGCTGGGCGAGGAGTCCCGTTTTCAGGTTTCCCGTGGCCGATTCGGGCTGGAATCGAAGCAAAGCAGGCAGCTGGAGCACAATCGCGATTCCTCCTAATGTAGGGCTGCA
Organism: Ambystoma mexicanum; assembly: GCF_040938575.1. Classification (NCBI taxonomy): domain Eukaryota; kingdom Metazoa; phylum Chordata; class Amphibia; order Caudata; family Ambystomatidae; genus Ambystoma; species Ambystoma mexicanum. Next base: position 1,020,463,679 of record NC_090934.1, read on the forward strand.
AAGTTGTCAGAAACCGCAGTTGTAAGCGGATTTTCCGCAGGCCGCACGCAGCTCTAAGGCTAAGCAGCCATCTTGGTCTGCTCAACAGCGCCACCTCCCTAACAAGAACAATTTCTAAGTCAGTGGGCACTTTCTAGATGTGAATCGATGTAACAGGAGCGAATTCTAAGTGAGTGGCAGAGGCAAGTGAATCACATAAATATTAGTGTGTACTGTGCATCGATGCAGCAAGAACAGTTTCTAAGTGTGACCGGCGCAGGTAATTAAATCACAGAAATATCTCAGTGGGCACTTTCTAGGAGTGAATCAAGCTAACAAGAACACATTTATAAGTGTGTGGGACAGGCAAATTAATCACAGTACCGTTTCAGTGGGTAATTTTAGATGTGAATCAGTGCAGTAAGAACAGCTTGTAAGTGTGTGGCACAAATAAATTACAGTATTATCTCAGTGGGCACATTCTAGATGTGAATCAATGCAACAAGAACAAGTGCTAAGTGAGCGGGACAGGCAAATAAATCACAGAACTATCTCAGTGGGCACTTTTTAGATGCAAATCGAACCAGCAGTAACTATTTCTAAGTGTGCAGGACAGGCAAAATAAATCACAGTACTGTCTCAGTGGGCACTTTCTAGATGTAAATCAATGCAACAAGAACAATTTTCTAAGTGTGCGGTACAGATAAATCACAGTATTATCTCAGTGGGCACTTTCTAAAATGTGAATTAGGCTAACAGGAACAAGTTGTTAGCGAGCAGGACTGGCAAATAAATTACAGTACTATCTTAGTGGGCGCTTTCTAGATGTGAATCAAGCAAACAGTAACAATTTATATAAGTGTGCGGGACAGGCAAAATAAATCAGTACTATCTCATTGGGCACTATCTAGATACAAATAAAGCTAACAGGAACAATTTCTAAGTGTGTGGGACATGCTAGATAAATTATAGTTCTATCTCAGTGGGTATTTTCTAGATGTGAATCAAGCAGACAAAAACTATTTTTTAAGTGTGGGGCACAAACAATCACAGTATTATCTCAGTGGGCACTTTCTAAAATGTGAATCAATGCAACAAGAACACTTTTCTAAGTGTGCAGCACAGATAAATCGCAGTATCTCACTGGGCACTTTCTGAAATGTGAATTAAGCTAACAGGAACAAGTTGTAAGCAAGCGGGATGGGCAAATAAATTACGGTATTATCTCAGTGGGCACTTTCTAGATGTGAATCAAGCAAACAGGAACAATTTCCAAGTGTGTGGGGGAGGCAAAATAAATCACAGTACTATGTCATTGGGCACTATCTAGATGTGAAATAAGCTAACAGGAACAATTTCTAAGTGTGCGGGAAAGTGTGATTGTAAAGGGACCCTTTGTGGGAATGCTTCCGCCATCTGTAAATGTGTTATTGTACTTCATTTCTGATTGGAATTGATATTGCTGTTCTTCAAATAAATACAAAAATACAACAAAAAATACAAGCTATTCTTATTATCATCATCATCATCATAAATACAAACTATTCTATCTATTGGTGATCCTAGTGTAGCTGGGTCACTGATCATTGTTCAAAAACCGAGTAAAAGGCAACATCAGATCTAATTGGGCCTGGGTATCCTGTAGTGGAGGTCCTGAGGTAGTGGTGGCAGACTCAGCCACAGTCTCTGCCAGCGCCAGGTTGTCAGGCATCCCATACAAAGGGTACACCTGGACACCTCTATCTTGCGGCCTTCTTTCCTCTCTTCCTTACTGTTGTGCCCTCTCTTTCCTCCTCAATGATCATCTCCACTCTTAGCTTCCAGCCTTATCTTCATTCTTCCCCTTCTCTTATATCAGCCTATTTTCTCTCCTCGGGTTGTGTCTGCAATATTGTGAGCTAATCTCCTTTTGTTCCCACACTTCTTTTCCAACCACCTCCATGTTTATTAGTTTCTCGCCCTGCCTGGCTACTCCTGTTGCTTCTGTTTCTCCTTCCACTTCATTTCCTTTCTCCCAGTTGCCTCCAGCACAGATTCCATTTGCGTTTCACGCTCCCCAACTCTACTATTTCTTTTCCCTCGTTTTGCTCTCACTGCCATCTTCCTTTCTTCCTCCCCTATCTGCACCTCTGACTTTAGGTCTTTTCACTCTCTTGCTCCATCTCCTCTTATTTTCTCTCCTCCATCCTCCACTCCTATTCCTCTACCTCACCTACCTCCAACTCACTCTCCTCTGCTCTCTCTGTCCTTCCCTCCTGGCCACACCAAAATGCCATTGCTTTCCTCCCTCAAATGTACTAGCTCCACTGAAACTGCAAAGTGATTTACCTGCGAACATCGGACCATGCTCAGTTGCGGAGAACAACAAGCTTAGCATGAGTGTCAGCTCTCTAAATTAAATGTTAACCTGCAGTTGTTTCTGGTTGGTTATACATCCCTATGTGGATCTGCATTTTGCTTGTCAAATCGTCACTGCAGCTGCCACCAACAGTCCTGCTTCCAACGACTGCCAGTCCACTACCTCACACCTGCCGGAACTCCCCTCCCAGGTTTGCAGACCGATGCTGGGCAGGTGGTAACTGTTCTTCTTAGTTCTGTGTGCTTTGAACCATTGCTATATGTTTGACTGCACTGGGATGTAGGACCCCACACTTTCATACTCTACTGCAGGTCCCACTGTCCCTGGTCTATAAGTGACAAAAGGTTTGTGCAGCTAATTTTCAAGGCAACCTTGATTACAGTAACTAACAGCAAAGTTCAGTCTCCTGTTGCCCGCAATCACTTTGATTTGTACTCAATTAACTATTTTTATTGGGGGCGTGGCTACGAGGGCCATGTAGGAGGACGTGATCTGGAGGAGCTCCCGAGATCCTGAAATGATCCGGGCGTAAAAGTGCGCAACGACGGGCCGACAACTGCTGAAAATACACATGTCGGTGTGTGAATGATTGGACCACGCTTGGCGAACTTTTGGAAGGTGTAGGAAGAACGGCGGCAGAGTTCTGTGCGGAAGAGACAAGGAGCGCCGGAAACAAAAGACGACACAAAATGGCCGACCAATGTCCGGAACAAAAGAAGGAACAGGTCGCACGGTAATCGAGCGAAAGAGGCGTAACTGGGTGCGCATTTGTCACTTGTGCAGAATACAGGTCCTCTGGGTCATGTCTAATAGAACAGTGAGGCCGAAGGCGAAGCAGCCCACCCTGGACAACTTCGCTAAGACGTCCCCTGGTCAAGAAAATACCAAGAGCAAGGATAAGTCGCCTGCAAGCAGCATGACGGCAACGGGCACTAACCAAGAAGTCCTAGCTGCGATTGCAGACTTAAAGGCGGCCTGGGAAGCCAAACTCGAACTAGCCGTCACTGAGCTGAAAACGGCACTGGACCTTAAGGTCGGAGAGGTGCAGGAGGAAGTTAATATACTCAGGCAGGACGTCAGGGCCTTGGCAGAGCGCACAGAGACCCTTGAGAAGGAAGTGAGCCCGAATACCGTGGATTGTGCCTCCCATAAGGCCGAATTGCATGCCCTGATACAGAGAGTGGGCAACTTGGAGAGCAGAGCGGAGGAGGCGGAAGGACGCGCCTGACGAAACAACATCCGCATCGGGGGCCTGCCGGAGGGATTGGAGAGCCACGATCCCACAGAGTTCATCGAGTCCATGCTACTACAAGAGATACCCGGAGGAGCCCTATCTCAAGGATTTGCTGTGGAACGGGCACATAGAGCTCTAACAAGGAGGCCGACGCCAAGAAACCCGCCTAGGCCGGTGATAGCCAAAATTCTTAATTACCGCCTGAACTTTGGGACGGTAAAGCGGAGACTGAGAGAGGCGGGCCACAAATACATGTTGCTGTATCCGGCAAAATTGAAAGTTATACATAAACATAAAACTTTGTTTTTTGAGATCCCGGAGGATGCCATGGGATGGCTCGATGCGCAGGGATGTCCTCAGGAGTCTGAAGTTCGGATGGAGAGAGAGCATGGAAGAGATAAGTAATGCACGAGGAGGGTGCCACAAGATGGCGCGGCACAGACCCATGGGACTTGAATATAGTCAATTGCACAGCCTTCAGTAGAGAAGGTCAGACTGTTACACTAGATGTTATGAGCACTGTAATTATTATTGAATTAATGGGAGCCTTGCAGAGCGGATCTCTTTACCCCACAGTAATCTTAGTTAAGTGGCCATTAGGGCGACTTCACCCTACTGAGCTCTGGGCATTGTTTGGTGCTTGCAGGGCTAGATGTGGGGGTGCCTGAGTTCCGAGAACGGAGCTGGGCAGCAGTTGGGGTGTGTGGTGTGGGGGAAGGGATGGGTGGAGGGTGGGGAGGAAAGTGGGGAAGTTGTTGTGTACATAGTTATGGGTAGTTTGAGCTTGTACAAGAAGCTACAAGTAAAGGTGGAGAGCTGTATCTGTATCACGTGGGCAAAGGGGATTCGCTACACGGAAGGGAAGAGGACACTCATGAGCTATGGGGGACCTTAAGATCGTAACATGGAATGTCAGGGCACTCAACAGTTACTTAAAGAGAAACAAAGTCATGATGTACTTGAAAAGACAGAAGATTGATATTGCGTTGTTGCAGGAAACACATCTGACCCGGCAAAAACTGGAACTGGTGGGGAAGAAGTGGAGAGGTACTGTAGTAGGCTCTCTGTATTCTGCCTACGCTAGGGGAGTGCTGGTCTGGGTGGCACCGCACGTTCCGCTCCAATTTACACAAGAGGTGGTGGACACGGAGGGGAGGTTGGTCATATTAAAGGCTTTGGCGGAGAATAGAGAGGTGTGCATTATAAATACGTATGCCCCCAACCAAAATACTGCGGCATATTTTAGAACCCTGTGTACTCAACTGGACGCGTGTATGGGAGGAGCGGTTATTTGGGGAGGGGATTTCAACTGCGTGCTCAACCCCAAGACAGACGGATCCGATGATAAGATTGATAGGCCCACCCTAGCAGCCAGGGTATTGCAGACATTACTCGACGACTTCGGGCTGGCAGATGTTTGGAGGCTGAAACACCCTAATGAAACACAGTACTCGCATTACTCAGCCCCGCAACAACTGCATACGAGACTTGATTATTTTTTTGCCACGCCAGATGTGGTGATAGAGACCACCCAAATAGACTACAGAGGGAGGGTCCTGTCGGACCACTCGCCTCTGGGTTCCGGGTTGGCAGTACTGCCGCCCCAGGGCGCGGATACCGACGTGGCGCCTCCGGGCGGAGGCGCTCCGGGACCCGGTCTTCAGGGAAGATATCAGGGATGCGATCACACAGTACTTTGAGGAAAACACAGGCAGTGTGGACTCAGCGTGCACGCTCTGGGAAGCCTTTAAGGTGGTATTGCGGGGTGCTGCTATTGCTAAATCAAAAGGCCTAGAGGGTGGGGTCCTAACGGAGTTAGAGAAAGCGGAAGTGAAATTGGAACGGGAAAGCAACAGGGCAGGAGGGGATGCGGAACTTGTACTCGAACTACAGCAGCGGTGTGCAGAGCTTTGGGAAAGGCTCTGCAACCTTAACTATAAGAAGTATGTTGAGAGGCAACATGCAGGTGGGGATAAACAAGGCATTCTTAGACTATTATAGGACATTATATGAGGACAGAAGAGGGGACAATCGAGAGGAGATAAGAGAAACTCTAAAAGACATGGAATTACCTAAGATTAGTGCTGAAGAAAGGGAGGAGCTGGACGCACCGATTACCTTAGAGGAATTGGAGGAGGTGGTGAAGCAGCTGCCCACCTGTAAGACCCCGGGCGCGGACGGATTCCCTGGATTCCCTGGCGAGTTTTATAAAACATATAGAGAGGAAGTACTCCCCCCTATGCTAGAGATGCTCAATGAGTCTTTTGAGATGGGCCGGCTGCCGGAATCGCTTAGAGAAGCGTTAATTGTGCCGCTTCCTAAGCACAACAAGCCAGGGCATAGCTGCGGCTCCTATAGGCCTTTGTCAATGTTGAACCAGGATAGTAAGATATTGACGGCGGTCCTGGCCAATAGGCTACGTAGAGTTATTAGCAAACTGATACACCCGGACCAGACAGGTTATGTCCCCAGCAGAAATATAACCCATAACCATAGGCGACTCCACCGGGTGATTGAAGAGGGGAACAGGAGCGAGGGGGAAATGGCGGTTGTGTCCCTAGATGCAGTCAAAGCTTTTGACTCAGTGAGGTGGCCATGGTTGCTGGAGGCCCTGAGGGAATACGGGATGGGGCCGGGCTATGTTAGGTGGGCAAAATTACTATACAGTGAGCCACTGGCCAGGGTGCGCACAGGATCGGTTATATCCGAGAGATGGCAACTTAGTAGGGGCACCAGACAAGGGTGCCCCTGGTCCCCGATGTTAGACATTCCAGCCCTGGAGCCCCTGGCAGTGTACCTCAGACAACAATATGACATGATAGGTATTGAGGTAGGGTGAGAGAAACATCTAATATCCTTGTATGCTGACGATTTGCTACTATACCTGAAATATCCGGAAGAAAATCTTCAATATATTCTAGAGGTTATGGAAAGGTATGCAGAACTGTCCGGCATAGCGGTGAACCCCCAAAAATCGAGCATGTTCCCATTGGGGAGCTACAGAGGAGCCCCTCTGGAGCGGTTGCCAGTGTTGTCTGTACCATGGGCGGTTGATTCCTTCCGCTACCTCGGAATAGATGTGTATCACACGGTAGAGGAGGAACACTTGCATAATACCGAGGTGGCTGTGGGAAAAATCCGAACAAGTATGAAGTTTTGGGAGAAGTTGCCGCTGGCGATGATGGGACGGGGGGCGATGCTCAAAATGGTGGTCCTGCCCAGGCTGTTACATTTCTTCAGTAATATACCGTACTTGATACCCAAAAAGTTTTTTGTCAAACTGAATAGCATGTGCAGAGACTTCCTATGGCATGGCACTCGAAATAGAGTGGCGCTATGGAAGCTGCAGAACTTCTATGATAGAGGGGGCATTAAGCTGCCAAATTTTGAGGCCTATTATGTAGCTGGTCAGTTGCAATATGTAACCAAATGGCTTTCTGATGAGGAAACTCCTGAACTTGGGCTGTTTGGACAGGACTGCACTCCGTTTTACCTAAAGGAGATGATCTGGTTGCCCAGACTTGAAATGAAAGAACGCCCGGGTATGATGTTGCTTGGGTGGAAGATGTGGCGTAGAGTATGCCGACTGATGGAGAACCCGTACCCGTGTTCCCCACAAGTGCCGCTAGTGGCCTTAGCAGGGGAAGACAACCAACTAAGAATGATAATCAGGACCTATTGGGAATCGGTCGGGCTGGTCACATTGGGAGATGTATGGCAAGAGAAGATCATTAAGGATTTCGAAGAACTGGGGGAAGAGGCAGGCTTGCACAAAGGCCAATATGTCACGTATCTTAGGCTAGTGCAGATTATTCGTAAAACCTGGCCAGAGACTGTACTGGCGGAGGAGCCAGACGCCATTATGGGGACAATATATGACATATCAGAAGGAGGGCACGAGATCTCTAGATTGTATGAGATGGTGATGACCCGGGTGGGGAAGGATTTGACGCATTTGAGGCTGGACTGGGAAGCGGAGATGGGGGCACAGATGACCGATGGGATGTGGGAGCGTGCTATGGGATACCACACAAAGAGAATATCTAAGTTTGTAAATGCAGGAAGACAAGCATGCCCAAAATGCGATAAAGAAGACGCTGATATGACACACATGTTCTGGTCTTGCCCAGTGATTGAAGGTTTTTGGGGGGAAGTGGCACAAAAACTAGCGGATAAAGGGGTCACGCTCAACATAGATACGGCCTGGGCCTGCCTGTTGGGAGGGTTTCCCAGACCACGGAATACTAAACATGTTGGGAAACTGAGGGACCTGGCATATGTGCTTGCAAAAAGAAGGATTGCCATGGGCTGGAAGCAGTGCCACAGGCCACGGGTTGAGGTATGGTGGCGGGATTTGCAAAAATGGGCGGAGGCCGAAACGGTAGTATGGCAGGAGGCATGTAGCAAGTGCGGGGAAGAAGAAGTGGGTAACCTGATGGCATGGAGAGTGTTAATAACAGGACTGTTTGGCACAATAATGGATTCTGCAGCTTCGGAAGGAAGCGATACCCGGCCACACGCAACAGATACAGAATGAGAAATGCATACAAGCTCTTGAGGGGGGAGGGATTGGGGGAGCAGTAATGTGCATTAATTGATGTTCATGTGTCTGTCGCAAATAATGCTGCTAGTTTGGTTTGTATTGTTTATTTGTTTTTAAAATAATAAAAACTTAAAAAAAATATATATATTTGTGTTCTGTGTATCCAATATTATGGAGTTTATGCTCTAAAGAAACACAGTTTTCTAGAGCAAATCAGAAGGTTCAGGAAAGGGAACCTCAAAGCCAGAGAAACATGTAAGGTTACAGGATCCCATAACAACTGTTAAACAAATAGAAGCAGAGCCAGAAGAGGAACGATAGGGAATCAATCTATGCGGAGGAGAAGGGTCCAAATCCAGAAGAAGAGTAACAAGGTCCCTGATGCAGCAACAACCAAGATCACAACGCCAGTGAATTTAGTCCTCAATTTATTAGATAGGGAATTAAACAATGTAGAGATTAATTTATTGAACAAGGTATTATCTTTTGCACCAACAATGCTTTTGATACGATTGACCTTCAGTCTTACATGCAGAGCATTGTTGAAGATGGGAAAGCTGGTCTACTCATACTACTTGATCTCAGCGCAGTCTTTGACTTGCTGGATCATGAACAACTGAAGCAACCACTTAGGAAGGGAGCAAATTGCTCCCAAGAAGCAATAGATTGGTTAACATCCTTCCTCTCAAATAGAAAATGTAAGGTACACTGGGGGGCAACTTCTAATTTGAAGAAGTAATAAGGTGCAGCGTACCTCAATGGGGGGCGAGCTTATCACTGCTCCTTTTCATCTTATATATCAGATCTCTCTGTCTGATCCTCGAACAAATTGGCTTTTTATTTTTTTACAAATTACGCTGATAATACACAGCAGATCATCAAGCTGAGCTGTGATTACACTCAAGACAACGCTAAGGTTAAAAATCTATACAAAATCATCAAAATGTAGATGACCAACAATTGGTTGTGTCTGAACGGAAAAAAAACTGAACTGATGATCTTCAGATCAATCTATGCCAGAGCCAAACTAAGCCAACAATATGAGCTCCTACAGATAAATTACGCACAAATAAGAGTTGCAAATAAAGTCAAGACGCTAGGAATTTACCTGGAGGCCTCTCTAAGTGTAGAGGCACATGTCTTGCAGCTAAAAAAAATTGTTCCTTGTACCTAAGACTACTACACAAAATCCGACCCTACCTGAATGAAGCAAACTGCGCCACAGTTGCGAGAGCAACCATTCTGTCCAGGTTAGATTATGGGAACGCACTCCTATTGGGACCCAACAAGGGCCATATATCAAAATTTTAGAAAATTCTGAACCATGCAGTGATAATAATAAAAGGCAAAAAGAAATCAGACCGCATCAGCAAGGATAGAAAAAACCTCCATTGGTTAACAATAGAGGATAGAATAAAATGTAAAGCACTGACCCAGTGCCACCGCTGTATTTATGGCTCTGCACCTGCATACCTCAAATCCAAACTGACCTTGTTTGTACCAAGACGGTCCTTAAGATCCCAAACACAGGGTCATCTAGAAATGACCAAATACAAGAAAGCAAACGGCCTCGGCTCAGCTTTCCATACGATTGCGGCCACCATATGGAATGACCTCACATTGACTGTCAGACTTGAGACATCCTATAGATAATTTCGGAAGAAGGTCAAAACACTACTCTTTCGATAAAGGACCATAAGACTAAGACTAGACCACCCCTGACCAGAACATACATGTTAAGTGTTATCTCGTAGCCTGTACGTCCTTCTTCCTTGTGTTGATGTTGTGTTTGTAGTGAAAACTACTTCAATGTTCTATCTTTAGTTGTGAAAATAATATTGTGTTTTCTGTTCAACCTATTGAGGTTGCGTAAAATGATTAGTGATTTCGTTTGTTAGAAATGTTCAACAAATGTTTTTATTTTAATCTTTAATTAGCAGAGGCCCGAGCGGATGCATTTCGGATGATGTGTCCTTCGTCAGGGCAGGCTCTAAAACAAATGAACAGATGAGAGTTTATTGAGACCCCTAATGATTCCTAGATTCATACATAAAGTCAACAATTATTGATGCACTTCACATTATAATTTACATCGCGTATCACATACCTGTGGGTAAAATGTCTGTGTTCAAATTACACTTTGTGCTCTTGGAGAGCACCTCTCAATCTACAGTTTTTATATTACAAGGACACTATTTTATGAGGATTATGTGCCGATATTCGGTTTCCAAATGGAATTGGGCTCGGCTGACACATTTGGTTCACTTTGTATTCATACATTCACTGTAAAACAGAAAAAAAAAACAACATTGTGTGCTGAATTCCCCCTCCCATGTGTCCCACTGTAGGTTTCACTTTGAGGTGTCCCACTGTGATCCTACCAGCTGCTATTTGCTCCTGTGTCTTCCACAATAATGTTACCACTGTGTGTCCCACTGTAATTTCACCCCTCGGGGTTTGCTTCACAATGTCTCACTGTGATTTAGGTTTTCCTAAGGGGATTTGCTCAGAGAGTGATTTCACTCCACTCTTGACTTGGTGGCCATTCATTTCTGCCTGCTCCCATGTGTCTTCCCTCGGTATGTTTTGCAGGGGTGTCCCCCGCTGGTTCATAGTGATAATGTCACCTCAAACCACTGCCTTTTTTGAAGCTGCTTTTTTGCCACACTGCCTTTTTGCAGGGACATTATCACATGGAGCCCTTTTAGAGCCATTGCAGCCCGAGTTGATAAGGTGTCTGGTGCAATAAAATATGAATCAGCATAGATTTTGGTTAGCTTTTTTTTTTTTAATGAATTTTAGCCATGGTGTTGGGACATTGACATTGGCATGTACATAATTAAGTCGTGCATTATTAATTCATAGAAAAATCAAAGTAACGAAGATGGCGACGAGACAAGGAAGGGGAAGGAACAAAGGGAGCAGAAAGCAGAAGAGGGTGGAAAAGAAAACAAAAGTAGGAGGTGATCAGAATACGCGCCTTGATACCTACAGGGTTTGGTGCGCTATATAAATCAATAAACAAATAAACATAATCAAACAGAAGAGTGAAGAGGATAGGCAGAAATGCTCCCAAGAAAGTAGAGTGAAGAGAAGATGAGGTCAAGACAAGAACCAGAATGATGAGAGCTAGGGGAAGGGAAAACGTTTAAATGGTAAGAATCAATGATAGCTAAGAGTGGGGATTGAGTAGAGAAAGAGAGGAGGGGGAGATTAAAGTCACTAAGAAGAAAGAAGAGAGAGGAGGAAGGAAGGAGAACAGATAATAGGGAATCCAGATCAAGGAAGTTTGTATAGGTGGAATTGGGCCTATAGATACTAAGGGAGGAGACAGGGGAGGGTTTAGTGAAACATTAGAGATGATACTCAAAGATTGAGAAGGAAGGAAGGAAGGCCAGGCGGGTGCGAAACAGGGGTCCATGACGAGTGGTAAAGAATACTGGTACCTCCCGCGACCAAAAGGGCAGGGAGTTTGGGAGAGGTGGGAAGTATAAAGAGACGCAGGAGGAGACGTGTTATCAGGAGTAATCCAGGTCTCGGTGAGGCAAAGAAAAAATAGATTAAATGGAAAAAAAAGAGGTCAAGAATAGAGTTGGATTTGTTACACACAGAGCGAATATTGAGCAGGGCAACATAGAAGGGAAAGAATATGGGGAGACAGTAGGGTAGGAGAGGTTAGATACATTATGGGTACACAGAGGTAGGATGGGGGAAGAGGCGACAGGAATGCCTAGTAGAAATACGGGTAGGCATACTAGTAGGAGGAAGGAGGAATGAACAAAAAAAAGCACAGAAATAGCAGGTGTTAGTGTAACCAAATATGGCGCATGAGAAGGCGTGAACGGGGAAAACAGCAGCAGAAAAATGCCCTTACACCTGTTGCCCCTGGCAGTGGCGCCCTAGAGTTACAGATTACAGGTGTGAAAGAGCATGCCGCTTGATCCTTCACGTGGCCGCGCCCGATGTTGTGCAGAGTCAGCGGGTGGCGTCAGGCGAGAAGGAAGCAGGGGAGGACAGGTAGTAGAGCCGTCGGTGTGAAGTCCTCGGGGAAGTCACTGCAGCCAGCCAGGTAGGCTCAGCAGCACCACAGTGTCTGCGCCGGGCGGAGATGGAATATCCTAAAGGGCGGTCACATGAACCTTCACTTGACTGCAGCGGATGGTGTGCAGCCTCAAGGTAGAAGCAAGCAGCGGAGGACAAAGGCAGAGCCTTTTAATAGCATAGGTTTTCACGTAATATTGCCAAGGTACTGAGGTCCTTTTGCAATATTGTCATACATATTTAGTTCCTATTTAACAAACTCCAATTTTTAGTCCTTTCTACCTGATTAATTTGAGTGTTTTTTCTTTGTTTCTCTGGGTTTCAAAAATACTATCTTGTGGATCCTACACAAGAGAACAGACAAACAGGCCATAACTCCCTATGTATGATCCCAGATCAGTACGTTGGTTGATGGATTGGTGTTACCAGTTTTCAAAAATGTAGCTTTATTTGAAAAGGCGCCATGGGTCAGTATCACTTTACCCTAAGCTGAGAAAGGGAGCAACACTAAGTTTGATTTTACACGAAATGGCTGCAAGTCAAAATCTATCAATAATTAGCATATGACTAACAGGGCTGTTTCCTGGACACTACTGCATTGAGCCTGGTGTTTGGCGGCCCGGAAGTGATGACCTGTCTGGGTTCAGGCAGTGTCGTCCATGCCGGAGCAGTTGTGTTTAGTACCCATTTAAGTGCAGCATAAAGGAAAAGGGAAAAATACTGGCCTCTTATTTAATATTTTGTGTTACATTTTGAATTAGTTATGATCCCACATGGCAGTGTGAAAGTATCTGCTCCTTTGGAGATGATGCTGAAATTATTTACAGAAACCTGATGAGGCTTAGAAAGCAATTTAGAGAGGTTCAGCTAGTCTATAAAGATAGAGGTTAATCAACAACTCAAGTAAAACAGTTGTTATATGCTGCAACACTTCCAAAAAGATTTAAAATATGAGTGTCCCAGAATAGACTTTAATTAGCAGGTTATCTTATTTTGATTATCTACTGGGGAAAGACGTTCTAGTAATGGTTCACGGGTAGCTCAACAAAAAAAGACCCACTTGATTTGTAAATGGTCTACCGGTGCATTGCGCAGCATATCTATCCAATTCCATTGCTAGGCTAGCAGCTATGGAGCCTTACAATCTTTGTACAACGTTATTATATGGAGGTGCACGGTGGGGTTGATACTTGGGCACAGAGGAAAACTGGTTCTTAAAAGCTTGGTACATCTACCCCAGAGTACTCAGACTGTCCCCCTCTACTGAAAAGTGGGTTAAATACATGCCAACAACAAAGCCCAATATACAACAGTCGCCAAGTAACTTTGGTTGACAAAGACACCTGAGCTCATAGCTCTTAGGGGTGCACTCTGGGTGATTATAGAAGTATCAGGTGTGAGCAGTTTGAAATGGCTTCCCATGTTAGGACTGTCCTTGGCCTCCTAAACTTCCAGCGTCTAGCTTTAAAAGATGTAAATATATCTGATGAGATTTGCAAGAATGTTAGAGAGGCCTATTAGCATTGGAATGTACAGGATTTCGTTGAGAAATCCCTTGCTTGTACAAGAGTTGTGAAATACCTACTTACTAAAGAATCGACAGTATATGACCTTATTTAAATTTGATTTCTTCACCCCAAAAGCAAGTTCTTTACCTGCAGTTTCGATTACACTCCCTCCCTCTGGCAGATAGGACTACAGTATGTAATGATGCTGTACCAAATACATGTTCCTTTTACACCAATGCCATAGAATCACTGTCCAACCTCTGTTTTTAGCTGCCCAATGTACAAGTATACAAGGACACATTGGTTGGCCCCTTTACTTCAGGTCGGGAGGGTACATACATTCAGGGCAAGCTTAGTATTCGATAGAGCTAGTATTCTTAATAATCACTGATTCCTTTTCTGTGTTTTTTGCAGTTTCCAATTACTTGGTTGAGGCATGGACAAGAAGGGCAAAGTTTCTAAAGGACGTAAAAAACCTTTACTATTGGGTGAAATTGTATATTTTCGGTTTGCACTTGTGTGCTCGTATTTATTGAAAATTGCATTCTTATGAATAGATTAGGTACTTGATGAGGCCCTTAGTTGTAGCAATGGTATGTTCATGGTATTTGAGTTATACGGAGCAGTCACAATAACGTAAGATGGAATGTTATCATATTAGGAATGCTCATGTTAGATTAAAAATGCACAAAATATTTTTCTATAAGTATTTAATTTATGGTTAGTGTAAAGAATTGGCAATCATTGGTCCCTGCCATGATTGGAAGTTTATTCACTAGACAATCTATGGAAATTGCCACTAATGTTGAGCTCATTTGGAACTTATGTTTTACACACTAAAATATACGATGGTATTTTTGTAATGCTTGTATGGCCTTTTAAAGTTTTATATAAAAATTATTAGATTCATTACCCAAATAACCCACTGTCTAAATGAATTGAATCTTTTGGCTACCATGAAAATATGGTCTACTTTGTTTTAGACTTTGAGTTTGTTAAAAAAAAAAGTAGACTTGGTCTATGCTATACACAGAAAAATACTTCCAGGTTTAGTGATTACCCTTAATTTTCTGCGTCATTGTTATAATTTCTCTGAACTGTATTTATTTAATGGGGTTTCTAGTTTATGAGGTGTTGTTCAAATAGTATTACCAATCTGAATGTTCCCTGAACATGTGAAAGATCGGTTTCTCTTCCCCTTTGCCCTTGCTCTGGAGGGCTATGAAATGTCTCTGTCTGTTGTTGGTGCCTTACAAGAACCCAAAAAAAATAGTATATTTATGTTCTCTTGCAGCTATGATTTAATTTTAAGCAAAAAGTTGTGTGTTCACCTAAACATGGAATGAATACTTCCATGTGTAATGTTGCATCTTTTAGTAGTTAACCGGGCTGTGGCGGGCACCACAGCAATTTTTGGGGAATTCTACTATTGAGCTTAAGTTGTACATAAACTTGACAGACAGCTTGTTAAATTCTGTGGCAAGAAAGGATTAGAGGTGACGCCAACAAAACAAAGTTTATGCGTTGTGGAAAGAAGATGAAGAAATACACCAGCACAAACATTTATATCAATGGCAGTGCAGTAGAGGAAGCTACTTCGTTTGTTTATCTGGGCTTTAGACTGTCGAACAATGCAAATGGGGAAAACACATTTAGAAGGCTAATTTAACCTTGACCCATAGATGTTCAGCAACCCTGAGCTTCACTAAGAAGTTGCGTAAAAACATGTTCAGCCCGGCCCTGGAAATCTATAGATCTCAAGCCGTTGGGACAGCAGTCTATGGTGCAGAACCGCAGGGCCATGGTAGGCTTTCTTGTGTAACAGTTATAGAAAATGTCATCCTTAAGAAGCTACTTTATGCTTCCC
This sequence comes from Ambystoma mexicanum, assembly GCF_040938575.1. Classification (NCBI taxonomy): domain Eukaryota; kingdom Metazoa; phylum Chordata; class Amphibia; order Caudata; family Ambystomatidae; genus Ambystoma; species Ambystoma mexicanum. The sequence continues at coordinate 1,020,479,210 of NC_090934.1, forward strand.
ATAAGTATCCATAACTTATTTGTGTATCTCGAATTAGGATGGTTCGGTTTAGTGAACTAATATCCCTCAAACCTCTGCTATATTGGGTTAAGCTCTGGACCAATCAAGAGATGGGGAGTTACTGTGATGCTCTCAATGACCGGATGAGCTGTGAAGGTGCTAACAAGCCTTCCATGGCTAATTCATATCAGTCTACACTCTTTTGTTTGAATCTGGGGTATCTCTGGTCTGACCCAAGGCTTACTCACGGGAACAGTAGTAGTTTTATTAACAACGCATTCATAGAATCGGCGTAGTCTAAGAAGGCTTCTGATCGTCTATGTCAGCCAGATGGCTCTACCTGCCAAATAAAACTTTCTGGAATTGTGAGAACTATTTGATGGACATTAAATCCCCATTAGCACGCTCTCTTTTTATGAAACTATATTTTAACACTTTTGCTTTTGCGCCTCTTAAGACTCTTTGGTTCAAAACAGAAAGGCATTACCGAGACTCGGCAACACTTCATTTATTTTTCCAGGGTATTCTAAGATTTTTTCTGGTAAATTGAGGACTTGTCTTAATTATAGAGTGCGAATGCTGGACTGTGAAGAGCTTTGTGCAGGTGTTTTAGTTTTCCTGCTGCATCTAATGTTTTTGTCAGAAGGAGAAAGGCAGAACTGAAAACTCCTTGACTAATGATTTCTTACTATGACATTTTTAACTGCTTATCTCTATTATTATTGTTGAGCTGAAATAATGTATATATGTGTGACATAATTTAGTGTATACACATAAGGGCTTTTCAAGATTATATTTTTATCTTTCATCCCTTTTGCTTTTATGGTATTGTTCCAAAATAAAGAATTTTTGCTTGACCGCCTAAGCTGTACGTCCTAATCACAGTTGTGCACTGTATTTATATTATTACATTTTCAGATGTTGTCTCATTCCTCCAAACTTGTGTACCCATATGTCGTTTTTGTACTTGTGTATGCGTGTGTGTGTGTGTGTGTGTGTATACCCATTTGTGTACAATTTGGGCTAATGGGTTCACATTTGCCATTGCAAATTATGTTTCTGCTGGAACATATTGAAGGGGATTCAATGGAACACTTTCTGGAAACCTGGTTGGTCGAGACATTCTTGAAAAAGTATCGTAAAACAATTTTTCTAGAGAAAGAGCCCATAGAGTGCCAGCAAGATCCACCACCCTTCTGGGTTTCTTCACTATGGCCACCATTACCAGGTTATTGAATTATAGCGATAGGGACACACTGCTTCAGAAGGGGAAGAGATTGGTACTAGTGCTGGTGGGGGGCTTCAGGGTCCCTCTGTTCCCAGATTTTTCAAGAGAAGTCCAGAAACATTGAAAGTCAACTGAGTCTGTCGAATGTAAAGTCAGGAATAGAGTTCTCAAATATATGCTTTTATTTCCAGCAAAACTGATGGTAATCTATCGGGAGTAGGGAAGGAACATAGTTCACCAGCAGCTTGTAGGATGCATAGCAGTGATTGGAAAGAAGGGAATAACAGTGACAGTCTGAGTCGTCAGAGAGTGCCAGGAGACCACTGGAATCCCTAGGCATGGTTAAAACTTGAAAAGATCTGAAAGAATTACAGTGGCTAGGGAGGTCAGTCTAATGCCAGCTGCCATGGCACAGCAGGGATGCAGGGCAGAAGGAACTGCTAGTACCACGGATTCAAAGGGCTGAGTGGGACCAGGGACATTGGCCTTGAGGCAGTGATAAACAGGAAGTTCATACTGGAATTTTAAAGAATAGGGCAGATCTCATTCCTAGTTGTCAGTTTATAGAACTGTAATTTGTTTACAGTGTTTAGTTGGTGTAGATGGTGTGGGGTGCTAGATGTTTCTGTAGTATAGGAAGTGTTAAGTGGGGAGGCAGGAAGGGGAGTTGTTTGGAGTTGTTTTCGTTTTTACTGTAGTAAACACTGACAATGTGTGAATAGCTGAACATGCAATTATACATAGTCTTTGCCTTTCTTTATATTATATATTAAAGCCAGAACTTTCACCCTTACATGAACTACAAGGCACCCCTTAATTGTATGTAATAGAATGTGAATGGTTTGGGGGACACAATTAAGCATGGGGCAGAATTCCTATACATTAGGCATCACAAACTTGATTTGATTCTAATTCGAGAGATCCACTTGATTGTTGAGGGGTGTCCTTTCTTAGAAATAAACGAATACTCGAGAGCAGGGGTATTCAAACTCTGGATCGAGGTGCCCCCCCCCCCACCCTCGTAGAGGGGCAAGCAGCATGTCCCAGGGTGGGGTGAAGGGTAATGCAAAGTGCAAAAAGAGATTACTGTGACTGCTTTTAATAGACCACATAAGCAGTTATAGCTTGGGATGTAGGGGGCCCAGAAACAGGGGGCTCAGTATAAAAAAGTTTGAATACCACTGCTCTAGAGTGTTCTATGTTGGTGCCACAAAGGGTACACACAGGGTAGTTACATTGATAAAGAAATCTGTGTTGTTGGTAACTGTGTACAGTCATACCGACACTGGGCTCTCACCTGGATCGCCTCCTACTTGGAAGGTTGATGTTTTAAAATAACCTGGAACTTGTAAACCTCTGACCCAGCCCGTTCCCTGACAGCGTGCCCCAAGGATCTGCCCTTGGACCTCTGCTCTTCACCCTATATACCTCTACCCTGGAAATGCCCATCTTGACCATTGGCTTCCACTATCATCTTTTTGCTGATGACACTTCAATCTTTTCTCCTTTCCCTCCTTCCTCCAGCCATATCTCGGAATAGTTTAGGATAGTTCAGGATCTCAATGCAATTTGTCACTGGGTGGCTCTCCTATCTCCTGGCTGTTTGACCTTCTTGCTCCCTCGCCGAAGGCTCACAATCTTGGGATCCTCTTTGATACAGACCTCCGACGACAACAATACAATTCATCACTGTCTCTGCTGCACGTATTAACCTCCTCAACATTCAGAAAATGTATCCCTTTCTTAATAAACGCCCCGCCGAAAACTCTAATCTCCACCCCCATGCTCAGCAAATATGACTACTGCTCAAGCCTACTCCTTAGCCTTTCTCGCTACTTCTTCCCCTGTGTAGACAAAGCCCTCAACTTTGCTCCAGCACACTCGACAAACTATCTAGATCCTCCCCCACTTCTATTCACAATCAACATGCTAGTGAGTTCTCTGTTCACAAGCGCTCCCTTTTTAAGTTCCTTTTCCTAGTATACAAGGCTATCAATGGTCTTGTTCCTCAGTACCTGTCTGATTGTATCTCGGTTTACTCACCAATCTATTGCCTCTGATCCACCTTTGCACTCAACCTCACTGCCCCATGACCTCCCTGTGCCTCATCTTCCTTCCGCTCTTGTTCACTACTCACCCTGCTCCACTGGAACCTACTGCCCATCACAATCAAAGCCAGCACAACTATGGATCTCTTGAATGCTCAGCTTAAACTTCACTCACTTGCTAAAGAGGGAGTTCATTCTGCCCTCTGTGCATCCTCCCTACCTGACCACACCACTCACACCAGTGATGCTTAATGATGTAATTGTGTATATTTATGTAGTACTTCTCTTCAGTTTGAAGCACTTCCACATAATGTCAATGTTACTTTTGTAAGTCACCTGTTTTCCCATCTGTTTTTTTGTTTGTTTTGTCTCTAGTATATGTCCCACTTTTTTACACACTCATAAACTGACTTACCGCTCATTCTCATCTTTGTGCTATTGTACAGGCAACTTTTGTTGGAATGCCTCCTCTAGCTGTGAATGTGGCATTGTAAGTCTTTTGTGATCGAAACTGACCTCCCTGTTTTTCAAATAAGTACAAAAATACAAATACAAATGCAAATACATGAGCTTGACTGTAGAAACAGGACCGCAAAGAATCATGCTCGTCAATGTATATACCCCTCACTCTCTCTGGAACTAAGGTCAGAGTCTGTGGACAGGATAATTCTCACAGATATAGGGTTAACATTGGTGGTGGGTGATTGCAATGATGTGGTAGAACTCGCATGCTACAGTACTTCATGCAAGAATAGACCTACAAATACCCCAACTACATTGTATAGGACCCACTCACTAGGCCTGGTCGATGTGTGGCAAGTTGTACATCCTCATTCAGACAGTCATTTGTTTAAACCTGGGTTACATCATTCCCTATTATCAAATAGACTATGTGTTTCTTGCAAAAGAAAACACATCTACGGTTAAAGATGTCTCTTACCTTCATGGGGATTATCACACCATTCCCCATTGGTAATTAAGCTGGCATTAGGTGATCTGCATTCTGTAGGGATGTGTTGGCGTAATGCTTACCATTTCGCTGATGCAGACTTTGTGGAGGACCGGAGCGAAATGCCCACTATTTGATCAAAAAGATTGGGTTGGTGGACTGCACTGGCAAACTATGGAAAGTTTAGAAGATGGTACTCAGGGCTGTGCCTCTAGCATTAATTCCTGGGGAAAAGATGGCAAGATGGAGCAAGTGGAGGTTAGCATCTTGCATTTAGTGGTGGAGTTTAGGGCTACTCAAGAGCTTAAGGAGGACAGGAAACTTCCAAGAGGCCAGGAGAGACTCGGGTCATTCTCCCTTGACAATGCCAGGGTACCTGAATCAGCTGAGTAAAGCTATATGAACAAAGGGATACAATGGACAAACAGGTGGCATGGTTATCTTGTCAGGCTGAAGAGGGTTTCTAGTCACCTCCCATCCTCCTAGCACAAGTCAAGAATGTAGTTGGATCTCACCACCTTTCCCACACTTGTGCAGGCTTCTTTGCGCATCACCTGTATTTGCAGATTGATTTCCCATATTCCAAGCTTCTGTCCGCGTTGATCAACCCTCCATTCCACCACACTAGGTAAATCCAATATCCCCCACTTCCTTATCTTTTTTTAGCTGTGACTAAATCCATTGCAATAAACAATGTGTCATACCTTGTACAAGCCAGTTCACCCTAAATGCAGAGAAGTCTCAATTTTGTATCTGTTCTGAGCTCCAGCACCCGATGACTATAGCTCTTGTGAAAATAATCCAGTGCACTAGGCAATGCAACTATAGAACATGGAATATTACAGTGTTCCAAACTGGAATGACAAGCCATGATGCACCTAATATTTCCAAGCCTGCTCAATGAGTATGACACTTGAAGGATTGAAACTGGCAGTTAGTTGGCACTGTCGTGACCTCTCCTGAAACCGCACAAACTCCTCCCTTCTGCAGCCACAGAAAACACAAATTAAGAAACTAGAGAGTGCAAATATTGGTAGTTGTAAGAATGAGACGAAATTGCAAAGTGTGCCCAGCCAGCATGTCTAATCAATCGCAAACATTGGTGATCAGTGGTGACACTATTAGTTCCATAACAGTGAAATCGATTTTTGCAGGAAACATCCCTGTTTGAAGATGGTTTTAAAACCCATATTTTCACTTAAATGATTTCCACATGGGCTCATGTTGTAATGCATTGAGGCAGATTGAGAAATAGTTCCAGCAAAAACTTTTAACTGTACGTTTAAAAAAAAAACAATCATAAATATAATAGAACTTTGAGTTTCATAGATATGAGGAGTTGTTTTTTTTTATTTTATTTCTTGTTTCTAATCAGAAATGATTTTTACAAGAATAATACAAAATTATGATTTAGAATACCTTTTTGCTTTTTTACAAACATGTGAATTGATTGCAAAGTACATGATTTTAAAATTCATAGAAACCATTTTATATTTCATTACTTTAAAAATGCAATCGAAATTCAAGCATCACATGTAGGGCGCAAGCTCAGACAGTTCAGAAACTCTATAGATGCAATAAATATGCTCATGTTAGCAGAATTTAACAAATAGGCCCATCTCAAGCTCGGCTGTATGTTGGCCACCACAGACATATGATTTCTGTAAGCATTAAACCTTGTTGCACACAAAGCAGGGCATTCTACTATAATGTGCTCTAAGGTTTCTTTTTGATCTAGTTTTTGACAGAACCTGCAAAAGTTATCTATCATTTTTATTTGTTTCCGCTGTGCCAAGATGTCTCGAGTCAGCCACAGATTGAAACGCATTCTCATAATCGCTGTGCGTACTTGTGGAGATGGAGATTTTAGTAAATAGTTTTCAACCGTGCCCATTTTTTTATCCGGAAATAGTTGACTCTTAAAATTTCTGTATTGCAAACAGACAGTACGATTCACCAACCAATCATGCAAAAAGATTTTTTTCTTAGCTCGAACTGGATTCTGTATTAGAGTTTCTAAATCTACTTCGGCTGCAACCATTATTTGATAGACGTAGGTAGTCCATACAACTGCAAATTGATGATCTGATTTGAGTATATATGTCGCTAATACAGCCAAAATTGATTCAGCTCCAATGTTCATCAAACATTTCCTAAGAAAAGCACACAGCTGCCAGTGATATCTTGCTTTCAGTGAGGTAAGACCAAGTTCGTATCTAATACATGCTACAGGAGTGGCTTGTGGTAGTTGCAGGATGTTTCTCCAAAATTTGGCTTCCATTCGATCTAGCTCTTTTATATTAGTTATATCTCGGGCTTCCATTCCGTAAAGGAATATTGGTGTTGCTTTTTGTTGCCAATAGAATATGGCAGAACTGATGGAAAATTTGCCATATTTATGTAGAATCAACTTGGACTGTGAAATTGCTGTATTCAATTTACTTTGTAGCATGTGATTATAGGCAATAGTTGCAGTGTTGGCTTCAAATTGTGTGCCTAAGTACTTGTAGTTTGCGACAATATCTAAAATGATATCATTAACTCTCCATGTGAACTTGGTTCTTTTTGATCTCTTTGGAACATCGACGATGATCTGAGATTTTTTTATGTTCATTGAGAGTTCATTGTTCTTAAAGTAAGTTGAAAGTGCAGTTATAAGTTTTTGAAGGCCTGTTGGAGTCTTAGAAATTAGCACCAGATCATCCGCATACCATAATGCTTGTATTATATGACCATTCATTTTTGGAGAGTCCGTATAGAGATTGCAAAATACTTCTTTGACATCATGAATAAAAAAATTAAAGAGTGATGAAGCCAAAATACACATTTGTTTCAAGCCTCTTGATGTGCTGATTCTTGATGAAAGCAGTCCGGTAGTAGATAACCGGATTTGAATGGACGTACCTGAGTGGAGCGCAGCTATTATGTCAATTAGAATCTGCGGACACTGTGCTATAGATAGTTTTTGTAATAGTCTTACACGCGAGACAGAATCAAACGCCGTATTTAAGTCAATAAATGCGAAATAAAGTGATGTTTTAGTTTGTTGTGCTTGAGCCTTTAATGTCTTAAGGATCATTAGATTTACTGACGTCCCTAATCCGCAAACAAACTCTGTTTGATTACGGTCTCTGCTTTTGTTTTCAAGTGTCCAGCTGTTAAAGACCTTTAAGACTAATCTATTAAATATTTTGCCTGGAGCATCCAAAAGTGCTATTGGACGATAGTTGGCTGGTATGCTACGGTCCCCTTTTTTAAAAATCGGGACAATGACAGATGTACGCCATGAATCAGGTATTTTCCTTGTTTTCAATATTGTCTGAAAAATGGAGTTCAGGATCTTTGCCCAAAGTTGTGGATGTTGTTTTAGCATATAATTAGTTATGCCATCAAGGCCTGCAGCTCGTGATGATGAAGATTTTGATATGAGTGTCATGATTATTTCTTCTGAACACTCTAAATTCCAGGCTACCATTGAGGGAGTCTCGGGAGCATACTGGAAAGCTTTATCTCTATAGAGTGATGAAAAATGCGCTACCCATTGGTCTTCAGTCGCTCCATTCAATTGAGTTTGCTGAATGTTTGAGTTTATTTTAGAATTGAGCAATTGCCATATTTGTGCACAGTTTTTACTAACTGTGGCTGTCAAGAAGGCCTCTCCATCTTGTTGAAATAGACGTCCTTTATAAGCACGTATCCAGGTTCTATAGCTGGTTTTTAACATTTTACATACTTCTTGGTTTTCAGGCCAAGGAAGCCGCCTGGCTAGTCTCATTTCCTTACGATGTTTTTTTTTCTTTATGGATACAGGCTGATTATATGTATGCAAATGAAAACGTCCTGATGGAAGAAAAAAGGTTTTATAGCTGTTGAGCGTTTCCACATATGTTTGACTATTTAATGAACTCTTCTGTGACGTCAAATTTGCATGTAGGCTTTTCAGTTTAGATGGTGTCCACTTAAACCGTGTTTTGGCATTATTAATTGTCAACTTTTGTGGCATCTGTTGAAATTTGACACTTCTTTTATTTGTGTCTCTTGGCCACATTAGAGATAGCATATGATGGTCACTGCTTTCTTGCTTTATTATCTTAAATTCGGTAGATAACATGAAAAGCCTTGATGAAAGATATATGTAATCTAAAGTGCTTGTTGATTTTCCCCTTTGCCACGTTACTTGGTGCGGAATGTCTCCCGGTAATGACCCGTTAGCCATTCTCATATCATATTGCTTCATTAAACACCTCCACTTCTTATATTCTTGTGTATTTTTTCTCAACTGAAGCTTGAAGGCGTCAATATTAAGATCTCCCACTAAAATAACATCAGTTATTTCTTTAGTTTGTGCAATAATATTGAACATTTTGGACAGTTCCTGATGAAAGCAAACATCCGTAATTGCCGCTGGGTTTCTATACATATTGATTAATGCAATCCTTTGGGACTCCATCGTTATTTTAACCATCTGTATAAACTTGTTGGGGTTTTCCCATGCTTGTAATTGTATTTTGCTTCCCAGTTTGATGGCTACCAAAAGTCCTGCCATAGGTCGACCTTTCGGAGCTATTATTGCCGGATTAATTATAATAGTGTGGTTATCCCATATTGGAGCAACACTTAGCCATGTTTCTTGGAGGACTATGATATCTGTGTCATTCAAAAAGGAATTAGGATTAGTAAGAAGATGGGAATATCCCCTTGTGTTCCAGCTTACAAGTGTGGCATTGACTGTTTTTTGCCCATCAGGTTCTTGATTCAATGATGGTTATAACTGAGAAAAACGTTCTTCCAATGTGGCGAAACCTGAAGAGTTGCATTTATGGCATTGACACACGTTTGTTGGTGAAATAGTTATTGTTTGTTTCTCTATATCTTTTTCACTGTTTTTTCTTTCCGGATCTTGAGCAAGCAGGAAACCCATTGCAAAGATTTTCATTCTCGCCTGCCATATAGTATTCATAACTATGCCAGATTTCATCCATAGACACACAATCCCCAAGTTAGTATCGCAGATGAATTCCACTTGGTTAATGTCAAATGAAGTGAGGTCTCCTAGTTCTGGTAAGTCACTAAAGATGTTAAGTACACTAGTACGTGATAGATCATATTGAGGATAAGGATCCGCACGACATTTTAGAATTAGAGTATGATGGCTCGCAAATTCTTTTTGTCTCTTTAGATCCTGTTTTTGTAATTTTGTTACAAGTGGTTGCTTTTTGGCAATTTGATTGATACTAGAATTATTGATCACATGATTTGTCTTTATACAGTGGTCAAGTTTACTTCCAGATCCCTGTTCATCAAAAAACGTGACCTTAGGTTCTTTTGAACATCTAGGTGTGTGCGATGGCTTCAAGTGAGTATCTACATAAGCTTCTACGACTGATTTAATTTCATCATTTTGATTATGCCATATCTCACCACCTCGATATCCATTTATTGTTTGTAAATCGCAGCCAGTGTTGGATTTAATTTGTTTTTCATTATCTCTTTCTGTTACACATTGTCTTTCAGTGAAAGATGTGTTGTGGTGTGCCAGATTTCCAGCACATCTCGCCACATTTATTTGCGAATTCTTTTTTGTTACAAGGTCTTTTATCTCATTTGTACGCTGAATAATATATGCATCTATCACTGCTTTAAGTTGTTCAACTTGTGGCTTCTCCGTTGTTGTCAACAATGCTTGTGTTAATTTTTCGTTTGCCTTAGTAAATTGAGTCTTTGGGTAAGTCTCCTTAGTCAATGGATTTGTTAGAGTTACATGTTCTATTGGTATTGCTGTATCCAATGCCAATACCAATTGACTAAGGGGTGATTTGTTTATTTGTAGAATAGATTGATTTGACAAAGAACTTCCCACCGGAGTTTTTTGAACTGGTGTAACACCACTAATTGTGTGATCAACATGGGACTTTGTAGGAACTGTCAACTCCACTGTTTGTGTACGGATTTGACGATTGGATGATTTATTTCGTTTCGTTGATTGATAAAGTCTAGTGCTCAGATGTGTAGCACGACCTTTATTTCGCGTTTGTTTATTGAAAAGACCATATTGAGTTTTATTTATTGGTTGTTTCACTGTTTTAGAAGAATTTTCAATACTTATCCATGAGGTATTTTGAAGCGACTCTGTTTGTGCCTCAGCTTCAATTGGGCAAATGACATGATCGAATGTAGGGAGACTCACAGAGTGCGAGATGGGTACAGTCACAATTTCTATGCTCTTAGACAGGTTGTCTGGCAATTCTTCCGTTTGTCCAGTTTTTTCCATTTCCGCCAAGTGCATTTGAATCCATGACGTTAAATGGTCAATTTTGGTTGATTGTATGTTAATCTTAATCTCAAGAGTTTCAAATAACTTGAACAAACTCTTAATTGTGGTGTTAACTGCCATAAGAGTCACTTCTAGAAGTCCTGAATTTACGAGTATCTTTTCTTTTTCACATGAAGATTCGCGATGCCTTGGCGTTGGAAGAATATACGACACGGACTCTGAGATGGTAGAGTCCATTGAGCCTCGTTTATAATAGTCCGTATGTGACCTATTAAGAGATGCAATTGTGCTTACAGGTGTCGTTTGTTTTGCTTCTTCCAAAAATACTTCTTCATTAGAGTCGCTCTGTTCGTTCTCCAGCGTTTCATATATTTTTTCCAAATGTGTACTTGGAACCTTCTTTCGTTCAATTTGATTAGTAGATAGAAGCATGGTATTATCCGAAATTGGAATATTGTCCAGTGCCTCAGATTCAACATTATCAGTCATAACCATCTGCGTTGCTGAGTGCACTTGATTTAAATCTGATGTTCCATCTAGTATGTTTCGGTTAGATTCCATTTGTACTTCAATGCACTTCATAGAGAGGCTCGTGATGTTCTCTATTGATATTTCATTTGGAGGTCCCGAATTGCCTTCCGCAATGGGAGCTTCTTGTTGATAGGAAGTCAGTGTGCTAGGTTGTGTAGTAGTTTTCACAACCGGGCAAAATTGTCTAATATCTTTGTTTATGATTTGCGTTTTTAAGCGTGTTTTAGCACGCAGAGTCAAAGTTATCATTTTGGTAGAAGAGATTTTATTTAAAGTACTTTTTGATCTAGTAGCTACAGTCTCCATTGGTGTGTCAAAGTTCACCACTGGATGACTCGTGCAAGATTGACTCCTTTGCGGTGTTAAAGACATTTAAGTTTATATCAGAACCGTATCTACAAACAGATTTGACTCACCAATGCACAGTATTTACCTTATTTCTTCTTGTCGGGATCAAAGAGGTCACACCTCCGCAGTCTCCCGTATATAGTTTCCGCCGCCAAACAGCACTGCTAGCGGCCTTGTCCCCGCCGGGCTTAACGCCGCAAGGGCAGTAGCTTCCGCGTTATGTGCGCTTCTGTAGTCACGTGATGAGTCACGTGGGCAATGTAGCCCCGCCTCCTCCAGGAAGCGTGGGGAGATCCGGCAAGAGCAGAGAAGCTGCTCGCAGTGTCGGACTGCAAGTAAGTTTTCCCAAAAGAAAGACGATCAGCGTTTGTCCTCAGGGCAAGGTAAAGCACACACGAAGCAGGCAGCAGCTTCCGCGTTATGTGCGCTTCTGTAGTCACGTGATGAGTCACGTGGGCAATGTAGCCCCGCCTCCTCCAGGAAGCGTGGGGAGATCCGGCAAGAGCAGAGAAGCCGCTCGCAGTGTCGGACTGCAAGTAAGTTTTCCCAAAAGAAAGACGATCAGCGTTTGTCCTCAGGGCAAGGTAAAGCACAAGTTGTTTTGTCCATGGCTGTGCCATACTCGTGCAATCTGGAAGGGACGAGTGTAACATGTGATCTACTTGTTCTGTCTGCAAATGCAGAAAAACCTAAAGTTGGATTCTTACTCTAGGCTTATGCCACTCTAAATCAGCAAGTTGCTTCCCTTGGACAATCTGCTGTGTCAGGTTCCATTTCAATCAGACAACTATTGGAATGTTGTGGCAGGAAGTGGGCCACTCTGGATGACCACTGCATGCATGATATAATGCCACCACCTGGAAGGCATACGGAGGCATGGTGGCCTCATGTGGGGAATATGAGTTATGATGTTGTGTATTTGTAGTATACATTGAACTGTCATTCAAGGTACTTGCAAAAGTTATTTGTATTGGAATTGGTATTTTTATTTTATTGTAAAAATATGTTAGTTTATAACAAACTTAAATTTACATTTATCATGTCATTTTGTCATTTCAAATCCAAAGGAAAGGAAGTAAAACAGATATCTGCATAATGTAGTTATAACATCATTTAGAACGAAATTGCCAACATTTCGGTATACATACATAACTATTTCCCAATATGTTGTCAAAGTAGTCAATTGCTGAGCATATTAGCTTGAAGTTCCTGCCCGATAGCAGAATCTGCCACCATTCATCCATATTACCATTTAATGGGCCATAGTTGCCTAGAAAGTGACTTCTTTGGATTGCCAGACCTTTGCATTAAATACCCAGGTGTTTAAGCGACTCCACTTCCTTTGCACAAAATCGACATTGGTTGTTAACTGCATCTGTCTGATGTTTCAGAAACAATATTTCCTTTGTCGCATATAAGTTTAGACGTAGTTGCAAAAATTGGTCCCGATGGTATCTGGATGGAAATCTTTCCAGATACTTTGGAAGGATATTCAGTGGTCTAGCTTCTCCACCGAGGTTTAAAGTTGTCACAAGTTCACCTCTTTTATTAGACGTAGCTATCCAATCGCAGGCTAGTACTTTTTTCTTTGCCACACATTGTTGGATTTGTTAGGGGAGTTTCTGTGTCAATATTAGCAGCGGCTAATTGTTCTTATAACTTCACGGTCCATTTTTTAAGTAGCCCCCTGTACGGATTTCCCAGTTGAGAATTGTTTTTATTTATTCATATGCAAAGAGTACCATCAACAAACGCCATTTCAGAGCTTGTACCGTGCAACTATGCATTAAATTGCTTCACAGAGCGGTTCACACTTTAGAATAGAAACAGATACTGATATTGTATTTAGACTATTTTCATTCAGTTGAGTACAATACTTTGATGGAGTGGCTAAAGTAGCATGAAAGGATCGTTCATTTTGTTGTTTCATAACTTAAAAAGACCTCATGGCATGACTCGACTGTTGCGGGTCTACATGCTGACTGAAAGATGCTGGCTAACAATATGCCGGAATACAACCTCCAGCACACAGAGCACAGACCCACTAAAATTCCAAGGGATAGGTGTGCATCGGGGCTTGTGGCCCTGGAAGAAAAAATATGTAGGCCCAGCGGTGAAAGGGGTGGGGTGATGAGGAGGAAGGGTCCGGGGCTAGGGAAAAGAGAAGGACAGAGGATGTGGTGAGTACCCCCTGTCTCCCCCCCCACAACTCCCCTCTTAAGGATGCAAGTGATAGCTGGGGGAGAAGCACTGGGAGTTTGAGGGGATAAACAGCTACGTAAGATGTAAGGAGCAGGAGAGAAAGACACCTGCTGCCAGTGTTGTTGCAAGGAAAGGAGCAATGCTGCCATTTTTCTGATGGTAAGATGGTGCTGGTGTAACTGTGGCTGGCACTTTCCCGCCAGCAGAAAGCCATAAACCCGACTAGACATGTTTAACACATTTCCATGTTATACTGCAAACGTACTTGTAGTTAGACAACAACACAACAAACATACAGTCATTTTAAAAATAATAACCGTGTGGCCTAAACAGTGTGACAGTAAATGAGAAGTTGTTCGTAAGTGAGATAATCAAGCATGTGTGTGTGAATGTTTGCAAGCTACCATTCCAGGAACCTTCCACCTGTTGCCCTCAATCCTGAGCTGCTTCCCCTGTAGTTTTATGATTTTCTTAAAAACTTCAATCGATACCTTTAAATACACCCATCATTACCTACCCCAATCCTCCCCTCTCCTTTTTCTCATGGAAAGACCTTGAAGAACCACTCAGGATAAAATATACTCCATATTAACAAAACAGAAACTGGAAGGTCCTAAAGACGTGAACATTTGGCATTCCCTCCCCTTCCGTATCTGAAAGGCCCCTAGAGATGATGTTTCCATATAGGGAGCATTGAGAGCATTGTGGGATGAGGAATCGGAGGGGGGGGGGGAGGGGCCCTCTTGCCTAGTGAAATGACATTCTGTTTATGATAGGCATGTGTATAAGGTTCCTTTTCTTGTTTGCAGCAAAGTTTAAGGACAAGGCTGAAATCATGAACAACCTGGCCAAAGCCCAAGTAGAATCAGAGAGCAGAAAAGCATTGAAAGCCAAAGGTGAGCGAAGGAAACGTGCCTCCATTTGTCCATAGTCCTTTCATGTCACATCCCAAACCTTACGAAAAACCCTGCCGGGAATATATGCTAGGCCGTCAAATCGATAAAAACAGGAAGCAGGTCAACAAACTAACAGAGAAGCAAATAATGCACAGCAGCTATTTCAATAGACATCAATCCATGACAGTATGCTGATCGGTTATAGAGCCGGCCTTTCATGGTTTCCTGCAGTGTAGAGTAATATTATCACTCTCATCATGTTATTGGAAGGTCACTCTTGGCCCCGCCTTTTGGGTCCTGTAAAACCAAACAAAACTATAAAAACACCTGGGAACACATTTTTTAGTAATTGACTGCCAACAATTGTAGAAGAGACAGTTTGAAAAGGCAGGCTTTGCAGGAATTCAAAGAGGCAATAACTGCACATGACAGTATGTGGACACTACATGTTCGGTGAGGTAACCTTACCTTTAGGAGATTGCCCAATTGGCCGTGTTCTGAGCTGCACAGTTGGGTTGCTCTAGGACCCTTACACCAGAGGACGATGAATGATTCAAATCTTTTGCACAAAACCTCTCACCTGTAGGTGAGGAGTATTTAGCGTATCTTCATGGTGAGCACACTTTACTGCTATCCATAACCCGCCTGATCTTATCCACCTGTATGCGCAAAATCAGATTCTTAGGGATTCAAAGCGCTTAACTGAAGCCCTCAAGCAATTCCCTTTAACAGGTTGCTTTGACTGCAATGTACAAGAGGATGTACCGACACAGCTCAATATCTAGCCTGGAAATGTAACGGCAGGTATTTACATGACCTAAAAAGTAACCTATGCATATATTCGAACAGACTAAGATAGGACCTGGAAGTGCACGTATGGGGCCTGATCAGGCCTGGAAGAGTTAGAACAGAAAACTCACAAAGACTGACCTGAAAGTGTTACAACAAATCCTTACACTCCTTGGGCTGACCTGATATGCAAGAGCACATAGTGGCACAGTCCGTGACTTTGTCTGGAAGGTCAATAGCAGATACCTATAGGTCCTGATCTGATGTGAAAGTACTTGAGCAGATGCTTATACTTTAAAATAACTGATGTGAAAGTGCTAATGCAGAATTAAATACACACCTTGAAAGCTGATGCAGAGGGACGCAAGAGAGGATTGAGGCATGCAGTATGGAAATCCTCAAACAGACTTCGATCAGATATGACCCCCAATTTGTGACTTAGATAAGCTCACAAGTGACTTCCTTGTACACAGTCCTCACACAAAGAGGTCAATTTGTTCTTTCTTAATCGAAAAACGCCCCAATCTTCCTTAATCTCAAAACAACTCTCCTGCTGACCCTCAGCTGGCTTGGACATGCGGCTGTCTGGACTGGCAACTTTATCAATGTATGTTTTATTGTCTTGCCATCTGGACCATGTTTCTGGCTACACAGAGATGTATAACCTTTAATCTTTGCTTTCAGTCACTGAGGAGTGTCCCCCCCCACCTTCAAGTATTTTAGGATTAGCGGTGATGCCATTGCCACAATACAATTAGTTTTCATTTCATTACACACAGCCTTGCATCTGGCTAGGCGGAAAAAAGCTGACATGTATGCCACGGATGATCTAGCAAAATAAATTACAACAGGCGACACACAGAACACGCATGGAACAAATGTAACGCTTCATTTGACATCTATGTGCTAGAACAAACACACAAGGAGTGTGTATTATCACCCAGAAGAGCTATGCAAGTACACAGATAAGCTGTCCAAATTGCAGCCTTTAGTTACTGGAAGAAGTTATTGGCTTAGACCTCGATATCTACCCCAAAAAGGCAACACCAGGCCTGCTTGCACTGTCATTGATCTAACTTGAAAGTGCAAATAAGACACTTCTACAGTGGCATCATGTGATCGGGCCTAGTAGGGCTAAGCAGATACATACACTCACGCTGCAAGATAAAGATTCTAAAACCATTTATAGTGTTTCACACAATGTGCAACACTTGGACAATAGTATACATGAGACATGACAGTGTCATAAAAAACACTGGTACCCAGTTATCTCACTTAGAAATGGAACAGCTACACATAAATAGGAAAAGATAGAACCTAGAAGTCTGATGCAGATGAGCAGACCCAACTCTAGATAGTGCCCGAATATGACCATGAAGGCAGGGCCTCATTATCTTAAATCAGTAACAACAAAATGTATTTAATATTTTTACAGAGTACATTTTTACTCCCAGAAATTACCCTTTCAATGCTATTCCTGGCTATATAATGTTTCTGGCTGGTTTGTGGATTGTTACTGTAGGGAACATGGACTATGTAGCTGTTTTCTTTATGTTTCTAATAACGCATGTTGTCATGTTTTCCTTAATAAATCTGTGAAATGTTTTTTGTTACTAATTTCTTGACATATGGCAATGTTATTTGATGTTTAATTCAACAATGTGTCTTGTTTAAAACAAAGAAGGTGAAATATAAATATGCGATAAGCAAAAGCAGTGCCAAGAAGATGTATATCAAATGGAAAACACTGTGGGGAGTAACCGGAACCGGGTGCGCTAGTCTTCCCAGCTATAGAAAAAGGGTCAAGTGCAGCAGGATCAACAAAGGAGGTCCCCCTGACCCCCTGTAAAGACGTGCTATGAAAGTGATTGTTGCCGTTCCGCGCTTAGACCCTCAAGTTATCTTGTCCTAACAGCAATAGTTACCTGCTTATTAAGGCTAGGGATATGTTCTCTAATCCTCGTACAAAGCTGTCTGATGGTACTTTCAACATAAATCTTCAAGCAAACACAAATAATAGCATAGACCAAATACTGGGTCCTACAATTGATGAATTCCAGAATTTTGATTTTAGTACCTTGTTGATTGATAAATTCACGACAGCCGGAATGCGCAAACTTGCACATACTGCAACTGCTGTATTTATAAAACCCTTCAATGGGTTGCAACCAGTCTGTACCTTTGGAACTTTTATCAGCCAAAAAACGATGGACAAAGCCTGTTCTTGAGTGTCAGTGCTTTGGTATAAACGAATGAGGGTTTCTCATTAACATAAGGGAAAATATCCCTGTCCAGTTTTAAAATGTTCCAATGTTTGAGTACAATACTGTACAGATTCTTAGCGTCTCTAAAATACAAAGTTATGAAGTCCACGTTTTCTCTTTGAGGCTTAGTTGCCTTAGTCATATTATCAGGATTGAGCATGTCTGCCCTGGATTTGCGCTCTACTCTTTTGCAAGCTTCTGACATAGTTGATGATTTATAACCCCTTTATAACTCCTTTCCTCAAATATCCTGACCAGTAATGTACATTCTTTGGAATAAGTTTGTTGCTCACTGCAGTTGTGGCGTGCTCGGAAAGATTTGCCAATTTGTAATAATGAATTCAATGACAAAGTAGTTCTGTGGAAGCCTTGCCTTTTCTGTTCCTGCCGCTCGGAGAGTGCCTGACGATGGCAGTGTCGGTGGCAGTAGCTGTAGCAGCAGGCTTCGTTTCCGAGCACAGCAGAATATGCAAAGCATGCAGGTACGCTTGGCCAGCAATGCTCACTGGCCCTCAAATCGCACCCTCAGGGACCTGCTTCGGGGACCCTATATTATGTATATAATATTAAACAATATAACTCAATCAAGAGTGGCGATATAATTCTATTGAGCTGTGAGTTACCCTTTTCTGAGCTTGCCAAAATATCATTATCATTGCATTTTGACATGTGACCTTGTAGTAGGTAAATAAGGTCAAAATGTTGATTTAAAGTATGTTACAGAGGGCTCAGTCGAGTGAATCGGAGTAGAACCACTCCATTCTGCCTGGCAGCCTTTTCCATCACCAACCTGTAGCAGACGTTGTTTCATAGTAAGACGTGGCCACCATCAACCCTAATCATGCAGGGGTTGACTCATTTTGCTAAATTATTTGTGCAATCAAATGCATAGCAGTTCCGTTCTACTTAGAAAAGATTCAGGACAGTGAACAATGCTCAATGTGCTGTCAGCAAGTTCTTGTCTTATTGCACTAACATAATCCGTAATTTTCTTTACCACAATAATTTTATAAAACAAAGTGAATAGCTCCTTGCGAAAAGGCATGCTGTGTACCATACTGATGAAAGCTTGGCATATCATGTATTAGTAATTAACAGAATTTATAGAACAAGAGTCAAGGAGAATTGTACATATCTTTCTTTCTGGTATTTCAGCCTCATGTTCAGACCAAATGGAAAGATCCTTCTCTGAAGTAAAGCAAACATATAAAAAAAATAGCCAAGTCCACCAAAGTACTTGATTTGTTAGTGGCATATATTATATAATCAACACTGATGTAATACAAACAATTTAAATATTCATGAACTAAGATTTAATCTATAGTTATTGTCTAATAATAATTCAAACTAATTTTTTCGTGCTCTGAAACTCTTGTGTATGAGCGCGATATAAATAAAATATATCATATAATGACCGATAATACTACAAATTGTGTGAGTAAATAATCTACATCTTGTTCTTTAGTATACTGAGATATCTCACCAGCCTCGCATAACAATATCTTGCACCAGAAGATAGATCAGGTGTCCGAAGTACCTGATGGACAGCTGATACACTTCAGCAAAAACAATGTTTATAAATTAGAGTAAATGCATTTCTTTATACATTTTCTTTATGTGAAAACCTTTTGCAAACAGGCAGGAGGTAAACATGAAAGAATGGGAGATTATTTGCTGCCCTAATAGACCTCGTTTAATGTCTTTCGCCATTTTGTTGGCTGTGGTAAGAGGCTCTGCATTTTGTCTGGCCATCTATACTTGGAGACATTCCCATACGTTTACAATGATAATGCTGGCCCTATCAATCACAGTATTGCTTATCTTCTCAATTGGGCCAAATTATATTTTGAGTATTTTAAATTAAGCAAGAGTGGTTTTAGAGAGAAGGAAAGAATCAGTCTCTCATTTCAGAAGGACCCATTGTTTAAGTCAGAGATCGCATCTCTATTGCTAGAGGGAAAGCTCTTTTAACACTGTGGTAATACATTGTAATCCACCATGACCTTTATTGTAACTGTATGTTAAGATTAGCATCATGTGTACTAAAAAGCAGTACGCTTTCTAAAGAGAATCAGGACGCTATCAATATCATCGGCTAATCTTCGGAAGCCCAGCCAATCACAATGCTAACATTATGCTTAACAATTCTTTATAATGTTACTGTGGAGTGCTTTGGTACAGTGGTACAAATATACATAAAAAGCATTAAACCCCTTGTTATCCAGCTTCATTTGGAAGCCAATCACTCTGAATAAGCAAATATGCTGGAAAGCAGAATTGTAATCTGGATTACAGCTGGAAAACAACGTGGGAGATTGAGTTCAGCAGCACAGGCCAAAAAGAAAACAAACAGTCATATGGATTCCACAATTGCCACCAATGCTTTTTGCAATCAGTTCAACTCAGCATGCTGCAAGGAAGGAACTGCTAAGAACCCTAAGACGGAGGATGAACTTGAAAGCGACAGACCCAATGAGAAGTCAAAAGAAATGGAGAGAAGCATGTAACAATCCAAAGGCAGGTACGTAATTATAAGAAGAGAGATGAATCGCCACGAGGGGTAGACAAATCAGGAGCTTACAGGACTTTGGAAAGCTGTATCCAGAAATGGAACTGCCACCGCAGAATTATATGAGCCAGAGTAAAGTTTTGGAATGATTTGGAAAGCTTCAAATATACATGCTGTGGTGGGACACGCTGCTGAATACTGATAAACATGGCAGAAGAAGCTTCGTTTTTTAATTTCAAAGCGTTGTTTATAGTTTGCTCAACAAACTTTCGCAACATTTCAATTACGTTTCTCATTCCACAGTTAAAGAAAGGAAAAACTCATTACATATCAATACATAGATCGCCATTCCAATAAAATATTTACACATAATGGCATCCAATTTAAAAATCAACAATATCACATGATGAGAAGAAAAGAAAAGAAAAACATCCTAGACCATAATTCATCCGCTCTGAAAACAAAAAATACTCTTTTGCGATATATTTCAGGTACGTCACCAAGAACATTTTTGTCATGCGATTCATGTCGAAGGCCACAATTCCAAAATATATTGTTCCGGAGGAAATGCAAGTAGAACCGCTTGAATAGCCAAGTCGTTGTGAACGCTTACTGCTCAAGGGACAATTAACTTCAAGCATCAGTCAAGAATTTGTTTTCCAATTCCAAATTTAAGATGTTCAAGAACCTTGTAAGCAATAGGATGGCTTTAGTGCTATTACCCCACATGCATGAAAGCCAAAGCCATTGCCTTTTAGTGGCCAGATTACCCACTCTATCAATTCCAAATACTGCAAGCTGTACTGTTTCAAAATGTGCACAATAAATAACCAAGTGCTTTATGGATTCATTCTGGCCAGCATCATTGCACAATCTACAACCATGCCCAATGGTAGGCGAGGTGTACGTTACCCAACACTTAATTTTGTCCAGTGTTAGCAATGGTTTAATTTGAACCTCAAGTATGTGCCCCTTGCTTTGTGACATGGAAATTGCACTAAGTATACTTTATTCTTCAATTTGCCTGTGGAGAATGTTGCCACTTCTTTGTAAGTCTTCAATGCCTCTATGTTGTTTAAGGTTTTACACCTGTCATGTGCAAAAAGACAATGTTTTACATGCGCCAGCCGGAATTCCAAGTCCGTGGGGGAGAGAGCTATTTCAGCTAGTAATGCCACCATTTTGTTATAATATTTTGCAACAGACAGGGGGTTGTCAGCAACTATCATTAGACCCAGA
This sequence comes from Ambystoma mexicanum, assembly GCF_040938575.1. Classification (NCBI taxonomy): domain Eukaryota; kingdom Metazoa; phylum Chordata; class Amphibia; order Caudata; family Ambystomatidae; genus Ambystoma; species Ambystoma mexicanum. Next base: position 1,020,500,487 of record NC_090934.1, read on the forward strand.
TCCTCGTATAAAGAGTTTTTGGAGGACATAGCATCTTTCCTAAGTTTGACAATTGGCGCCAGTTATATCGGGCGGACAGAGAGGTCAGACCCAACTCCTGTCTTAATACCACATTGGGCAAGGACTTGGCAAGGCGCAGCACACCCTTCCATAAATCCCCCTGAAGTTGATCAAGAAATTGGTCAATGTCTGCAAGGCACATGTCCACCGCATACAATAGTATTGACTCAACTATGAGGGTGTAAAATTCGAATAAAGGAAGTAAAGAAAATGTACAATGTTTCTTGTAGACCATGCGCATTTGGGTAGCCAGAACTTTAGATTTTACATTTAAGACTTCCTTCCACATGGTGATTGCAGTGGAATTGGAGATCAAATAGCCTAAGTATCTGATAGTGGCAGCTTTTGCAATAGGAATGTTTTCAATTGACCTTAGCCAAGTGCACGGATGTCTCTTGAGGTTCTTAAATATAAAGAACAAAGGGGGGGTCTGGGAATCTCTCTACCAGCACGAACACAGCCCAATGACCTGTTCTTGGGTGAATAACCCCTGGGAGAGACTCTACCAAGTCTTTAACCCACTGTCCCTTTCACAGAGAAGACATTTCCCTGCATATCAACCTTTGTCCTGCCCAGGGGCAGTCCAGCGCCGAAATGCTAGGCAATTCTCCTCTGAACAAGGTACTCTGAACAAGAGTACCAACAGCAACCCCATACATGGGGGGATGCCATCAGGCCCTGCAGCTTTGGAGCATTTTAAGGCATGAATTGCACATTCAATGTACTGAATGGACAATTGTGGTAAAGGTAATATCGGACTATTCAATTGCTTTGTGTTAATATTGACAAACATTGAGGTCAAGGCAAATTTGTGCTTAAAGAACTCCAGCCATGTATCTGCGGCTATCATGGAAGCCTGATTCGTGCTCAAGGTATTAGAATCTGCCCTCAGCAAGGCCCAAGTTGTGCGTCTGTCATTACGGCATAAGGAAGCAATCATCTTCTGGTTGCACACATTATGTAAATAACGTTTCACATTCGTGCACTTGTTACGATAGGCATTACAAATCCTCTTTTTCTCCTTCAGAAACTCTTTCAATGGACAGCAAGCACTCTTGAGGTTACGCAATGCAGCATTTTTAAGACGTTTAGCTAGTTGGATTTCCATACATCCAGAGTCTAGGTTCAAATTCAACAAGCTGTTATTTCCACTACGGATGTTGGCCGTCACACTTGCTATAACGCTCAGATACCGCTTTGCTTCCATTTTCACAGAAGAATAGGGATTGCCTATGCCGTCATAACAAGCGAGCCGGGCATCAATTGAAGTATTGATCTTGTCACAGAGCCTGTTACTCCATATAATGGAGAGGCCAGGGCAATCCCCTTCCAGAAATAGTTGGTTTAAATCATTATTTAATCTCCTAGGAGTAACATCTATGATCAGTTGGATGATAAGATGGTCCCCTAGGCCAGGCTTGATTGTCTCAATTTTACTACACCTAGCCTGTAAGTTTGCTGAGATGGCATAGTGATCAATGCACGAAAAAAGGGAGCCCCTCCTCCATGTGAAGCAGGGACGCATGGAATGAAAGGGGACATAAGCAATGTCCCATGATGCTAAATGTACCTGACATAATTGGCCTCTGAGTGATGCAGGAGAAAGCGATACATCAACTGCACCGTGATTGTGCAATTTCAAACATAGAGCATTGAAGTACCCACCCAACACTATGCACCAAGCCAGGTGCTTAGTCAATACTTCATCAAACAGCTCACCGAGTTCCTTAAATATGCTTGCTATCTTCAGGTGCCTAAGATTATGATACAAAGAAATGAAAAGGTATAACTCGGGGAGCAGCTCAGTAAAAAAGATTAAAAGGCTAAAAAGGCTGTATGTTTATAAACAACCTGTGTACTGATTTTCAAATTGGTGTTCACACAAATGGCCACTCCACCATACGGCCGCCCCCTTGAACCTCGTTCAGCCAACACTTGATGCACAGTGAAGCCCGGCAACAATAGTTTTTGTACAGACATTGTTTCTTGACATAGGAGGATGTCGCATTTTGCCAAAGAGGGGTATTTTTGGTCCACATGTATAAATTCTTCAATCCGCATGAATTCCAAGACAAAATTGTCAAGGAATCGGTTTTATTGCTTGGGAACATTGTCCATGGCGGGATTTAAAGTGTAGCCAGTGATATTAGTCAGCCACGACCAATCTTTACTAATATTTGACATGGAAACAAGCTGTGCAATTACTGCGGTTTTTATCTCGCCGTGGGCATCTAAGCCAGGGTTCTTTGGTAGAGGCTGAATGGGAACTGGTAAGGGAGTTTCATTAAAACAGATTGCATCATCAATAGAGTCAAAAATATGGGGGGACAATCCAATCAGTTGTAATTCACGTTTATGCTGATGCACTAAATCTGTGATAATGGTGGATTGAACTTTGCACACCATACGATGGTTGTGGATGTGAGGAAGAGTGACCCATTCTATGTCATCTGAATGCAAGGTGTGCAATGCAGGAATTTTTCTAAATGCTTGTAGAAGAGCAGAGAGATTCAGGCGTTTAGCCTCATATATAAGAGGATCAGTCTCCCATCCAATAATGGTAGAGGATGTCACTACGGGCTTTACACTAGGAACAGGGCCAGCAGACGACGCTCTTGGTGGGCACGGAGATGGCAATCCCACGGAGATGGCAATCCTGACCTATTTGAAGACCCGGGAGTTTTTAAACGTCCCTCTATGGTTGGAATTGAGGAAGGTGCGTAGTGCATGTCCAACTTTTGCGCATTTAATTGCATTCCCACAATTGGAGAGCCAATGTTGATTCGTAACTCAGCTTGCACGGGCCCCCCAACTTGGGGGGCCTCACTCGGGCATTTCCCTACTTGTGCCACTTTGTTATCCACAGACTTGTAAAAGGCTGATAGATGGGTTTGCACAGTACTTGGAGTTTTGTCAACGGAATGCACTTGCGCAGTTTTAGGCGAGGCTACAAGATTTTTACCCACCATGAGCTGATGTGGTTGCACCAGTGGGTTAAACCCCTTGTTACCATGCAAGAGAGTACTAGCACCTACCGCTTTGCTGGAATGTTGTAGGGCTTTTTGGCTCTCTTCAGATAGTTCCTCGAGCGAGAAACCTTGTTCACTCTCTGAGCAGGACTGCCCCAAGGGGACAAAGTTCCCGCTCGTGCGGCTTGCACAATTTTTTAAATTTTTTTTTTGATAGCCGGCACGGCTACATTGGAGGCCAGTGCAGCTTTTCTTTTTAGGGCACGAAAAAAGAGGCGTTTCTCTTTCCGAGAGGCAAAAATTGGCCTGAGCTAGCAGAGTATCCCTCACTGGCATCCGCTTTTCCCTCTGGGGAAGCATTGGTGCTTTGTGTCTCTAATTCAAAGAGCTTCGTAAGAGCAGAGGGACTGCCGGATGGAATATTTCACATGCCTCCATGTCCACATCCAGTGCTAACTGCTCTCCAGCTAGTTCATTAGGGTTGTCCTGAATAAAAAATAGCAATTGTTCCATCTTTTCAGCATTGCTAATGACCTTCTGACACAGTTGGGCATGAGTAAATATTGTATTAGAAATAGCAACCTGTGGAGCAGCAACTGTTTGGGCAAACGATTGTGTAAAGGAATAGGCCGTTGGATAAGCCTCACGCCGCCAGTCTGTGGGCACCAATTCTTCCACCACATCAGTTTGAGTGAAAGCAGTGGCAGTGCCCACAGGGGCGCCCTTCCAAAGGGGGTGGCCATCGCCCTCACGTCTGAGGGTCTCAGCGAAAATTAATCCTTCCAGTTATTGATTTTTAGCAAAAGAGTTAGCGAAGACTTGCAGTCTATTATTTCATAGTGAGTATAGTCATGGCCTCTATCCAATAAATTGAGAATTTTTGATAAAACCGGATATGAGGCTTCCAGAGACTGCATGTCCTCAGAAGGATCAAGGAGGTCAAAAGCTAAAAGAGGAACAGGAGCTTTTATAGTTGAAGAGGATGCAGCACCTGACAACGGGGCTGCGAGATCTTGATCAATGCTTGAACGTGGAGGCAGGGATAAATTAGTAGGCGGCGGAGCTAATATCTGCTTTTTGCAAGCCCCAAAAACGGGTGAAATATTGGAGTCATTTAACATTGCTTTCTCTTTGCAGTGCATATGCACATCCGCCCTCCTACCACTGGGCAAAGTAACAGGAGTAGATGGGCCAACAGAAAGACACACATGTTTTTCCAAGGCTGCTAAAACCACCGGAGCAAGAATGGAATTGTCAGATGGAGACGAACTAAGCCCATCTCTATTGCTATCCCCAGCTATAAAGGGCTCATCCATCCTCATGCTTAGGAAACGTTTACGGGCAGAGGACGTATGAGCGTTTACTGCAAGAGGATGGATGACAGCTGGAATGGGCAAGGCAGGCGAAGCTGCATCACTTTGTGCGCGAGCATACGCAAACGGCACTTAGTGGCAAATTAGGTCATTAGTGAGCTCCACGTTTGATCTGGGCGGCAGGCTAAAAGCCTTGCCTGCATTTGCCATAGTGGAACTTTCAATGATCCTAGGCAAAGTGCAACTTTGTTAAATTTATTAGGGCGGGTACTTTTTGCAACGGATGTGTGAGGCGGCCCCGCCACTACGCAAGGAATAAACCATTTGAGAATAAACACACTAACAAAAGTTCCCCCCCATAGATAGTACACAACACATCTTTGGTAAGGAAATTATTTACAAACTTATCTTATGTGCATCTTCAGTCAGCTGCGACTGCGCTCGCGCTCCCACCCTCACACCCTAACAGCCCAACAGCCACTTACGATCCACTTGCAGGATCGCACGCAGGTGCGTGGCCCCAGTGGATTATGTAGGCGGCCTTGCAGTAAGGAGTGGGCGGAGCCTATGTGTGGGCTTGGCAGGGGGGTGAAGCGTGATGATGACACTGGGAGAAAAAGAAAAAAATATGTTAGCGTGCCTTAACGGACAGCATATGACGGGTCTCACAGTAGAGTCTAAACAGTAGAGTCCAAACAGTAACGTTGCAACAAAGAGGACACAGCTTATCCACAAGCTTAGTTATCAGGCCAAGTCACCTTAGTATCAGTGTTGCGAGCAGCAGCGGGGGAGCAATCCTTCTCCTTGCCGACTCAACAAGGCATGCACGTGTGGAAACCAGGAAGTCCAGAACGGGCGAGCAGCCCCACAGCAGCCCAACAGCCACTTATGATCCACTTGGAGGTGCGCAAAGCTTCTTTGAAATGGTTCTGGATCCTGACAAAGCAAAGTGGCAGGGGAAGCCTCTCGTACACTGTCCCGGAGCCTGGGAAAGCTCAGAGTCAGAAGAAGCCTCAGCGACATGAGTGGGAATTCTAACAAAGCTTGGAATGCCAAGAGGTAGGAGACATCTGTGTAGCTTGATTCTGAATCCTCCCAAAGCTAAGAGACCGTAGAAGCCACTGTTGCATGAGCCTAAATACTGGCAAAGCCAAGAGGCAGGATAAACCTCTGTAACATGGCTCTAAATTCTGATAAAGCGAAGCAGTGGGAGAAGCCTCTGTGGCACATATGTGTACCCTTTGACACATTTGTGAACCTTCATAAAGTCAAGAGGCAGGAGAAGTGACTGAAGAATTTGTGAATCCTGAAAAGGAATACAGTTTGCTGATAAGCCCCTTCGAGACTAGTAGTCCTAGGAAGGAGTAGAGATGTTGTTGACTAGCCGCTTATAGGCTAAGCATCCCAAGAAGGGATAAAGATGACAAGGCTAAACCTCTGAAAAAATGAACCATCCAATATATCTTAGAAATAATAAAAGCAAAACTTTCTATGAAAACTCCTGGTATACTTCTATTCCCGATGTCAATTCACCACAGGTTGCAATGCAAAACACAAAAATGGCTATGCAAACTGTGTATCTGGATTATATGTGTGGCAAGGCTGCAGTTTAAGCCCCTAGTCCATTATTCATTTAGGGTAATAATAGTGATAAGTTGGAAAATGTCAGTGGCAAAGCCATATGCGATGTCAATCGTAATACCATTGATGATGGCAATTATGATGTCATAATTGACATCATTTTACTGTACTTGGCGACTTTAATCTTCACCTCCCTTCTCCCCCTGACTCCTCTCCCCTTTTATCCATTCTTGACTCATACCTCCTTTCCCCTCTTCCTTCCTCTCCTACTCACTCCTCTGGCTCCACTCTTGACCTTATCTTCAACTCTTCCTACCCCTCTTCCACTGTCTCCACAATTCCAATCTATCTCTCCGATCATGCTTTACTCTCCTTCTCTCTTACTACCCTTCCCAACCCTTCTTCTCCTAAGCCTTCCCCTTCCATCTTTTCATGACGCGACCTTCGTAACTTTGATCCCGCCCTTTTTCTCTACACTTGCTCTTCTTCTCTCCCCTCTCTCCAAGATTTCTCTTCACTATCGGCCAATTATGCACTTTCTACTCTCTCCTCTTCTATCTCCTCCTCTCTTGATCTACTTCACCCCCTTTCCTTCTTCCGTCCAACCCGGAACCCCTCTCAACCTTGGCTCTCTCCTCAACTTCTCTCCATGCGGCGTCTCCTCCGACGTCTTGAGAGACTCTGGCTCAAATCTCCTTCGCTTTCCAACCAAACCTCATATTTCTCTTACTACTCTCTTTATGACTCTTGCCTCTCCTCAGCAAAATGCTCCTACTACTCCAACCTTCTCCAAACCCAAGCCTCCCACCCTCGCCGCATCTTCCAAACTCTCTCTCGTCTTCTCTCTCCTCCCACCCCTGATCCCTCAACCTCTCCCACCCTTTCTCCCTCCGACTTTGCAAACTTCTTCTCTTCCAAGATCCTTGCCCTTCAGCAAAAAATCAATTGCTCCTCTTACTCCCTCCCTCCCCCTTCTCCCTTCTCCCCCTCTACCATCATGACTGACTTCTCCCCTGTCTCCCCTTCTGATGTTTCTATCCTCCTCTCCAAAGCCCACCCCTTGTCTGCTCCTACTGACCCTTTCCCTTCCCTCGTTATACCTAAGATCTACCCTCTTCTTATTCCCTACTTAACTTCCTTCTTCAACACCTGCCTTTCCTCTGCTATCTTCCCCTCTGCTTTCAAACATGCCACTATCATTCCTATTCTGATGAAACCTTCTGCTGACCCCCTGCTCACCTCTAACTTCTGTCCTATCTCACTTCTCCCATTACTCTCGAAACTTCTCGAGCGCCTGGCCTACTCGTAACTCTCAACCTTTGTCACTAATCTCTCTCTCCTTCCTCCCTCCCTCTCAATCTGGCTTCCGTCCTAAACACTCTCCTGAAACTGCCCTTACTTACATCCTTAACTCCCTCCTCTCCGCTCGACACTCTAAGCAATCCTCTGTCCTTGTTCTTCTAGACCTCTCTGCTGCCTTCAACAGTGTCGATCACCCCCTTCTTCTCAACACTCTTTCTCCCTTTGGATTCAAAGGCTCTGTTCTTAACTGGCTTTCCTCTTACCTCTCCTCCCGCTCTTTTACTGTTTCCTGGGGAGGCTGCTCCTCTCCTACCCAGCCTCTGGAATACAGAGTACCCCAAGGTTCGGTACGTGGCCCTTTCCTTTCCTCACTCTATACCTCCCTCCTTGCCCCAGTTATCTCCTCATTTTGCATTTCTCACCATTTCTACACCGATGATACTCAGCTCTTCCTCTCCTTCTCTTCCTTCTCTACTGACCTCCACCTTAAACTCTCTTCCTGCCTTACTGCAATTAAAAACTGGATGTTTTCTCGCTTGCTTTCCCTTAACACTGATAAAACTGAAGTAGTTTTCTTCCCCTCCAACTCTCTCCCCCCTCCTCCTCCTTTCATTAATTTTCCCCCTTTCAATCTCCCCATCTCTGACCATGCTCGCAACCTAGGCATTCACTTTGACTCCTCCCTCCCCTTTTCCCATCACATCTCTCTCACTTCTCGTGCCTGTCGCTTCCACCTCTTTAATATTTGCAAAGTCCGCCCCTCTCTCACTTTCCATGCTACTAAACTCTTAATCTCCTCCCTTATCTTCTCTCGCCTCTTCTACTGCTCCTCCTTACTCTTTGGACTTCCTACTTCTCATCTCGCCCCCCTTAAATCTATCTACCATTCTGCCGTCCGCACCCTCTGTCTCCTCTCCCCCCGTGACTCCATCTCTGCTTCCCTTTCCTCCCTTGGCTAGCTTCCCTTTCACTCCCAACTTAAATTTCTATTTCTCTGCCTAGTCTTTAAATCCTTCCACGGTCTTGCTCCCCCTTATCTCACCTCCCTCCTCTCGTTCTACACTCCCTCCCACTCCCTTCTCTCTGCTGACCACTTCCTTCTCACTGTTCCTCCTTCCCCTTGTGCCACATCCCTTTTCCGCTCCTTCCATCTCCTAGCCCCCCTACACTGGGACTCCTTACCTCTCTCACTCTGCTCTATTTCTACCTTTTCCTCTTTCCGAACTTCCCTCAAATATCTCCTTTTCCATTCCCCGCCATGAAACCCCTCCCCCTTCCTACTCCCCTCCCACCTTGCATTATCTCATTGATCATCTCCCTCCCCCCCATTCTCACCCTTCATCCCATCCGTTTCCCTCCTCCTCCTCCTCCTCTTCCTCCTCCTCATCTTCCCCTCCCCTCCCTCTCCGTTCTACTGCACTACTCTCCTTCTCCCCTCCAGTTAATTGCTCTACTTATTATTTTGTTGGTCTGATTCTCAATTGTAAATTGCTTCTACTGTTACTGCTATAATGTTAAATGTCATATTCATCCTGTTGTTAAATGGGCAGCGCTTTGGTGTAAAGCGCTATATAAACTAAATAAATACAAATACAAATACAAATCTGTGATGTGTGACACCATGAGCAGTGCATGGCAGGGCATGAGTTATGGTTGCATTACTGGAAAATGTCTGTGTTTTTTGTCAGTGTATTTTTTAAGTTTGCATTACAAACCTAACGTCCCTTCAACATGTTCTCAATTATTTCAAAGGTTTTATATAAAAGGACCACCTTAACTTTAGTTAATAAAGCATTTTCATTGAATTCTTGCTTTTTTAAAATCATATACTGTTATCAATATATGTCCTTACCCAGCATTGTGTGCCAAGGGTATGACTGTTGTAAAGTCGAAAGATGACACTGCAGGCACAGGTGGAAACCATGACGCTTTATTATGCATAGTTACAGGTTACAGCTATTTGTATTGTAAAGAGCACACATGCCTGCCCATTCTCATTCCTCACTACATCCCAGGACCCAACTGACTTTCCCTGAACATTCACTCATCATCACTCATACAACATTCCTTGAGCTGTCATTCACTCATAGACACTAACATTCTTACACCATACAATGAGAACCAGCAGGACAAAGACATCAGACAACTCATTCTAACATCACGCAGATCCGCAAGACCCAACACGCCTCCCTCCTTATCACAGTACACAAAAGGAGTCACACTCACACTACACAGCTGTACAACAGACAGGAGCACCTGCAGTCTGATGTGCGTTCACATTCTTCCAATATAAACAGCAATGAAGTAGGAAGAAGCATTAACCAGTAAGGAATCAAGAGGAAATTACATAGCAGAAGATGCAATGATGCAATCTCAATGCAAGCCCCATCTTCTACTCACCCACGGCCAACACCCCAAAGCAACGCTCTACAGAGAAATGAGTAGAGCAACAGAGAGAGAAAGAGTCATTCATCCAACACTCACCTCCAAGGTGCTGAACAACAAGCCATCGCAATCACAATGGAAGGTCCCTTGATCCATAGTAATAGTAGGGCCCAGTGGCCAACTTGCACATGCAAATGAATAATGAAGACTTCAAGGCACAACGGCACTAGTATCATTCTTGGGACACACCACGCAAAAGCCTCAAAAGAAGATAGGGTCATGCTAACACCCAAAAACACGTGGCGAAAAGGGAACACACCTAAACTCTGGCAGGTGTTCCCTTGACCAAGCTCAGCATAAGATGGCTTTGAGCTCACACAGAACCCAAAAGCAAACTACCGAAGAAAACCATAGAGAAAGGTGGAGGATGCTAGCCAACAAGAAATGAGCAAAACTCTGTACGAGAACACAACTTGCAAACGCATCAGCCTCCAACAATACAGCCACCTTCATCAAGTATTAGCAGGAGAACCCGCCTTGAAGTAGTGGCAGCATGCCAAATCATCAATCTAGGGAAAGGAATGAGCTATGCATCCATGTTACATAGGCATGCAAATATAGGCACACAAGAACTTCTCACATGCACAGATGACAACCACTCAAAGTTCAAAGCGGAATCATTTCTTTGTAATGACACATGCACAGCAAAAATATGATACATTACAATGCCAAGGAAGATTATAGATAGGATAGTTAACCACATGACTAGCGCTAGCTGGGTACATAGCAATCATAGTAGGACACTTCAATAGCAGAACAAGGTGGAAATGGCTACAATAGGTAGAAATTCAAATAACGACAAATGCCCAGATATAAGAATGTTCCTAATTTCAGCATTTCACACAATAATGAAGCCCCAAAGAGGAGCCACAGCACTTACACAACACCACCATATTCACAACTACACAGGGCTGCCTGAAACATAAGGAGGTACTTGACAAACCCCTAACAATATTGATGCAACAGGGCTAAATATTCAATGAAAGTACTCGGTCATTAGTCCCAAGAGCAGGGATGTAATTTCAGCAAAATGCCTGCGGTAGCGTAAGGGATCATCACACAACCCTTGACCTCTGATGACATCACAGGAAATGATGTCATTTGACCCCACCCTGAAGTTATATCATGGAAGTGATGGAACACGACCTTTCACCCCTTGACAAAGCAGGAAGTGGCATCACATAGCATTGTTCCTAAGTACACTACGAAAAATATGGTTACGATATCACTATAATGTGATATACGTTTCATACAAGAATTTATCGCCATATTCATCGTTAAGATCAGTGTGTATAGGCCCGTATTACCAAATTACTGTGAATGCAAGTAGACGTCCATGGCCAAATGATAATGATGTGTTATTATATAGCACTTACGCTTAAGCGCTTTACATACAACAAATATACATACAATATCACCCAACCTGTGTTGGTACTAATTTACCGACCTCAGAAGGATGAAAGGCTGAGTTGAGGTGTTTAAGAACAGACTAAGTCAGTGACTCACCCCCTGAAGTGTGCCTGAAATAAACCTTTAATGAGTCTAGCAATTTTTTAAGAGACCTGAACTAGAAAGCCAGCCACTCCAGAAGCAAAGAGCCACATGGCGCTGGTCACAGCCCAGGAGCTTGCATTAAAAAAAAAAACATTTTTTTTTTAGGGTTAGCAAGGGAGACCGCAGGGGTCACAGTTACGACCCCTGGCGACCCCTAAATGACATCCCTGCAGAGCATTTTAGGAAACAAAACAATTTCAAAGCAGACCTCTGACGGATACCGGGAAAGTCCCAGACATTAGCCATGGAGGCGCCTGAGAGTACTCTGCCCGATTCACAGACCACCGATTTCAATTCCACAAACTGTAACAATGCAGACCAAAGAAATTACAGCAACTAATGTATTTCCTATTCAAATTCCTTCAGGGGAACTTTTCTGATGCACAGTGTGCACAAAAGTACTGGAACAATTGACATCAAACTAGAACGGAAAGTGCAAGTAGGGTAATTGTACTATGGACTTGACTGATGGGTACAGTTACCACTGGGTATAGCTGGAAGTCAGACTGACCTATCGGTCACTCGGGGGATTTCATGAAAGGCCTGGCAACTGAAAAACTAGTTTGGCAGTGGCAGAGCCAGTCATTTCAAACCCACCTCTGAAAGGCATGTAGGCGAGCGGCATAGTGAGTCTCATGTTATATATATTTTGATTGGATATGCAAATGACTTTTTCTCAGGCATATTGGTCTTTCAGAGGCCTTAGTCTGTTAAGAAATCTCACAATTTACCTATAATTGATTCGTTTTTTACATTATCTCCTGTGCTTTTTTCTCATTGTTTATCTGGTAAGGTGAATCTTCGCTGTAAAAAGCATTGTCCCGATTCCTGATACAATGCTCAGTTGCTTGTAGGGAGAGGACCTAACCTCCTTCCTCATGTTCCCAAAAACTGTAATAAATCACCTCTTTCTCATTCTCAGAAGCTGGAGGAGAAAGGTCAGAGGGAGATGCGCCAACAGCTGTCAACGTGCAGGTTTCACCCCCCACTGGCTCTGAACCTTCCAGAGATGAGGATGGGGAGAACAAGGATCAGCCTCAAGGAGGACAGGTAGGAACAAGCGCTGGAAGGAAAGTTTCAGCTTTGCTATTCTGATCTTTCTTGAGGGTCAACAATATGGTGCCACACTGGAGTTGCGGAAACATGTGCTTTAGCACCTGGTGTATCAGCTTGCATGGATTGCAGAATACATCTGATGACATTCGCCTGCATTTCAAGGGAGCAGAAGGCTGCTTTGCTTAGTGTGCCAAACTCCAGGTGACTTCCTCCAATGTTCGCCCCTCGCTTCTGCCTCTAACTCCTTCCACTTTCCCTACCCGCCACAAACACCATAGTGAAATAAAATCACTCAACCTTTGCTCCTGCCACTATTCTCTTTCCCCTCCCATTGAAACAGAAAAGGTGTTTGATTTTGAGAAGCCTTTTCTGTTTTCCATGGCCGCCATCTGCAGTCTGTTTTGCTTATCTTTCATTATAGGATGGTCGGCCGCAGCTATTCTTTTAAGAAAGGAAACATGTTTTGGTTTTTTAACCGTATTCCCCAGGTGCTGATGGCCTTAATGTCTGGGCTGGAATTCATGGCCGGCTGACCTCGTTATGAAGGCCTTCGCAAGTCACCTCAGGCTAACCTCAATAAACGTGCATCAATCAGGAGGGCTAGGCAGTGCGTGTTAGGCTCAGGGATCCAAGGCCGATCCTCAGGTGCTACATCAACTTCATGTTTTCAGGGTTAGCCAGATGAAAGACTTTTGAATTAAAATTATCTAAATGGGAGGCATTTATGCATTTAGTGCTTATCCTGAAAACCTGTTGTGTGTGTGGGCCCTGTTGTAAGGTTATTTATTTGAGGTTTGGGGACCGGTTAATGTACAATGGATATGTGTTTGCTATTATTCAACATTGGCTTCTCCAAATTAATCGATGGAAGGAGACATAAAAATTGACCCTGCGGACATTCGAAATTACCCAGCTGTTTAAACAGGGATGAAGTAGACTTTTGCCTCAAACAACTCAAATGACAAACATGGACACTAAAAGTGAAAAGGACATTGGACTTTAAGATTACTTGGTAATTTGCATTTCCACAATAGATCTTAGGGCTCATCCATAACGAATACTCAGCGTTCTGCGTATGCAGCTTGTCCGAGGGAAGGAGAAGAAGGAAATGACATCGCTGAGCAGACAAATGGAAAGCAAGGCAGTGCCAAGGAAATACATTACTCTGTGTCCTGCAAGTAGTTTAGATGTACTAGTAATTTAGACTTTGGCATTTTCAACACATCATACACGCATACTGCTGCGACAATTTTGCCTTCCTAAGACGGGTTTATGGAAAAGAGGAGAAAAGCATATTCTCATAATATAACATCAAGTGCACACTTTATTCTACACAGCTCCATAAAACCTAACTTTACGCCAACTGTGACTGCCCTTTTCGTTGGCAGCACAAGGAAGATCTCCTTGAGGCATCTTCATGACTACGAAGCATGCCAAGCTCTTCTGTAGCGAGCCATAATCTGGTTTGTGTCTGAAATGCAACAGTAAGATTTTTGAGAGTAGAGATTGGTAACAGAACCCCTGGCCGGGGAACATGGCTGCCTATTGCTCTCCTCTCCAGGTTCTCACGCATAACCACTGAGTAATCGCACTGTCCAACTGCTTTACATGCCCTCATTGAAGTGAGGTACTGAACACAGGTTGGGGAGAATAAGGGCACTCTTCATTTTTAGTTGCCAGCTTTCAGCAACATAGTCTGGTGGGAACAAAGGAGAAATGATAAAGGGGCATCATGGGGCCAATTGGTGTAACCAGTGCCAAGAGTGCCAAGAAGGAGGGGCTGAGGGGAAGTTCCCACCCTTCAATCAGCGGGTGATCTGCACCTTCCATTGTCTCATTGAGAACCAGTACCATGATGAGCTGTACTCACTGAAAGCCCAAGCATTATTAAAGTGGTGTTTTCAGAAGATGGAACGCAATCCTAAAGCAATTACAAAAACACCTGGACCCTGTGCTCATGGAATACACGGGGAAACTCACATTTGTTTAATGACCCATCACCCGAATTCGACTCATATCAGATCATTTGTTTTCAAGAAACTTGGCTTTCCAATACTCCAGACTGTGACGGCTTTCTAGCCTTCCTAAACCCAGCCCCAACAAGAACCAAAAGAAGACCCTCATCAGGTCTACTTACACTAATCAAGATTGACCCTACATGGTCAATACTGCACACAACAAACATCAACACGTGGATACAAAATACAGTCATAAAAATAACAACAAAGGAAGGCCTAGACTTTACTACGACGACACCCAAACACGAAAAAAAAATTGCAATCATGAATCTGTACTGGAATTCAGTGGCAATCAACAATGAAGCGTTCTTGGACGGTGTCTTTCTAACAGTTGACAACCTCATTCTCAAACATACAAGAATTGAATTCATATTATGTGGCGACCTAAACCTACACCTATGGCAACAAGACGGACAACCAACTCCTAACGAAAAACAAACAATTCGTGCCAAAAAATGGATCAATGAAACCAGCATCCGTAACCTACTATCTATTGATTATTCTAAAGACGAAACAGGCAAGTCCCTTACCACCTGGTCCCGAGGCAAATCATCCGGCATTATTGATTAAATTTATCTTTGCAAAGAGCTTAGAGCTGCAGTACAAACAACAAGCACAATTGCAACAACAAAGAGCAACCATAACCAACTTGTCGTGCATGGGCAAGACATGCCGCGCCAACCACAGCCCAATCGTCCTACCCGGCTGAAAGTCTGCACAGCTGGGAAAAACTTTGCATAACACAACAAGCAACAAGCTCACTCACAAGACAATTTATCCAAACTACTCTACCTGACGACCAGAAATTGAACTACGGATAGTTACGTCAACCTCACTAAAAACCAGCTAAACAGCAAACCTTACAGACTCATCAACACTCCTACAACAAGGAGCTAGTTGAAAGGAAAAGGGCACTGAGAAACACAGTGCAGCAATTGACGAACAAAAAAACAAGGAATCATTCGCCAAAATAAAAGCGGCCAAACAAACCTACAGAAACTGGATCAAAATGCACAAAATGATGCTACTACAGGCAGACGCAGAAGCAATCTTAGAAACTTACAAAACACACAATCTCCGAGACCTATGGAATCTTCTGAACAACAATGCAGCACAACAGCAAAAACTGACAGGAAATGTGACTGAACATCGATGGATTGAACATTACACAAAAATACACAAAGCTCGGCCATCAGAAACTGGAAAAAATTCACAAAGACAGAATATAAAGTGGACAGTAAACTGCAGCTATCAAAACATTTTTGAGATGATCTAAAAACTCAATACATCTCGTGCTCCAGGCCCTGACGGAACATGAATGCAATGATAAAGAAAGATCCACACTCATGGGCCAATCTCATGAGGAACATCATCACGCTCATAAATAAGCTTAACCAGCTACCAACATCATGGAAAACTGCCTCCATCGTACCTATCCATAAACAAGGTCAGAGGGACGACCCGACAAACTACAGCCCAATTGCGTTACTGGATCCGTTAGGAAAGCTGTTCGCATTGATTCTCCTGAAAAAACGTAATCAGTGGGCAACTGACACAAAGCGCTTCGTAATAAGACAAAATGGCTTCACCCCAAATGTCAGGACAAACATCAACTTACTATTGCTAAATCTGATAAAACATGAAGCAATCCACAACAAAACAAAACTCTATGTGGCTTTCATAGACCTCCACATGGCCTTTGATGGGATATCCCAGCAAAAACTTTGGAATAAACTTGAAAAATGGCAATGTCCTAACGATATACTAGGCCCAATCAAACAACTTTATTCAAACACCACCATAGCAATAAGACTTACAAGAGAAGGTCACACAATACCAAAAATAAAAGCCGAAAATGGTCTAAAACAAGGATGCCCTCTAGCAGCCACATTGTATAATCTCTTTACTGCAGACATTGAGACTCATCTACAGTCCGATGCCCTCAATCCCCCAAAGATCAAATCAACACCGATAACAATCATGACATATGCGGACAATATCATTCTCCTGGACAAGACACCATCAGGTCTACAAAACAGCCTCAGCCAACTAAGCCTCTATATGAATCTTAACAAACTCACCATTAATACAAAAAAGACAAAAATCGTGCAACTGTCCAGACCGACCAATAAAAACGGAAAACTAAAAATCTATTTAAATGACAATCGGCTTGAAGAAGTAACAACATGCAAATACTTGGGCATCCACATAAACCAATCCAAATTTGAAAAAGAGTGGACTCAAACTGGAACAACAGATTCAATCTCTGGCAAGGCAAGGTTGTATGATCCAGCGCAAATTCGGCAAATACTCTTTCATCAAACCAATAACCACATACTACAAGCAAAAGGTGATTCCGACAATAGTCTATGGAACAGAAACCATGATACACGCAACAGACTATAATCGGACAAAACTAGAAGCCCTCTTTTGGCGTAAGATCTTGCAGCTGCCACCTTCTTTTCCAATGCCTAGGATCAGACACGAAATAGCATTACAGTCCATCAGTTCAATTGTCTTATGGAAACAATTAGACCTACATCGCAAGCTCCTCACCGATGAGAAAACACCAGCAAATCAAATCTTGAAGTTCCACGACGGAGCAATGAACAAAACAATCCTCGCTAAGTGGAAAGGCAATCTGTATCAACTCATGCAAACAGAAGACATCTCACATGAAATGCTTATGATGCGACAACATGCAAAAATAAAAATAATGGAAAATGACTGGATAAAAACCCTTGATGAAAAAACAAAATACACCCTCAACCTACAATGTGACACAGACATTCGACCCATTACCAAATTACCAGCCTACCTGACCATCTCTCCTGATGCCAAAATCTGTGCAATATATCTGAAAGACCGAACAAACACCATACCAACACGCTTCTATCTAGCCAAAACCAGACAAATCACTCCAACAGAACATTTTTGCCGCTTCTGTTCAGACACTCCAAAATCTGAAACACTGTTCCACCTACTAATGAAATGCAACGATCTCTCAGAACAAAGATCTAGATTCGGCAGCCATTATAAGATCAGAGAGTAAATAATGGAGACAGAAGAGAGATGGATCGAGATGCTCAACGGCAAATCGCCAAAACTTATCTTGACAATATGCCAATTTCTACAAGAAATTCTAAGTCTTGGCAAACCTGTAATAAGTTAAAAAGAAACCTTGGAAAACTGGAGACAAATGAAACGTTTAAAAATTAAAAATAACATTTTAAAAAAAGAAAAAAAAAAGCATAGTGGCATATAAGATAGAAAAAGATGTAATAATTAAATGCACAAGAAAGCCAAGTTTAAGAAGAAAAAAAGGTAACAAAGGAACTTTGTGGAATGAGGAAACAAGAGAAAAGGGCAGGTAAGAAAAGAAGAGAGTGGGAATTTCTGAGGCAATCGAGATGTTGTTAGTAAATGCCCATATTCTCTAGCATACAGACTCACAATTGAAAGATTTGTGGTTGGGTATATTTCTTATACAGTTCGGTTAAAAGGTCATCATCATTCATGTCTTTCATATTCATTTTAGATCTTGGATAAAAATTGATATTTTATACAATGCATGGGAGTGTCAAAGGTTTGCGAACAAATGTTCAATTACCCAGAATCCCATTTGTTAGGTTGAAAGTCTTATCCTGTAACTTCATGGCCCTCAACATTTCTGCTTCCCTTCATCCAGGTTCTCACTGGTGATGTAAGTCTAACTCGGTGTGATGTTTCCTGTGTCTCCCTCCAACTCCCAGAGGAGGGTATGCCAAAAGTACTTTGTTTATTTTCCTGAGCAGATCACCCTGCTTGGATCCTAATGTAACTCACTGGCTGGCGGAAGCTCTTTCTGTACTTTAGAAAGCTGTATGCTTCTGCAGCCATTTTACTTTCCAGGGAACAAAGGTTTGTTTCCTGCAGGTACCCATTAAACTGGCAACCTGGTTTTAGAAGTCCAACGAAACTCCAAAACAAGACTGTGTTTACCATGTATGCATGCAAATGACTGAATGGCCTTCCTGAGACTCCTGATTGGAACACAGTGTAGCAATGACAAGATCAGGGCAGGAGCATGAACAGGTTTTTGGGATTCACTGTTCCATCCACATAAATGTTTGTCCAGGAAGGTTTGAATGAAGCAATCAACCCTGGTTGGGTGAACACCAAATGTTTGCCTGCTGCAGTGTATCTAGATGGAAGCTAGATGTTCAAATCCCTCCCAGGTGTGCTATAACGATAGTGGCTTCTGCACGATACCTTTTTCAATGGATGGAACTCATCCTGAAGTAGCTGCATGATCTTACCTGAAGAAGACTTAGGCAGTGCTGAAGCATTTGTTCCGACTCTATAATATGAAAGCAAAGTAGTGCTGGGTGCTGGGCTTTGCAAAATCCAGACTTCTTTTCACATGACCAAAGGAATCCACACTGGTACACCCTTCCTCTGACCTGGCAGAACGAGCTGGGCTACACAGCTTCAGCACTTCTTGTTCCATTTAAAAGCACAGGAAGGACCCGGAGCTCCTGTAACTGGCAGTAGGTAAAATCTGAGACCTACAACTTTCCAAAACACCAACTTACCTTCTGTGAAGCCCAGGGTGACTCTCTACACTGTGTTGGCTACTGTGAAATTGATGCCAGCTTCAGAATTAACTGCACCATACCGCAATCTCAGAGCTCCATTAATGTTGCTCATGGTCCCAGCCAAGGGTCGCTGCCTGCATAATCCACACCCTTGCCATTGAACCACAACTTTGAAATCCCCTTTTCCCTATAACCTCAAAGGTTTCTGCTTCCAATTGGCTTGAATGGAAACATTCTACCATAGTATATCATTGGGCGCAAGCTGCAGAAAACCATGATTTTTGCTGGTGGTAAAAAATGTGAGCACTCGGCTTGCCTATAACCTCCGCGATTTCCCTCAATTTTATCCCATTGGTTAAGGTTGGGGTTTTCATAATCTAAAAACACTAGTACTACATTTGGATAAAAAAAAAATGAATCCTGTATATTAGGTGACTTCTGCAGAAGTCAATACCCTAAAAAGAACCCATATTCCTAAAAAGGTACTATCTGTAACACAATGGATTTTCTCTTCTGCTTAAATGTATATATAGAGAAGAGTGGAGTAGAAGAATTGGTACGGATATCTCTGAGGACTTGTGACAACAAATGTTTATGAATGTTAAATTATGCTCTTTGGTACTTACTGAGAGGTCAAGACAGATCAAGATCCTTAATCTGATTTATTGGTCACCAGAAAAAATGTGGAGGAGAGGGATGTTGGGGAGTTCGGATTGTTGGAGATGTCTACATGAGTCGGGTACGTTGGAACACATGCTGTGGGATTGTAGGTTGCCGAGGTTGTTCTGGAGTGAGGTTGGTCAGGTGTGTGATGGAGTGATTGAGGGGTTGCCTACCATGGACTTCAATATGGTGATCTTGGGAAGTGATGAACTATTGGACGATCTTACACAATGTCAGAAAAAAATGGTTGTTCAGGGGAACCATGATTGGTAAGAAGATAATTTTGTGCAATTGGAAAACTACTTTGACCTTGACCATTGGGTCATGGACAAATGAAATGCACAATTTGGCAGAAATGGAAAGGGTGCTGTACAGGAGAGAGGGGAAGGTTTGTTTGAGAAAATCTGGGGAAAGTTTCTATCGTTATACTAGTTTTGGTGATGTTCCTATGTGTGTGGGTGGAGGTTGTAGGGGGGTGTACATAGTTGTGTAATTGAATGCGTCTTAATTATTATGTTTTTTGGTTCATGTGATAATTTGTACTGTATTATAATTTGTTAACTTGAAAATAAAAGTTCAACAAAAAAAAAAGAATATATGTTTACCAATATATTTCCTAGGCAATCCCTTATTGTACATTGTTGTATGTTACACTATCATTTCATCACTGTGTTCTCCTATTGAGACTGTAGCCTTGACTTCTCTTCCCCATTTAGTGTTGGGACAGTCAGGCATCTAAGGAGAATCCTTGAAACCTAGGTGTGGATTGATGTTCCTGAATCCCACGCGCAGGGTTTAGGAAACCCATTTTAGCACCATTAAAAGGCAGTAATTTGTTCCACCACTGAAGCATGGAGGGCTAAGGTAACGTGAGAAGTGTAAAAACCTTAGACCTGCAGACTGCACACATCGATGGAGCGGCACAGTGTGATGTACGAGCACTTTTAAGGGAGATATATAAGCATGTTTCAGTGAGATGGACACATGCCATTCAGTGAAATGAGCAAGGTCCACTCTGTGAAACGCACATGCTCACGCTCTCCCTGAATGAGCTCCGACCCAGGAGGTGCATAAGTTTACATTTGTGAAATCATAGGCTCCCCGATCTGGGATGCGCAAGGTATCCTAAGTGAAATGCTGTGGGCCATTAGCAAGCTGTCCATTCATTTACTCTTCAGCAAAGCGCATGCCACAATAGGATTCTACACTCTCTATGTATTGAGGCTTCCTATGGCTATCGAGCAAAATCATGTTGGAAGAAAGCTGCAGTGTTTTTAAAGACTGCAAGAATAATAGAGGGGACAATGGTTTTAATGTTGTTGAAACGTTGTGTGGTCTTTATAATTGTCATATCTTAGATTGTAGTTTTTGGGCAGTTTAAATATTATTTTGATGTGTGTAATGTTAATAGAATACTGTGATCCTTGTCTTCTTCCAAAATTTGTAAAGAAGAAATGTGTAGCTTTTGTGTGCGCACGTGTGTGTGAGAGGTGCGCGTCACACCGGTTGTGGGCTCATCCTTCCCGCTTACACCAATGCCTATTCTAACTTTGCTATGCCAGTGAATGTGAACTAACGCGGCTGGGAATTGGATGGATAACTTGGAATGCAAGAATGTTTGCAAGCAACATCTAAGAGACCTCCTGTGGCCGAAATGTATCTGCTAAGTGACCCCTTCAAAATGTTCAGTCTGTGGGAACAACAGCTCGCTTTGTGGACTGATAATTATCATGGGAAATGATACATCAAAAATTACAGAAGGGGCATACTTTCATTGGATACAAAGATTGGACTGGCAAAGGTGTCCCTTGTGACACCAGGCTTTTTAGTAACTATGCAGAAGACCTGTCATGTACAAAACTGGCTGGATTGACCAGGCTCTGATGCATATAATACTGCTACTACTAATGATAACAATAATAATAATAATAATAATAGTAATACAAATGGATATTTATAAAGGGCACAGCACAGACAGAATTGCCTCCTGGAATGTAAATACCAGGTATTAACCACTCAATACCCATGTTATTGACTCATTTTATTCACCTCAGAAGGCTGAAAGGATGGGCTGTTCTATAGACACCTTTATCCTAGCATTAGCTATCAAGCCACTAAGCTATTTTGCCAGTTTGAAGGCATTTAGGGACATGTTGTAGTATGAATGCATGACCAGGTTATTGTGCATGAATGCAGTACCAGGGTAGTGGATTTAGGTGTTTAGAGGAATTAAAAAAGATGGGTAAATCTTATGTTACTCCAGTTATTTCCCTACAGCATATCATCCATGCCTGAGCCTTGTTTTAACATGAAGTGACAGTCGGGATAAACAGAGGCAGAATGATCTTGGCAGCAGGTATATGGCCCTGTTACTTATTGATAATCTCCATTACTTCTGATTCTTCTTGGTCACTAAACTTACTAAGCGAGGCAAGTCCTCCCCCAGGAGACAGGTTTCCAACTTGCCACTCTATAAAAAATAGCATACTTTCTTAATCCCCAAAACACCAGTTATTAATTAAGGAGAACCTCACACTTCACCTCTTATATGAAAGATGAAAACAGTCAGACTTCATATCTCCTATGTAGGTATATCTTACTTGGTTGAAAAGCCAGAGCACATGGTTTCAAGAGGGCAAGCATGCAAGGACTTTAACAAGCAATAATTGAACTTACAGTAATGAAAATTATCAGTAAGTAATCAGGTCATTATTCCCTCGTCCTCCATCACCAAAGTGCTTACAACATGACAATGTAACAAGGAATGCTAGCTTGTTAATCCCACTCAAAAGCCATGAACAGCTACTTTGGCACAAGAATGCATCTACACCCATGTTTACTCACAAACACACATCACCAACCAATGAGGCACCACATTAAACACATTGAGCATATTAAAAATCAGGACGCATATTGACTGTAACACCCCTTTTAATCCATCCCGACCACAGATTTCCTAATAGAAAGAATGTGAATTGTCCAAATTCAGGCCCATCTCAACAACTGAACACTCCAACATCTTCTCATCGATCAAACGCACTGTCTACAAGGATGATGCCCTCCTCGACTCCAGCATCAAATCTATCCAGGGCCAACTGCTCCTGCCCCTCTTTCAAATCGTCAATGTGTCCCAAGTGACTTTCACCTCATCTCTCAAAATAGGCTTAATATGTCGCTTCTTAAACAGCAAATCTGGACCTGGACGAGCTCACAAACTTCCTCTGGAATATGAGCTTCCCTTCTTAAGTAAGATCACTGATAAGACCTGGTCTATACAATTGCACACATGAATAGATCAATACAGGCTGATGCAGGACTTTCAATCGAGATTTAGAATCAGATTTTTAACAAATCAGCAACAAATGGTATTCATGTCTCCTGGTCCTGCTTAACGTCTCAGTAGCATTCAATACCATCAACTACGCAACATTACTTACATTTCTTGAAACACAAATGAAGTTTGCAGATTCTGTCTTTGACTGCTTTGCCTCCGATCCATCAGGTAGCCACCACCCAGTCATGTCCCTCAAAAATCCATCCTGTTATCAGTTATCTGTAACCTATACATGGAATATCAAGAAACCTCTCTCAAGAACCTTGACCTCTTGTTACAAAACCTTTATGAGGACACACAGCTGTACCTAAAGGTCAGACGCACTGAAGACATTGTATTGCTAAAACACTGCTTTGCCCCATTCATTCTTGTATGACAAGCACATACTTCAACCTCGCCAAGACTGAGTTTGTTCTTTTAGGCAACTGACATAAATAAACGGTGATCAAATCATGGAGGACCAATATGAATCTCAAAGGGTTGATGCCGAAACTAACCTGGAGTGCAAAATCTCAAGATTTTACCATTGACGAGCACAATGCTAAAAAGACAGACATTGGCTTGGTATCAAGTGTCACTCCTATGCAAAATATAACCCTCCCTACCTCCACCTAACTCCAGGAATGCCATTCAGTCCCTAGTACTGTTTCACCACGATGGGAGAATGCACTGATCACAGGTTTCTCTGCCTCACTGCCACTCACAGAAGTACAACATACTGAAGCATGGCTAACCAGTGGTGCCAGAAAATGCGAGAGTATCAGCCCCAGGGCAAAATCCTAGAGTTGGTGTGCATATCAACAGGTTCGTCTTCAAAGCAGCCTGCATTACATTAAGGCAGTGATGACTTAAGTGCCACCTAACCTAGCTTCAAAGCTACCCATTTATGGAGGTGTCACAATTCCAGAAGTCACTCCACTGTGAGACTGGAAAACAAAAAAGGCTGGAGGAAACCAGGAAACAGGCCGTCTCCCAGTATGGACTGTCAAAGTGGAACAATATCCTACCTGACACCATCAGTTCCAGTGCTTCTCTAGTTCAATGAAACACTGAAGACCTTCCTATTCAAACAGTTCCTCAGATAGTGCCTTAAAAGCAAAAGCGCCAGCCAGCGTTCCACCACCCCCACACAGAGGGTCTACCTCTCCATGCACTATTCTGAACAGCGCTCCTTTGTTTTCCATTAAGGTCTGCGCTTAAGAAAAATCTTACACACACACATATATCCAAGGTTAAAGGATTTGGGCATGCTCCTTATTCCTGAGTTACAAATATCCTTAAGTCAGAAACTCCTGGAATTTCTCCCAGAAAAGCTGCCATGCCCTAAGTGGATAACCATTTAATCCTTGCTAGTAGCACAACAAAGGTTTTCTGGTTGTCCCAATTAGCAGGAAAATCCGATAAAAAAGGCATCACAGGTCAGGAACTGAAGTGTGCAGGACAAATAGATGGATAAGGGATGTACCACATCTAGAGAATGCACCAAAACCTCCTCTTGAGGAATTGGAATAGAAAAAAGAAAGTACAATGTGCTGTTTCAGGGGGGAAAAGGGAAGAAATCTTGTGCCAAAGATATTACCCTGAATGTACGACCACCCAGCTCCCAGGAACGTATGTACGAGTTTGTGGTCCATTATGGTGTTTATCACACTATTCGTCCAAGCAGAATAAGAAATTCATCATCGTTTTGTTCTGGAGGCTCAGCAAGGAGCTCCTGCAGTGCAAAAAACACAAATGTAAGGTAACAAGGAGAAACAGGAGCATGTAAAAATTGCCTGTTGTTCTCAAAAACTGTGGCGAAGGCATGTATCCTATCCTTAATCCGAGGCAAGTCACTTTGCATGGATAATATTTCAAGAAATGCGGTCTACTGACAGTGGAAGGTTGAAATGACTAACCACAACAGAACTTGAACATGTTAAGAATACAAAATCGACATCCAACCTTAAACCCATGGAAGGAAACCCTTTAGGAAGAGCAAGTATCAACATGAGACCAGGGCTGACAAACAGATAAAGAGATGCCAAGACCACATATGCACAACAACACTACCTCTAAAGAGTAGTGTCCGATAGAAGAGGCTATCAAAGTAGGGATGGCCACACTGGAAATATCCAAAGAGCCTCCAGGGACAGAGTCCACAAAAGAGGAAACCACCTTCACGGTGGTCAAAACAGAACCATTAGCAAGATCTCCACGTTTTCCTTCTGATTTCTTTGTAGGATCTGTGCATTTGAGGAATTCGGAAAAGCGCATAAGTCTCTTGGCCGTGGAAACAAAAGGTTACCACACACCAGGCTTTTAGGGCTAGAATCCCTGAGGACATCACTAATACCAGATGGCCCTCATCAAACAATACATAGAAGATGCTAGAATTATATAAGAATTAAACATAAAGATACAAATAATTCAAGAATGCATGTATCCTCTTGGATAGGGAGTCGAGATGCAATGCTGTCCATGTATATAGAAAAAGATCAGCCCAGCCTTTAACAGAAAAAGCGGTTCCTCTTTATAATGGCAATAAATAACTTACATTTTCAAGTGATCATATTTGGATATTTAGAGAGATCAATGTATTTTCAGTCTTTGGCCTTCATTACAAGGTTGCTTGGCTTACCATTTCCGCCACCCGTTATCTCGGTAATATCGGGATATTAGGGGCGGCGACAGAACGTTAAATCCCCATTCCCATGGAGTCCAATAGGACTCCACAGGAATGGGTACACTGAAGCACCGGTAACCGTTAGGAACGGTGCCGGTGCTTCAGTAAATTATCTGCTGGTAGAGGCCAGAACTACATGCAGGTCAGGCCTGATGGTAGTTCACAGCCCCTACCAGCAGACTCGGAGTGAACCGGTCCAGAAAAGGTGACAGTAACCATTGTTACCGCCACTTTTCTCCATACCAGGTCACTCGTAATGAAGGCCCTTATGTATTAACTGTCTGCAAATCAAAATATTAGGCAATATTATATGGTGATCCTAGATTATACAATGTTTTGGTAAACCCAGGAGTATTAATTTAAAATCAGGTTAAATAATTAAACACAAACGATAATTTTGGGCAATTAGAGAGGACACGAAAGGTTGAATGACCTGATATTTGTAGAACATATATGCCCAATCAGCAGAATATTGAGAGCCATCAAGGGCAAGATGTGTGGTTTTTAAAGTTCCATTTAGAAGTCGGGTCCATCACAAAAATGTAAAAAGCTACACCCAGTGTGGACGTTTGTGTTGAGATGGAACTTACGTTCTATGCAACATTCTGGTCGAATCAGTAAGCATTAGTTTTCCTACTTCAATATCTCTCCACACAGAATCAAGCAACATATTTAGCTATCATCCATCAGCCTCGTTATCAGAGTAATCAGAAATGAGTTAATCACAGAATGTCAAATGTATTCAACACTGTGCAGCACCACATCCTCCTCTCCCGCCATGCCGACAGGATGGGATTCTCTGGCACTGTCATACATTGGTTTATTTCCTACCTGTCGGCCAGACACCAGTCCATACAGATGAACCCGTTGCGTTCTAACCGACTCCAGATCTTCTGCAGAGTTCCCCAAGGCTCCACCCTCTCATAGTCCTTTTTAACATTTACATGCAACCTCTGGACACTCTCCTCATAGATCCCAATATAGCCACTCACCAATACACAGACAATACTCACCTGTACATGAGAGTAAATAGCGCTCGTCTCTGTGATTGCCTAGCCATCATCCAGTCCTCGATATCAACTGCCTACCTCAAACTAGCCTCATCCAAGACTGAATTCATCCTCATTGAGCCGCCGGCTAAACAACAATGACTCAATGATATGCGCCTAGGAGGATTTGATCCACAACTCTCTGACTTCGGCTTCACCATTGACAGCAGCCAACAAGGCCCAAACAGCCTGGCTTTGAATGTTCACGCTTCACAAAATTAAAAACTACATCCGGCCGCAGGATAACCGTACGGTAGTGCAGGCCCAGGGTCTCAGACTCAAATCCTAATAAGTGCAACTTAACCTTACCTCCAACTGAAATTAAAAAAACAAGCATTAGCAAAGCCAGCAGTTTTGGCTTGTTATAGACATGCTTAGCTATTCATTTAATTGTAACATTGCAACTTTTACATATCACATTGTTCTTAAAATCATCCCAATAAAATGTATAGCAGGTTTTAATTATCGAATGCAAGCAGAAAGTCTGTTACTGAAAAAAATAAAAATAAAAATAAATAGAGCTTTGAGAAGCAATCGAGAGAGGACCAAGACTCTGAACTGCAAATGTCTGTCACTGACATTTCTCTCTGTACAGGGCACGTCGCTCCCCCACCTATCATGGGGTGAGCTCCCTATGCTGTCAGGCACTCCTTGTCTGCATGAAGTGATACATAAAATCAGCCAACAGAAAAAATTCTCTTAGACACAGCCTTCCCATTCTTGTGGCCAGCAAAGTCTATAAATATTTGGACATGCATTCTGAAATCTTTTGTTCTGGACACACATTATTTCAACACCATAATGGGGTCTAAACTTTAAAGACTCCCGTCAGACTTGGATGGATGAGTGGGTGGAAAGAATACTGGCAAATGTACCTTTTTGGACAAATGAAATTCTGAAACTACCCTAAGTAGAATTGAAGATCTAATTCTTAAAGTTATCCTTGTCTTTACTGAACTGAATAAATTAGGCGAATTGGACAATGCCTGCAGTTCCGATATTTTTCTGACTGATGTTAAGGCGACCAAAACCACCACCTTCAATGAAAGAAGCCTTAGAGAGCATGTGTGTAGTCGCTTAAACGGGGCTGCCATTACAAACCTCAAAATATAATTTAAATCCAACGCTGTCACCAGAAAAGTTCTAGGTGGGAAAGTGTTGGGAGTCGGTTAAGAGTTGCAATACCATGGGAGATGGACAAGAAGACATGTTTGCAACAGTGTATTTTTACTATAGGAAAAAATGCCTCTTCTATCGCTACTCCTACACTGAGTTCCCTAATTTCAAAGAAAATAACAAACAAAGGCTCATCAGGATGTCTTACAAAAATTCTGTCCTCTGTACTAACCTATTCTAATCTAAATTCTGCACTACCACTATTATAAAAAGATAACATGAACTTAGCATAGGAAAGAATGACTCCTCCTTAGACTTTTGGGATTCTTGTTTGGGGATTCCTTGTCCCCTAATGAAGGGGGGTCACAGCCAGTGGGATCCTGTGTGCCCTGTCCCGTAGGGGATGTTAAGCATAACATGCTCACTTCCCCATTCCCAATGGGGATGAATAGGGACACATTCTCTGGATTCGCCACAGTACCTTAAAGTAAGAACGTTGTTCGGGTATGTCTCTGAATATTGAGAGGGCTGCCAAATAGCCATTCACCATGTATGTATTAAGATCTGACGCGGCCTGGGAAAGTAAAAATTCCAAAAATGTTGTAGTGGAACAAGACAGTGGAGCTTGCTCTCTATCGTAACGCACCCTCTAAAATTCTTTCTAGCGACAAGCATATATAATTTTGGTTGACGTCCCGTTCGCAGAGAGCACCACACCCAGAACCTAATCTGAAAGATCTCAAACCTTGTACCTCAACCTCTCCACATCCAGGCATGAAGGCTGAGACTCTTGGCTTTGAGGTCAAGTACCCTGCCACATGATTGTCTCAGACGATCCTCCCTCCAGGGGATCTTCAAGGTGGGACATAGCAGCATGTCCAGCATGACTGGGTACCAGATGCTCTGTGCCCAGTCTGGTGCGATCAAGATCATAGTTGTCCTGCACCGCTTCGACTTCCTCAGCACTGAAGGAATCAGCGTAAACAGGGGGAACGCATAGACCATTTCAATATCACTAGTGCATCGCCAAGAGAGTTTCCCAACGGTAATACCGTGGAGCAAAAGGTCTCTCACTTCCAGTTCAAGCTGCTTGCAAACAGGTTGACTTGTGGTCTCCCCCACCTGGATAAGATCACCTACAGAGCCTCCCTGTTCTGCCTCCACTCATGAGACACTCGGGAGACAACTCAGCTCGATGCCTGGGTGTTCAAATGGCCAGCGAGGTGTGACGCTGTCACTGACACTTCGTTCTGGATCGCCCAAAACCATAAGAGAATGGCCTCCCAGCACGGATTGAGTGGCCTTACATCGCCCATCTTGTTGATGTAGTGCATGGCAGTAGTGTTGTCCTTGAGGACCTGAGCAGTTGAACCCTTGGTATCGCAATACCAAACATACTGCTCTGGGTTCCAGTAAGTTGATGTGGAAGGACTTCTCCGGGCCTTCCGACAGACCGCTCACTAAAAGATGGATAGAATTAAATGCAAGGATGTGTCATTGGGCAACGGTTGTTCGAATAGGGCCCCATGAAGGAAGTTCATAGTGGATATTGTGAAGGCATTAAGTATGACACAAACAAAAAGATATATATTAACTTAAATGTCAGGATGGTTGAAGGCCTAACTTGCCCTATACTAAAGTGGGATCTCCTAACTTGAATGAAAATAAGGAAAGTACGAGTCAAAGAGTTCAACCTGAAAGTCTGTCTCTGTCCAAAACCTATCCTTGCTCTCACAACTATAATTAACAAATGTATAGGGGTGTCAAAGTCAAAGTAAACAGTGTAAACAATGTTCTGAGCTTCTTCCAGCTCACAGCTTTCATTCACGACCCCTTCAAGTTGACCTTTCTCCAGTTCAAGGCAATAAAGTTCAGAACTAATCCTTGGGGCTCCCTTCTCCAAGTTTCAAGTAACACAATCCAAAACAAAGGGGTCTTGAAACTCTGGTGCCAAGACAACAAGTGTATTCCCTTAGGTCTCAGGATTCCCTTCCCCAAGACTTCAATGCCTTTAATTACACTTGTCTTAGTCTTTTCAAAAGTCTTTAACAAACACCAGGTCAACCTGACCCTCTTTCTGGCTTGCCTTGCCAGCTCCTTTGCAGTGGTTTTGTTGCGCTTGTTTCACGGTGTCCTTAGCATTCACCATTAAGGGCTCTCTAGTCTAGGCACAGTTGTCAGACCACATGGTGCACCCATCACAGGTCACGTAACCAGGAACCCTGGGCTCCTCAGCCCCCACACAGAGGTTACTTGGTACTTCTTTCTGCGCACCAAGTCACTGTCACTTGATTACTCTTATTGGGCACTTGGCTTAGAGTGTATTTATTGGGTTCCTCTGGCTTCACCTTGGTCGCTTTGTGGCTCTGCCACCATGTATCTCACACACCTTGGAAACCTGTAGCCCTGCCACACTTTATTCACTCCTTAAAGTTCACTGTTTGGCTTCCCTTAGCCTTTAATGTATTGGACTTGGGTTAATTTGTTGTGCCACATTTGTTTAAAGTTCACTTTCAGCTCAGAGTTCAATGCTCAGGTATGTTATGTTATGTTATTCGTTTTTGTACAAAGTACACTGCAACATATGCCACACGGCAACTTGTCACTCAAAGCTTCCAGAACAAGAAACATCAGCTAGACAGATGGCTCAAAACAAAAGAGTTTTTTAAGAGCAACGAAACTGCAAATGATCAGCAGTATAGCGCAAAAATCGGAAGGGCATTCTAAAGTGTGGAAACCACCCCCGAGAAAGCCCGGCCGCCAATACGGACATAGTGAAATTTAGGGACTGAGAGAAGAGACCTGTCCATAGACCGTAACAGACGACAGGGCATACAGTCCATGAAATCCCTGTGGACCA
Source organism: Ambystoma mexicanum (assembly GCF_040938575.1). Taxonomy (NCBI): domain Eukaryota; kingdom Metazoa; phylum Chordata; class Amphibia; order Caudata; family Ambystomatidae; genus Ambystoma; species Ambystoma mexicanum. Next base: position 1,020,531,049 of record NC_090934.1, read on the forward strand.
AGTACAGAGATTTAAAATGTATGCGCTTGACCACAGGGAGCCAGCGTAAAGCTGACAAAATGGGCGAGATATGATCCCTAAAAGGAGTAACAGTGGCTAGCCTAGCTGCAGAATTCTGAAGAATCTGAAGACGTTTGATCAGAAAAGCATGCTGTGTCAGTTACAGGGAGTTGCAGTAGTCGATATGACCAAGCACTAAGAGAGCAACTACAGGGACACTAAGATACTGAGGGAGAAACCAAAGGATCTTTCTCAGGATCTTCAACTTAAAGTGTCCTGACTGGCAAACTGTGCCAATCTGAGCTTCCATAGAGAGTGATGCAGAGAGTTTAACACCCTGATGCTTTACAATAGAAACAGGAACAGGAAGAGGGCCATGAGATGATGGCCAAAAAGAAGGAGTCCAAAGAGAGGATGAGGAGACAGAACCCACCACCATAACCTCAGACTTTCCCCCATTTATTTTGAGCTAGTTGTCGCTCATCCAGCCGCCACAGCACGCAAACAGTCCCTAAACTGAGACGCATTGGAGGGATGAGCCAGATCAAGATGAACTATGATCTGGATATCAGTAGTATAAGAGTAACAGCAAAAACCGTGGGACAGGATGAGCGCAACAAGGGGCTAAATATGGATGTTAAAAAGTGTGAGAAAGGGCAGCACCTTGTGAATAAAATCAATAATTCTGTATTCTGAAATTGATCCTAAAACCCCTCTCACCCACCTCAAATTCCATCTCCACTCACCCTCTCCAGCCCCCACCCGCACTTACCTTGCTCCGTTGACACTGCCCTTTTCTCGGTGCATGGCAATTTTGTGAAAAACAGCTAATCCCCGAGATGCACACAAGTGTGCACAGGGGCTGACAGGTGCAGTCGGGTGACAGACATCGTGGAAGTAAGGTAAGTGCTTGGGTGTGTGCATGTGTGTTTACATGTATGTGAGGGAAAGGTGGGTGAATGTATGTAGTGGGAATGGGAGGGGGGGTGCAAGTTAAAATGTAATGAGTGGTGTGAGTGTGTGACGGGAAAGTGTGGTGCAGGACAGGAGGGGGCGTGAAAGCGGGCTTGGGGGGGGGGTGAAACCCCCTGAATACCTTAAAAACTGAGGGCACAGCAAAGGTCGGGCCCAACGACCAAAATAAATCAGTCTTTTTGGTGTTCAACCTTCAAAATGTGATAATATCACATAAACCAAAATTCCAGCCACAAAAAGGCAACTGAGCAGGTTGGAGTGGTTGATAGTATCAAATGCAGCTGACAGATCTAAAAGAAACAGTGCTGCCACTCCACCCCAATCCGAGAGGCATGCCAGATCGTCCAACACCGAGACCAGCACAGTTTGGGGGCCCAGTCCTGGCCGAAAGCCCGATTGGAATGTATCGAATAAACGGGAATCCTCACAGAACCTGCCTAACAACGGGGCAACCAGAGACTCTAAACGTTTCATAAAAAAGGGCAGTAAAGATATGCGGTGAAAATTGGACAGAATAGAGGGGTCCAGAGCATGTTTGAGTTCAGGAGGTATCACACCCATGGACCACAAATAGTTAATGGCAGAGACAACATCAGTGGCAATCAGGGGCATAACTTCCTTAACAATATTTAAATTAATAGCATCAGTAGGGGAGGCATATTTCATTTTATCAGTAGCTGAGAGAATATCAATAATGGAGAAAAAGGGAACAGCCATGGGTAAAGAAGGCATAACAGGATTATTAGGCGCACGATCTAGAGGCTCATTATACCTTGGCCCAGACTGTCAATATCTTTACGGATATCCACAATCTTTTGCATGAAAAAATTTGCCAGCGAGAGACACAGTTCTTGAGAAGGAGAGATGGACTCCATGAAGTGATACATTAGCAGACAGAGACCGCACTACATTCAATAATTCTTTAGGGTGGTTAATCACATTCTCAATCGACTGGTAAAAAATGGCACTTAGCCACACTGATAGCCCTATGATAGGTAATGGTAACAGCGCAGAATAAGGCCCTATCATTTGGGGCATAGGAGGAGCGCCACTTCCGTTCTGCTTGCCTCCGCTGAAGGCGCAGAGGTTCAAGATCATCCATGAACCAAGGCTCAGACGGCCGGCCACGAACTTTGATACTTTTGAGCAGAGCTAACAGATCAGCTGTGGTAGAGAAAATCATAGAAAGAGGGAAAGGTCTAAAACAGCGGGGTTGGTACAGAGACCATTCATACAGGAGGCAATAGAAGCGTGATCAACTGACCGCCAGTTATGTTTAGATATATTCTGATTTCGAGATGACAATGAAGAGTACTTATACTCGAATATAAAATGTATAATAAAAGGATCGTGCTACCCTAATGTCAGTGGCCTTAGAAAAGATCAAATCAAGCTGATTACCTAATATATGTGTGGGCTCCTACACTAGCTGAACCAGCACCAGGTCAGACATGGCAGGGATAAAATTAGCAGCGGCGGTATCAGAAGGGTCAATACATTTAAAGTTAAAATCCCCAACCACAAAAAGATCAGTATATTGGAGCGTAAGACTGGCCACCAGGTCGACAAAAGACTCAGTAAAGAATGAGTCAGAGCGAGGAGGGTGATAAACAACCAAAAAGTGGACTGTACGAGAAGCTGAAATGGTCATACGTACTAGAAGAACCTCCATTTTACGATTAAAAGAGAAGGGAATGGCCTTGGAAGGAAACTCTGATTTTAATATAAATGCAACACCACCCCGGGCAAGTTAGAAACACGGTCAGCACGTATTATGCTGTAGCCATCGGGGAGCATAGAGACCACATTAGGACCAGAGGTATCAGAAAGCCAGGACTCAGTCACCATTAAACAGTCGGGCATGAGATCTTGCAAAAAGCCAAAACATTCGGCAGTATGAGCTACCAGAGAGCGGGCTTTACACAGTACACAATTAAGGTGACTGACATTAGCAAACGGCTTACTCTGTACAGAAGGAGAGCTAAGCTCAAAGCCAGGAGGCCAGCATTTATTAGAATGGGCCAACTGGAGCAAATACTCACGTGTAGACAAGAGATTGGGCAGCGAGTGAGACTCCAAAGGGAACAATGGCCCAATGCCCCATCCGAGGCCTGTACGAGCACAGACAGGCTAGCCTTTTGCGTGCCTTTGGTGCCCACAGGCATGCCCGCTGTTTTTGACCGCTGCCCTGTCTCAACTGCCGGCATGTTGCTTAATTAATACTTGTTCACTTTAATGTTAAATTGCTTTTTAATTCGCCATTCAATATGCGCTGGTTTTATTTCAAGGCTTAGTTTCTATTTAGTTTGGTATTCAATGTGCATTGGGTTTTCAATGTTGAATTTCCATTTAGTTTGGTAGTTAATATGCGCTTAATTGTTTACTCTCATGGACCATTATTCACTTGTGTTCCTTTAGGAGCTCCCCAGTGCTGGAGCGCCTCTCTGACACTTGCCTGCCTTCACAGAGTCCTCCCGGTGGTTCCTGCGACTTCCTTTCCCTCCTGAAGTCGGGAAAACCCATCATTGCGAGCTCTGCTCATTCGCTGTGTGCTCTCTGCTTCACATCGGCACCTCCAATGCTTGTTTCCTAACGTGGACAGTGTCCTCAGCGTTCCAGGCTCCTTAGCAGCTCCTGCTGCACGAGCTTAGATTTGGAGGCTCCCAGGCTTGTGTGGAATACGAAGCCCATTTACATCGGGTCACACAAGTCCTCTGGGACGTCTTACCAGCGTCCTGGTTCTTTCTCCTGGGCAACCACAGCTGCCTCCTTTCACAGGTCTCCTGCTGCTTCTCCACACTCAGGTCTCCCTGTTGCTTCACCTGTCGTGCTGTGCACAGCTGGTCTGGTATCCCTTGCAATGGTGCAAATAGGATAAAAAACGGTGGTGTGTAAGGTTGCCCAGAGCAGTGCCAGTGGTTCAGATTTATTCAAACCTTCCATCCATCACTTTTTTGGTTACAGTTTGTCTCCCTGTATGACAGGGGGTATGCCCAGACGAGGGTCCCTTTCCTCGCTGCGCCATAGGAAACCAAGCTGCACCTCTGTGAGGAGGCCCAACAAGGCCGAAACATGTCTGGGGTTACTTGTGTTTCCGTGCAGAGGGGACCTGCCCTAGCAGTTCGGGCTGGGCTGCTACCATTGGTGGCAGTACCTGACTAATATATGGATGGACCCCTTTTGCAATGGTGCAGATGAGCTAAAAACCGGTGGTGTGGAAGGTTGCCCAGAGTAATGCCAGAGGTTCAGATTTATTCAGCCACTGCCATAACCTCCGCAAATACTCTCGGGGCCAACATACAGCAAAATGGGAGCACTGCACTTCTGATATTTGGAGTGGATAGGGACATGGAGGTAAGCATACTGTAAGTCCTAAGACACCAGCCAGTCCTATGTCCCAAAGTGACCATCTTGAAACAGTACTTTAGGAGGAGTTTGTTGAGGCGTGTCAGATCTAAAATGGGTCTGTGACCTCCATCCTTCCTTGGAATTAAGAAATAACAGGAATACTGGCCTTTTCCAATGTCCTCTGGTGGAACAATCTCCACCGCTCCTTTCAGCATAAGCTGAGAAAGTTCTTCCAACAGGAGCGGTATGGGAGGAAGCAATGGCAAGGTGGGGTGGAGGGGGGAAGTTTGGGTCGGTTTCCTCAAGAAAGGCAGGCAATAACCTTGTTCTACCAATTGCAGAACCCATCAGTCTGTAGTAATTTAATGCCATATCTCTCTAAAGAGTCCAACCCTGCCTCCTACAGTAGATTTCTGATAAGAAAGTGAGGTCAACTTAGAGGGGGTTTGGAGACTGTGGCCCCAATGTTTTGGGTTTTGGGTGTTTAGTTCCACTGCTGCTGGAGGATCTATAGAATCCCTTTTCCTGAAGGGCCTCTTGCCTTTGCATGACTGCCCGGTTATGTCTCTCTAACCAGGGAATCTGAAAGAGCAAACGAAGATTAGCAGATGCGATCAGATAAAAAGAAATAAGCCCATAGGTCAATAATATTCTATCAACTGCTTGGACTACCCCCACCTTGGCCCTCGAAACCACTAGAACATCCAATGACTCACCCAGGTTTGGTACATATAGATTCCAGAGGCTCTAGATTCCATTAATGCTATGGCCCAATGAAATTATCCACAAAAGAATAATGGGATCTTGAATATCCATAAAACCCAATCCCAGAAGAATTGTTATTTGTAATCTGATTATCCAACTGTGGATGATAAATATCAACATCCAAGGTGTTCTTCCTTTCATAACTTGGCTGCTGTGGTTAGCCCATCACCTTCACTGCATGTCTGTTGTCACTACATTAAAACATTCACCCTCGTCATTTCCATGATCTCTCTTGTTCTCAAAGAGAGGAACCATGGACTAAATCAACCTACAGATTTTGAAGCTGCTACAATTTTGCTCACCACTTGAAACAATCATGGACATTATTTGTGAGATCATCAGGTTTACCAGTTGCTAGACCTGGTGACTTCCTTGATGCCCCTGGTGCTGCCCTTACAATCTCTGGTTCACCCTTCTAGTGGTAGTGACACTATGCACTGAACGTCAAGAGAGCGCTTAACCCCCTACTTCAGTCACTTCTGAGTGGCTGAAGACAGGTTAGTAGAGGAACACAGTGTGGGTACTTCTCTTTACACTCACCACATCAATAATAATGTGCCAACATGGTGTGCAAGTCAACAGGAAAAACTGCAGAAAAGAGCCAGGGTCAACACTGCACTTCTTCTAGGCTAGGAGCTGAAGCCATGGTCCCTGCCCAGGTAAGTGCAGAAAGCGTGAAGGCAGAGATTTGAGGGGGAGAAGGGCCTGCAAGGAGGGTGGTACAAGGAGCAGCATCTGCAGTGACATACCTTGCACATGGTGACTACTAAGGTGGGCCTGGAAATAGTGGGGTGGGAGGAGAAAGGTTTCTTAGGCATTTGATGCTATGGTTGGCATATGATGGCAATTCCTGCATATGTGAGGCTAACCCTTACATGTGGTGAATATATCAAACTTAAGAGACATACACAAGCGTAAGATGCCAGTACTGGGGCATTTGATGCAGCATTGCACGCACAATGCTTTACCTGAAACGTGGTAACTATAAAGTACATATGAAGAATTAACTCCCCTTGGAGAATATTACATGGGCATTTGAAGCTACATTTAGCAACTGGACATGCAATCACAGTTTATTTGCATATCTAAAATGAACGCTGGATGCTTCCATGACAAATAGTGAGCTAAGAAAAGGTTTCTTACAGCATTCTTGCTTTAGGCACGTCATGGCCTCAGTCCACTGACCACAGGTTTACCTAAGTCCTTGTTTTTGGCTTACAGGTTTTGGGGCTCACAAACCCACTTTCGCCGAGGCCGTAGCAGAGTCCCGCTGAGGTCAACTGGTCCGCCAATGTCTCCCCACTCTAGCTTTGTTTCTGTGCTCCTTCTCATATAGTCCAAGTTTTCTCCTACAACCTTTAACCCTTTTCTCCAGATGATACATTTCTCCCTTAAATCTCCTCAATATTACTCGCTCCAGATGGTAACACTCACTTCTCAACTTCAATGTTAATCTCCCCAGACGGTAAACCTCTACCTTTAACCTTCATAATATAGCTCTCTCTCACTTCATTGTTACTTGCTCACTAGAACCTTCTTCTCCTACCTATCCTTTCCAAAGACCTCTTGCTCATCAGTCTCCTCCATACACCATGCTGCAGCTCATTCTTACCTCACACCGTCTCATTAAGCAAGCTAGCTATTATACTTTAGTATCTGCTCCTATTGGGTGGTTCTGAAGGACAAGGGTTGCACACGTGTTGTGTATGCAGTTCGGTTCCCTGATTGGGCCATGCATCACGGTTCATGTGGGCTGATAAGGGGCTGGCCTGAGCTTATGTGAAGTCCTTGCAGCCATCATTTCTTAGGTAACTGCCTTAGCCATATGTGAAGTTCCTTTTGCCCTTTGAAGACTTTCTGGCATGTCATGCGTTGATCTGGGTCCCAGTGTTCTCCAAGCATATAAATAAAAGGTCTGGGAAACATTTGGTAAGAAGGGTAAGCTGTTTATAACACGTGTGAAGCTTTCATTGATGGGAAATTGTAAATTTGTAATTCCTCTGATGCTAGCAGGAGAGCATTGTTTGTCTATTCTGAACCCTCCCATGAGTCTGTCACAAGAGAAGTACCTGAGCTGGGCCGTGGCCATTGGCTCGAATGGCTTTTTCATGAGGCATGCCAAGACTGTTCAAACTCCATTCTGGAGAAGTTTGTTTCATTGGAGGAAATGTTCGGAAGAGTCCTTTAAGAAAATGCTTCACCACCCTATTGCTATACATTAGGCTGCTGTTACTCCATCTGGTGTACCTGGAGGTGGCTGCTAGGTGTACCTTTATGGATGCATGGGCCAGACCCTGCTTGGCCAAGCAGAGGAGGTATGGAAATAGCTCCTCTGGTGGGACTTGGATTGTGTTGATTTGCCTCCCCTCACACCAGGTACAGAACGTTTTCCACTTCAGGTTATAGGACTTGTTAGAGGAAGGAGCACTGGCTTTTAATAAAATGTCCCTGCAGTTCCATGGGATCGTCAGATTTCAGAAGTCTGTGAAATCAGAAGCCACACTGTTAGGAGAAGGTCTTACCTTGGTCCTGTCAGATGATGCTCGGGTGATTGTGTAGTTGAATCGGGTGATCTGCCGAGAGCTGAATGAGATCCGAATACGTGGTCTGGCAAGGCCAGTCTGGGGTCATAAGGGTTACCTGGAATGAGTGTACTCTGATTATATGCACTAGCCGGCGTATGACTGGAAAGGTGGGTGAAGAATACGCAAACCCCCCCCCCCCCCCCCCCAATTGATCCCTGTGGCGGGGTCCTGCTAGTGTAACTTTTTGCACTTCTTGTTGGTACTTGTGGCAAACAAGTCTTTTGATGGGTGACCCCTTCATTGAAATAGCTGCCATGGTTGAGCTCCCACTCGTGGTCATGGGACTCTTGCCTGCTGAGGCTGTCTGCCGTCTGATTGTGGACTCCTGGGAGATAGAATGCTTGCAGGGATATGCCTTGGGGTATTGCCCTGTGCCAGATGGGTTGTGCTTCTTGTGACAGGGTCAGACTGTTTCCCCCCAGTGCTTCCTGATGTAGTACATTGTAGTTGTGTTGTTTGTCAGGACACTGACCGACTGCACTTTGAGCACTGGTAAGGAGGATTTCATTGCCCATCTCACCACCCTGAGCTCAAGGACGTTGATGTGCAGAGATGGCTCTTGAGCCATCCACAAACCCCTCACATGGAGCTGGTCAATGTGCGCGCCCCATCCTACCACGGACGCATCCGTGAGGATTGTTTTCTGGAAGGGTGGGTCTTGGAACCGTTTTCCTCTGGTGATGTTGGCTTTGTTGGCCCACTCCTGGAGCCATTGCGTTAGCTTGGCTGAGACTTTCACCTTGCCCCCCCGCCCGGGTCCCTGAGGTCTGGGACCAATTTGCCACAAGGAATTCCTGCAGAGGTCTCATCTGGAGCCTGCAATGCAGGATTAGAGGGATGCAGGATGCCATAGTTCCCGGGAGACGTATGCAGGAGTGCACTGTTATCCACCTTTTGGACTTGAAGGTTAAGATCAATGCCATGAGGCCATGTACCCTTTCTGTTGATGAATGTACCTTTGGTTCCCTTGTAGAGAACTCTGTGCCTAGAAATTCTACCTTCCTGGATGGCCGAAGAGAGGTTTTTTTAATTGATGGCAAATGCCAGGTCCTGAAGGCACTAGACTGTCTCTACTGTGGAGTGACCCACTTCTGCCATGGTGCATGCCCTCACCAGCCAATCGTCCAGATAGGGATAGACATGGTGGCCCTCCCTGTAGAGACTGGTGGCCACTGGTGCGAGACACTTGGTGAATGTGTGGGGTGCTGATTTCAGCCAAACGGTAGCACCATAAACTGGTAGTGAACGCCATCCACCATGAAGCACAAGTATTTCCTGTGTCTTCGGTGGATTGGGATGTGGAAATAAGTATCCTGGGGTTCCAGGGACGCCAGCTAGTCATGGTGTTGGACCGCCTTTATGACCTGTTGTAGGGTTGCCATGATACATTTTACTTTTTTATGAATTTGTTAAGTTTCCGCAGATCCAAAATGGGTCGTCACTTGCTGTCGGGTTTTCGAACAACAAAGTATCAGGAGTAAACTATGCCCTTTTTTGTAGCATGTGTTGTACCTCTTTTATCAACACGCTTGTGTATGTTTGAACTTGGTGACTTGGTGGGATTTGAGGGGGGCGAGAGAACTCTAGTAGGTGGCCGTGTGTTATCGCTTCTAGAACCCATTTGTCTGATGTTATGCCTCTCCAGTTGTGGGCGTACTACGAGACCTGCCCCTCCACCCAAATGTTTTTTGGTGGATAGTCATTGTTGTGGCTATTTTCTGCCACCCCATTTGGGAGTCTTAAGGTTGTTTGTGCTGTTGTTTCTTCCCGAAGTCCTTAGATCTTTGATAGCCCTGTTATGATCCTTTATACCCCGGGGAGTAGTATGACGAACCCCTGGTGTACTGTCTGCTTCCTCTGGTTGAGGTGGCTGTGGATGTACCCGCTTTCCCTGAGGCTCCTCCGAAGGGCTGAACAGACCAGCGGTTTTGTAAAGAAGTTAGGGAGCGGACTGTATCCGAGTCTGTCTTAATGACCTTGAGGGCCTCATCTATTTTGGGACCGAAGAGATTCTTCCCTTCAAACGCCATATCCACTACCTTGTGGTGGATGACAGTGTGATAATCTGTGCACTTGAGCCAAATCCTGGCACCTTCAAACCACCCCATTGCCAACCTGCTTGAACCCTGTTTAATCGAGGTCCACTGCCATGTTTATACTGTGGTTGGATGCCTCTTCGCCCTCTTTGACGATCGCCCTAGCTTCTTTCCTTATGGCCCCTGGGAAATTATAATTATAATTGTTTTTTTAAAACACGCTTAATACCGAAGGGGTTTCTAAGCGTGGACCCGGGATTCAAACCTGTGTTGCTTTGCTTCATCATGCTTCCAAGACGAGCACATTGCCACTGAGCAATACTACCCGTGCCTACGATGTTCGAGGATGGGTGCTAGTTTATACCACATCTCCCGATCATAGCGGGTGATAATAGCAAGGGAATTGGCCGCCTTTAGGTGGTTGCTCCTATTGCCATAATTTTCTTGCCAAAAGTGTCCTGTTTGTGTGCAGGTGGCGCTGCAAATTATTGCTTATACAATTTGGCTTTCCAGCCTGCCGCCACAGACACTACTGATCCTGGAGATGGTTGTGAGGTAGGCCACTTTGGCATGGAGTCCAGAGGGTTTTATTTTGATCTAACTGTCCCTTCACTGCCAGTGGTGTAAACTGATGTTTCATGACCTTCAGACCTTCCTGCCATACGTGATCAAGGATCGGTATGGAGATTACTGCCTTCCTCCTCTTTCGCAAATCGTTGAATATGAAGCACTCTTTTTGGTCCTCGGAAGCAATGAGGCCCAACTCATGGCAGGCCCTTGTGACCATAGTGAGGATCTCCGAGATGTCATCCAAGGGGGGGGGTGGAGACGGGTGGAGTTTGGGGCCCCCTCATTGGGTGGGTTCCCAATAGCTCAGTCGATATCCAAGTCGTCGTCTCCCTGGGGTGTATGCATGGAGGTTGACAATGTGTCATGAGGGTTGTCCCCATCAGTAACACTCAGCTCACCCTCTTCTTGTGCCCGCCGCAGAGGCGGTGAGAGGCTTTGATGCCTTGGTTGTGGGTGCTAGGGAGGTGTCTTGGTGCTGAGTTGGATCTGGGTCGTGATTGGTCCCGGGAAGAACACTTTGTCGACCGGGCCAAAGACCTTGACCTAGACCTGTGATGGGGAGGGGTGACGCTTTCGCTGTGGTGGTGGGCACGGTGGTTACAGTGCAGGAAACACTGGCTTTATTAAAGTAGCGTCCAACTGCGTAATCACCCTCTGTAGTGAGGGGAGCACTTGTAAAGACAACAAAGCTTGCAGGCTGGCTAGCAGGGCTCGCATCTCAGTGTGGTGTGCGCCCAAGTGACTTGGCCCTGGTGTAGGATGAAGCACTGACTCCAGCCCTTGTGTGTGGAAGTGGTGTTCTGACTGGTTGCAAAGAGGAAATGTGTCTCCCTGGAATGGCAGGTCTTTCCAGGGATACTGTAGCCTCCTGCTGCTTGCATCCGTTGTTCGTGTTGTGTTTCGAAGTAGTCTATCAATTTCATGTTGTAATTTGTCCACCGGAATGACTTCGGAGTATGTGATAGGTGAAACTGGTGAAGGACCAACCTGTTCCTGTGGCCTTTCTAGAAGTGGGACAGCTCTCTGCATGGTGTCCTCTCCCTCCATGTGGGTTTTAGGCATAGCCTTACCCGAGACAACATCTGTAGATTGTGGGACGGTAGTCTATGCTTCTTGAGGCTTCTTTTGCTTCACCGTAGACGAGATTGACGTTGACAAACTGCCTTTTCCTGGGGCCCTCTTATCTGTCGCTGATGGGGATTTACTCTTCATGGACACAGTGGTAGTCTTAAGAGTGTTGTCCCGCCAGAGTTGGTGTACCTGACGAGTGCTTACGACCTGTAGACAAGGACCCGGGCCCCGTTGACTAGGATTAAAAATTAATAGTGAAGATTCTCCAAGGAGAAACACGCAGACTCCCATCCACTTCAACACGCGGTTAGAATCTGAAGGGAGGAAGAGGAGGAGGGGCTAGTACACTAAATACTCTAGGTCCCATTGGTGGGGACCAAAAGCACCCATAAAGAGGGTGACAGTCTACAATATTTAAGGTTTTATTTTCTTTCAGCAAAGAAAACCCAAAGGTAACCAAGGATTCCCAACCTGACACTGAGGAATATTCACAGCATGTGAATCTATAAAAGATCCAATGCTGCAGGACTGATCTTTCCCAAAAACACCCCAGGAGTCCTTCTCTTCCATCTTTCTTGACGATGATCATCAACACAATTAGTATGTGAAAGATAAGAGGGCACACCACTCTAGCCAACTAGTCTGCGAGACCACTATAAAATAAAATGTAGTGAGGTATTTATGCACTTATGCTCAACAATAAACTCTTCAAACCTAGTGATGTGTTAAAGAACATCCTTAGCCCTCTACTGCAAGTAACAGAAAATGTCTTCAGTAGAACCCTGTGCATTTTGTCAAACATCTAACAATTTGCTGCCAGAAATACTGTACAGTTATCCAAAAGGAGTCTGCATATTCAACCAAAAGCAAGGCACAAGACAGAGCAGAAACTGTGAAACTACTGATCAGAACTTCCTCTGTGGATCAATCATTTCAATTGGAAACAATATGAGCTCCCTGGAAAGTGAACTGTGCCAGACCATGACCTTCTCTGCCAAACTAACGTTCTGCAAATGCAGACGTCTAACCTTTGTTGATACTCTGTTACTGTGATACTTTTTGCAACAGGCTAGTTGATGATGCAGCTTATTAAGTGACAAAGATAATTTCTCCGACCCCCTTGATAGCTTATCTCATACTAATATGAATATTCTGCAAATATTGACTTTTAAGCCATTACTATAATACCACTGGGATATTTCTCCCTTAGCAATACCTTTTTGCCCAACAGACCAATTGTCCAGGCCAAATAACCCATCACTCGGCCAGTCTGCAACATCAGTAGAGTGGCCACAATGATAGTCTTCACCCCAGCGATAGTTTAGTCAGTTAATTCCATCACATTTATTGCTCATCACACTGTTACATAGCCACTGTGATAGGTGACAACACTGACAGTTAACCACAGTGAATCCTCGCCTCACTGCAAGCCTCTCATACAGTTTAATCTCTCAACACTGATAGTCACCAACAAACACAGGACATCCATAACTACAGCAATGCCCTGCTACAAGAAGGACACACTAACAGGAATGGAGAACAGAGCAAGAAAGGAAAACAACACCACACCTTCACTGAAATGCCAGGAAACACTAACCAGAGTCCACAACATTGCTAAAGCACCACCAACCATCATTAAAGGAACTAAAACTAGTCGAAAAACATCATAAATCGAGCGTTACCTTTCCACCTACAAACCAACCAGATTAGAAATCAAACGCACCACAAAAAAGGTCCCAGGTGACATCAGAGCAATCTTTGTTACACTACACACAGCAATTCTCCATAATCCTGCAAAGCAGAAAACTCCAACCATAAAATATCTTTAAGAATTGAGGTTAAACCCTAATCCCCTATCCCCAACACTCCTTTCATAATGTGAGATTGCTAAACACACTACTCAAACAACCGACTGCCAAACTACAATGAAACAAAACAGACGGACCCATCACACAGTCTTCTGGAACTACTCAACAAAGAGACAGATGATCCCACTGCATACCCGGGAGCACCCATCCCCACCCGACTGGAGGACAAACAACCCGCGCAACCCACTCCCACTGGATTGCTAGAAAAAAATCATCCAATAATGAATCAACCAAAAAACACACTCCACTGCAGTCTGCTCAATGTACGATCCATGGCAAAGTACAACACGGAAATACACAACCCCCTAAGTAAAAGTGACAGACACCCTCTTGCTCGCAGAATCATGGCTATCGGACAACTACAACATATTCACTCCCAAAGCCATAGCTAGCAACTACAAACTATTACAATCAAACAGAGAAGGCAGAAGAGGAGGCAGCCTTGGCTCACAAAAACTACATTACCTCCACATTTCTACCATCAACAGACATAGAAGACAGTGAATCCTTCCTAGTCAACTGCAAACTGAGCAACCAATTCAACCTGCTCTTAGTACTTATCTACAACTCAAACTTTGCCACAAAACACATTGAGTTTTGTTGTGAAGTTTGGGTGTAGGCTGCCATAGCCAGCATAGCTGCAACGCATGACAACATCATTGTATTGGGATGTTTCAACATCTGGTTAGAAAAAGATAATGAAACGGAATCAAACCCCCTCAGCACTCACCTGGAAACTCTCCACCTCAAACAAATGGTGAATGAACCCACCCACAAAACTGCATACACTGCTGCTGACGCAATCTTCTGCAGGGAGGGTCTCTCCACTACTGCCCCACTGGTCCCAATCATCTGAAGTGGCCATCATATGATCACCTTCACCATCAGAGCCCCAACACCTGCACTGACCACAACAACAAGCAACCAATGACAAACAAAACACCCAATATCCCCCAACTAAACAAAATGACTCCAGACACTGTCAGAGATAATATTTACACCTGGATCACAAACACTCTACACCAACTGGCACCCTTAAAAACCCTCAAACCTACACAGAAAAAGGTAGCAGCTAAATGGATCACAGAGGAATGGAGAGGACTTAAGAAAACAAACCGTAAACTAGAAAATACATTGAGGAAAAACTACAACCAACTGGACAAAATTAACCTTTAATGATAAATTTGGCTATATACAGTGTCAGTTTTGAAAGGCAAGAAAGCGCACTATTTTGCAAGAATGCAATCAGCAACACACCCACAAAAGGAAATGTACAGAAGGATCAAGGACCTAAAGAACCTTAGTTCATAGAGTAATACCCCATTCCCTCGCAAATGTTATGTGACAACATCTCAGAACACAAATACACTAAATCCAACAGACCATAGATGCATCCACCATAATCACCAACAACGCCCTATCAGAAACACAAACCACACTAACCAGCTCAACTTTCAACCAATTTGAACCAATAACTGAGGACATTTTCAGCAAAGAAAGAAACCAACAAGACTGGATCCGCCAGTGGACGATGCCCACCTTATGTCTCCAAACAGCTACTCGCCTATAAAACACCAACCCTCTACACCAGACTATTAATGAACCTATCACTGAATACTGGAATTGTGCCAAAATCACACAAATGACCCTATATGAAACCGCTGTTAAAAAACAAGGCAGGAAAAGCAGACAACCCGACTAACCTCACAGACCATTATCAAACCTACCTACCCCACAAAAATCCTGGAGAAACACACATAAAAAGAATTGCTCAACCACACGGAATCCAACCGACTACTTCACCAATCCCAGGTTGACTTTAGACCTATGAGAGAAACAAACAGATTTGATACTCCTTTCCATATTGGATGATCTAAAGATGAACGTACACAACAACACCCAGTCTGCCATCACACTATTGGACATACCAGCCACCTTTGATACTATGAAATGTACAACTTTAATCAAAAGCCTGGACGAAGTCGACATTCAAAACTAAAATGGCTGAAATAATTTCTCACTGATAGAACGAAAGAACCTACCTACCTAACACTGTTCACCCCAAACACAAGAAACCTCACCTGTGATGTACAACAAGGATCTAGCCTCTCCCAACTTCTCTTCAATATATACATGCCCCCCTAATGAACCTCATACAAACGTATGGATTTGCATCCAATAACTAAGCAGACAACACCCAGCTCATTTTCAAGATGACTTCCAACAATGATGGCGACAACGTCCTTAATAAATGCCTCAGTAATATAAATATCTGGCTGACACATTTTCTTATTGTTTCACCACAGGCAAGTTCTTCTGAGCTCCTCACATCTCTTCTGTCCCTCCAAATCTTCTTAACAAGTTCTCCAACTCAGCTGTCTTTAACAACTCCATCTAACGTCCTTTCTCCAGCTCCTCAGAAGTGCCCTTTTCCAGTTCCTCCTCAGCACTAATCTCCAGCTTCTCTTTAGCTCCCTCTTCACTATTAGCTCCTTATATTCTCCCCCTTCAGCTCCTCCTTTAGCCCCTCTGTATCAGGCACCACTTCGTCCTCACTATGCACTATCTCCTCCTCATTCGACACCCCCTCCTACTCTGGCCCCATGTTATCATTTACCACCTCCTCCTCAATGAACACCACCTCCTCCTCAGGCAGGCACCCTTGTATTGCATTCCCTCTCCTCAGAAACCCCTTTAGAAGGTACCACCTCCTCCTTACTTTGCAGAACCTTCTCCTCCTCAATCACCTCCTTCACAGTCCATGCTCCTGGGTCTTATTCTGCCCAGCCTCATGCAGTCTACATATCCATATCTTCCTGGGCTACCTCTCCCCAGGCTCCTTTTCTTTCTCTCACCAACCCACTAGACCTCTCTTCCAGCCTCCCGTCTTCTCCTTAGCCCACCCTCCTGGGTTCTCCATTCCTTAGCTTCCTGGGCCTCTGCCCTGGTCTCTTGTCTCCCACGCCAACTCCTCCTGCATTCTTTACTAGGCATTTCCAAATGAGCTTCTACATAGGACTCAACATACTTGACAGGCTTTTTCTTTTATAGGGCCTTGACCCTGCCTTCCAGTCTCTCTCTGTCATTATGGAACTGAGATGCATCTCCCTATGCATCTGATGTGGGGATTGGCTGCTGACCCTGGATCCTACGGACCGCTTACAACTTTGATGTGGGACTTGGTGTTGGTTAGTTCCTCCCCTTTGGCAGTCCTCTCTGCTTGGCACTGCCTGACCCTGCTCTCGAGGGGTCGGCGGGGGGCTCTCCCTTGGCCTAAGCAGCCTTAGGCAAATGATTGTGGAGACCTTAAGAGGTAGCTGATTGTCTGCAAGAATTGCCCATTCTAGCTCAGGGCCTGCTCTTTTCCTCTGTAGTTTTATATAGGATTTCTCCACCCATGCAAGGGAAGTGGAGCGTGCAGGAGCAGCAGGATTCCCACTTATTCCCAGTTCCCAGGACATCCTCCACACACCAGCCCCAGGCCCAGCATCATGTAGTTTATGATAGCCCTCAGCACCCTTGGTGGCCCCACCATCCACTAGGAAGGTGAGGCAGAAGATGTCGTCTCTATTTCCAGAGTCCAGGCACCTGGGTAAGATCTGGACATTTCAAATAACTCTTACTATTTGGACAGTCCTATTAACAGGCAAGTGAAGGGGGGGTTATGAAACTATGTTGCCTTTCTGAGTGGGATTCACATCCTCTATTTAGTAGTAATAATAACTTCTTATTTCGTAAATCCATAATTTGTGTCTTTTGTGTGAGGCCCTGTCTCCTCCTCAGAGAGTACTAATGTTCATTATTCATCCCAATAATAAATCAACCTGTTATTGGCCGGTGAAGACCAGGCCTCTCCATGTGCCCTTCTCACCCAGATCCATTTCAAGCCCATGTGCCTAGTCAGAAGCACAGGGTGCTGCACAGATTGCCGCTGGTTTATTTATTCTATTGTTAACTGTATTATTGGGGTTACAGGATGCTGAAGGCGGCGGAGATTCAGGGGATAGCAGCTCGGAGGACAGTGATGATGACGACAGTGACTCAGACGACGACAGTGGTGATGATAGTGATGAGGAAGAGGAAGAGCAGGAGGAAGACATAGAAGAACCTCTGTCCCTGGAGTGGCCCGAAACCAAGAGAAAACAAGCAACATACCTTTTTCTCCTGCCCATTGTGTTTCCTCTGTGGCTCACAGTGCCCGATGTGCGCAGTCCGGTAAGTGACCTATGTCAGGTCATAGTGCACACCGTACCATTCATGCAAAAACCAGTAGTTCCTGTGGGGACAGTTTGTTAAGCCATTAAGCTACTTATGTTGTCGTTCCCAATGCCCTACATGTGCAGTGTGGTAGTTAGTCTGTACACTCGTCCATGCAGTGCCTTATGAGCACAGTCCAGTAAGTGACTTGTGTCTTAGTGCACATATGATATGATATGATAGGTTATTTGTAACGCGCTTAATACCCAGAGGTTTCGAAGCGCGGACCCGGGGATCGAACCTGTGTTGCTCCGTGTCGTCTTGCTTCCAAGGCAAGCACGCGGCCCCTGATCTATCCTCCCATGGCCTGATAGATCACTTATTGATTTGTGCATGTGTGCTTGAGCATGCAAATCTGCATATTTCGGTAAGTGGCATGTGTCCTTGTGCACACAGTGCCAGATGGGAACCCCAGAAAGACATAATAGTTAAATGTGAGCAATCAACTGCTGCACTTGGTAAATAACACAGCACCCTACATTTTAGCGCATAGCCCTACGATACTTTACAGCTGATCCCCTTTTTGAATTTAAACAGCCTGCTTTGTAATGGTAAATATTTGTCTGATTTGACTGTGAGAAACCCACCTACACTGATCACCAACTTGTATTCCACAGAAATATCAGAAGTACTTTGCACTGACCTTCCTCGGCTCCATTATGTGGATCGCCATCTTCTCCTACCTCATGGTATGGTGGGCTCACCAGGTAAGGTAGCAAGGTATCTGTTGTAGCATTTTGACATTTAGTTGAACTTGGGCACTTTACAAGTACTTGCACTGGAAGGAAGGCAGCATGCGTGGGATGCGAGTTGGAACCGCACAGTACAGTAGCATGTTATGCTCTCAAAGAGGAAGCTGTGGCATAGAAGAGAAATCATAACAGTCATGAAATGCGGTGGTAGAATGGGGCCGCCAGGCCAATGTAATGTAATGCAACATTTGTAGGCAGAAAAATGATTTTTACAGAGTGTAAAGCGCCCCATAAAATAACATTCATTTAAAATGAACACTTTACATTATTTAAAATAACTCTTAAGACATTATGTAAATTATGACAAACAATAGTCAGATAGCTTAAGATTTACCCTATGCTCTGTTCACCATTAAAGCAAATCATAACATAGCATAATTTAAATTAATGACACAGATTAGTGCTAGTGTTCCTATAGTGGAGATTTAAGACTAGCACAAATCCTTAAGCAATCCTTAAGCAAACCATTGGGTTGTTCTGGCCGGAAAATCTAGTTGGGTATTCACAATCAATTGCTTTTAAGCGTACGCCTTGATCAACCATGCATGGCTGCAATACAGATTTCTGTTTTTTCAAAGGGGCCACCATCCATCAGGCAAACTGACTATTTATCAACATTATGCTATCCATAACTTCAACATTTCTTATTCCTAATGTTTTCCTCTGACCAATCAGTATTTCACATCACCACATTTGCCCTATTTCCGGCCACTGACTTGATTGAATTTTGATTGACAGTAACCGCAAACTAAGTCGAGTGAGGATGTCTCTGTGTGATTTCGTAGTAACCTATCAGAGGTCCCCGGCTCTCCAATTCGACTGGACATGGTGGCTAAATAAAGTACAAGAGCTTTCTCATTATCCATAGACCTATGTTTTCGCTTTCTTTTCTCAATGTATACATTTATAACAGATAGCTTGGCTCAAGCTATAATTCCGTAAGGTCTAGTGAGTGTAGCTGTCGCAGACATTGTGCTGCCTTTTGTGAATTGGAGCTTTTTTTTATAATGTTGTTTCTTTGTTACCTATCGCTTACACATTCTGCATTTTCCCACTTAACATCTGGATTTTGTCAATATTGTAATTTGCCTTATCGGTATTCTGCCACATACCCTGCAAGGTTGTATTGCAGAAATTGAGGTTGAAGCTTGAGTCTATTGTAAGGCTCAGGACAATATGAAACAATAGAAACGTTTCACTAATGTCAAAATTTGGCTATGCCTAGGTACTGTGCAACAGGCTAAAGCCTTTGTTAACTTGGTTGAATTCCCCAAACAAATACCTGAAGTTTACACAAACATTGAACAATATATCTATCCATGTTTAGCATCACACTGTACCACACAGAGAGAAATCCTCCCCACAAGTAAACAGAAAGAAATGCATGACTCAATTTTCAGAGCAATCACCCCAGATATACTGGAGAAAATGTGCTGTTAGGGCAATTTCTCTGACCGAAAGAGAAGTACCAAAGAAGTATACGAATCGGAATTGAATATGCTCAGTAATAAGCTGGAGGAGTGCGACTTTCCTAAGAAATTTGTGAAAAAGCAGCCGGGGGAGATGGAATTAGTTACTTACATGTAACTCCAGATCTCCAGCATTGGTATCTTTCATAGCTTCACATGCTGTGAATATTCACCAGCGTCAGGCTGAGAATCCTCAGTAACATAGAATCAATCAGTCACTTTTGTGCTCTATTACATTAGTTTGGGTCATACTTCCCACAGCCAGTAGGGACACCTCCCTTAACTCCTCCCTTGTCAGCCAGCTTCAGATTTGGCAAGCACATGCGAGTGGTAGTAAGAGCCAAATAACGAGCCATGTGGGGTAGGTGGGAGGGTAGCATGTGAATCTATGAAAGATACCAATGCTGGAGAACTGGAGTTACAGGTAAGTAACTAATTCCTTCTCCACCATTGGATTTATCATAGATTCACATGCTGTGAATAGATTACAAAGCAGTATTATAACAATACATATGGGCGGAGGCAAGCTCCCAGCATAACTTACCACTGGAGACTTACTAACCTCACGCAAAAAAGTTCTGCAGAACTGACTGGCTGACTCTATACTCTTCTACGGAATCTCTTTCAACACAGTAGAACCAGTGAATGTATGCACCGATGTCCAGCAGCGGGATTCCGTAGAGCAGTGCTGCCACTGCTATGGTGGAGTGCGACCGGGGCCTGTTGGGAAGTGGCATGCCAGCCTGTTGATGGCAGAATGAGATGCAGGCTACAATCCATCTTGAAACGGAAGACTTTGAGAGAGCCTTCCTGGGCCCCAAAGGTCCAAATAAAAAAAAAAAAAAACTGTTGGTCTGTAGTATGGAGAGCCTTAGTACGAGCCACATAGTACTTGAGGGCACACACTACATACAGCGTATGCCGGGCCTGCTCTGCTGGATACACTGGTGTCTCAAAGAACACGGGCAAACCACCGGCAGATTGAGATGGAAAGAGGATAGCACATTAGGCATGAATGTCAGATTAGTACGTAGAATAGCCTTGTCCTTGTGAAACATCAAATAGGGTGGTTTTGAGGAAAATGCATAGATTTCGCCCACTCGCCTGGCCAAGGTTATTGCCACTAAGAACGCTGTTTTCCAGCAAAGAGGTTTAATGGATGCTTGGTTCAGCACCTTTAGCTCCCACGCTGGCAGTGGGCGACAGAAACGTGGAAAAGATCAGAACAGCCCATGCAAGAACTCATTCACCAGCTGGTGAGACCATGGGGAGGGCACGCCTGCGGAGCAGTTGTACCTGGAGATCGCTGCCAGGTGCACCTTAATGGAGGAATGCGTCAAGCCAGACTTAGCCACGCACAGCAGATAAGCCAACAAATTCTCCGGCGGATGGTCTGAGGTCTGAGTTGTTGGTTCCTGCACAATACCTGAAAATGTTTCCACTTGCTCTTGTAGCACTTCAAGGTGAATGGAGGGCTTGCCCTGGCCAGGACCTCGTGGCAGTCTTGCGGTAGGGACAGAGCTCTGCATCCTATCAAACTGATCATTGTGCAGTTCCCACTGGTGACAAGAGCGCAACTCCCTGCTGAAGGAGTCTGGCAGAGTGTTCTGAATCCCCGGTAGATGAAGAGGAATGAGAAACATGTTGTGCTTTAGAGCCCAATGCCACAGGGCTTGGGTCACCTTGGAAAGCTGTGGGGACTTTGCTCCTCCCTGCTTGCAGACATAAAATATTGATGTTGTGCTGTCAGTGAAGGAAAGACTTATGGACCCAAAGCATCGCCTGTAACTCCAGCAGGTTGATGTGATGGCCCTTTTCCTCCACAGATCAAATGCCTCTGTTATGTTGGTCCTGACAGCGGGCGCCCCAGCCCTCTAGTGAAGCATCCGTTGTGACAGTGGTTTGATGGTCTGGCAACCTGAACGGGGTGACTTGCACCAGATGTTCCCTCACTGACCACCAGCGAAGGCTGCGGTCATCCCAGGACCCTGAGGCTTGGATCCAGCAGACATCCAGGAATTCCTTCACCGGCCTCACATGTAACCGGCAATTGGTGATCAACGGGATGCATGATGACAGCATCCCCAGCATGGATTTGTATTTGCAGACTGGCGTTACCTGGGTTCCGCTGAGACTGTGCAGCTTTTCCAGAAGAGCCACCACCCTTTCGTCCAAGGGCCTGGCGGTGCAGGTCTGTGTGCGAGTCATGCTCCGAGAGTGCCTGTTGCGATGGAAACTGGCACGACTTTGGGAAGTTGATGGAGAAACCCAGCTGCTGTAGACACTGGATGGTGGCGGTGGTGGTGGCGATTTCTGCCAGCGGATAGTAGGGGGCTCTCCTCCATCGCAGGTGCGCAACCACTTGTGCAAGGCATTTGGTAAACACCCGCGAAGCAGACTGCAGGCCGGATAGAAGGACTTTGAACTGATAGTGTACTCCTGCCACCACAAAGCAAAGGTAGCGCCGGTGTGAGTGGCGAATAGGGACATGAAAGTAGGCGTCCTTGAGGTCGAGGGACGCGCCAAGAAGTCTCCTTGTTGTAGCTAGGACAATTCAGCTTACCCAGGAGTTGCTGCATCTTTTCCAGGGTGGTCCTGTCCTTCGACAAATTATTCATAATCTCAGCGTTTAGGCCTTTGACTTTATCCTCTGGTAACCTGCAAGTCCCCTTAACAGTGTCAATCTCAATGCCAAGGAATGTTAAAACCTTACATGGACCCTCAGTCTTCCCAGGCGCTAAGGGAACCCCCATCTCTCCCATCAATTGCTGAAAGGCAGACATTGCACTTGAACAGTCATCGGACCCATCCTTGCCAGTAAATAAAAAATCGTCTAGGTAATGGACCATAGCCCCCCGCTGCTCTCTTCTGCGCGCCGCCCATTCAAGGAACGTGCTAAATGCTTCGAAAAGGAACAAGACACTGAGCACCCCATGGGCATGCATTTATCCACAAAGAAACCCTCCATCCAATGGAATCCCAACAAATGAAAGCTGGCCGGATTTACAGGTAATAAGCGAAATGCAGATTCTATATCCACCTTGGCCATCAGAGCCCCTTTCCCCATATTGGCAACAACCAGCATAGCCTGATCAAAAGAAGCATAGTGGACAGAGCATGTCTCAGGGCTCAAACAATCGTTGACAGACTATCCTTTTGGGTATGAAAGGTGGTGGATGAGCCTGTACTTACCTTTTTCCTTTTTGGGAACTATGCCCAGTGGTGACACAATGAAGTTAGGGAGGGGTGGGCCATCAAATCGCCCCGCAATCCTGCCTAGTTCCAGTTCTTTGCTCACTTTTCTATCACCTTCCCCCGGCAGGTCCCTTGCTGAAGGTAGGTTCTTGGCAAAGCAGCAGGTGTGGGGTCCCTCGTAAGGGATAACAAACCCTTCTGTGAAACCCCGAAATAGCAAATCCCTCTTGCGCTGTTTGGGGTAGTGGTTTAGATGTTCACCTAAAACCTGTAAGTTAACTGGAGAGGGACCCTTAGTGGACAAATCCAGTCCCTGTGCTGCTGCGCTGATTGCCGGGGGTGGGAGGGAAATGGTAGTGGATTTACTGGCCTTTCCGCTGACCTCTGCCAGCGGAGAAACCTTCCCGCTTGAAACATTTGACCAGGGGATGGTTCCCACCACATTTCCCACACTCGTGGCTGTACCTACACTTCGGACCCCAGTTGCAGCTGCCTTTATTAAAATAACGGCATGTTCTGTTCCCTGTTTTCTTCTCCTCTTTAGTTCCCTTTGCAACACCAGATCCTGTGGCTCCTGACTCTTGACCCCCCCGTCTCTGGGGTGCATTGTGAAAGGGTTCCCCCTTACCCTCACTATGTTGCTTACCATACCAATTACTCTTACCGCTTTTTTGGACATCAGCCCATCCAATGCTCTTCCTTTGCTTACCACCCATGAAAGAGACCCAAGCATCCATCATCTTTTGGTCCCAAGTCATCTCGGGGCATTGCTCCATCATAAATCTAAATTCCCTGTCATAATCGATCCACCCGGTAGAACCGTACTCTTTTGCCTCCTCTACAATGAATTCCCTATATTTGACCAAACCTGGTCCATGCTCAGGGTTCTTTTCCATCACTATTACTGACAGTATAGCGAACGCTTTCTCCCAGTTAGCAATGTTCTCCTCTGGATGATACTTACGGTGCCTCTTATTATTCTCCTCCGCACTTAAGGTGACATTGGGACCGGCATCTTCTATTGCCAAAAGGCTGAATATGTCAATATTCTTCCTAGCCCATATCTGTTCTTTAATGTCCTGTGGTATATGCCATGCCAAGGATGACCTGCCCGACAACAAAGGTGCAACTGTCACGGGCTGCACAGCACCCGAAGGTAGAGTAGGTGGGGGAAGAGGTGGGATGACCGGGTTGATGCCTGGCCCCAGGGCTGTTGCAGGGGCGGTGGGTGTGGAAGCGGTGGGTGGATTGTTATTAGTATTGCCCACATTGGTACCCTCCCACACGCTCCTAGCCACTGGTAATTTGTCCGCTGCCACAGCAGGCGCTCCACTGCCCTTAACTAACAACAACAATTCCTCCAAAATCATCCCAAACCTTTCATTCCCAACTGCACCGCTGACTGATGGTGTCACCTCTGAGTTAGCAGCAGACACCTGTAACAGGGGTGGTGCTATGGTCAATTGCGCTTGATTTATACTCATAACCCCTGGCCCCTCCATTGCCACTTGCCCAAGTTTGCTTGTAGTTTGAACAGCAGGCGACACCTGCAACACCTCTGTTTTCTTACCCTTCTGCTGGCGTTTTCTTTTTGCAGGGCTTTAGTGTGATTTCGCTGGGGACGGGTGTCAACCACGGGGGTTGGACAGATTTGCGCCTCTACCACCACTTGTTGGGGGGGCAGCGGTTGCTTCCTGGCTAACACTTTCTTAGCCCAGCCCTTCCCTTCACTGCGCATCCTTTCTTGGAATAACGCCCATATGGCCCCTTCGTCCTCTTCCTCACTTGAACCCGGGGTGTTGGGCACTTCTTCAATTGAGTGGAACAGGTCCTGAGAAACCTCCACAGACGACATCCTATACTGGAAATGGGAAAGAGTTCAATCAATACCCTCTTTAGTGTATTAAACGGTGCTGGGCCCAAGAAGTGCCTTGACTAGCCCCCTGTCGCCAACTTGATGAAAAAACAGTATTACATGCCCTGTACCTTACCACTCTTCTGTCTTTTGGAAAAAAAGGGGGGGGGGGTTAGATCACTCTTATCTGCAGCTTCTTTGCCCGACCTGTATTCAAAATAAAGCATGAAGTTCAACATAATGGGCAAAACAGAATAAACATGAAAACACCCCTGAGAGGCTTTATCCTGTTAAATTATTCCACCATAATAATTTTGCTTTTATAAAGCGCTACAAACCCTCCGGTGTCTGAGCGCTGCCTGCTGTTACCCACGGTGTGTGGTGCTCATTTATCGACCTCGGAAGGGTGAAAGGCTGAGATTCGGCCCTGCCGGGATTAGAACCTGCGTTTGCAGGCTCTGCAGGGATGTCAAAGCGAGTGCTCTACTCGCTGTGCCACTTGACCAGTTAAGGCCCAAAAGAAGAAACTTGAGAAACAACCCTGCTTCCCTTTCTTGGAGCAGCTGTGTTAACGTGTTCCGCATTGTGGGGCATGGCGGCCCTAATCTATACCACGGATTCCCCTCCAACTACTTTCCTCAGCCTATTAAAGACCCGACCAGGCGACCTCGCCGCATCGTTTGCCATAAAAATTACATTTTAGAGAAAAGCAAACATGCACAGGAGGTTCCGGACGTTGGGTTAGAACTCCGGTCCCCCAGCTTTCCGAGAGCAATCACGTACCAGTTGCGCCACTGCTGGATGTGCTAACCTCTGTCCATTTGACCCAGATGTGACTAACACGCAGCCTTCCGATCTGGGTTCATGCACGCCACCGTTGTGCCAGAATGTCCTGCAGCTATAAACCCTACCGTTTGATAATTTGGCACTGATATAGCGCTATAAACCCTCAGGTACCAAGCGCTGCAGCTTATCATGCACGGTGTGCGGTGCTCATTTCTCGGCTCGGAAAGATGAGGGGGGAACTTGGCCCTGCGTCGGCAGGCCCTGAACCGCGGGCGCTCCCCTCGCTGTGCCATCTGACCGGCTGATTGTGCATCAATCCCCGCTAAAAAAAACGTGCGGTATCTGGGCACCTTTAAATTATTCCCCATTATGTGACGGGATGCGGGGGCGTGTAAAATACTTCTTTTGTATTTCATCCCCATTGGGGACTCGAACCTGCGTCCTGCCGATTACAAGCTGGTGCAGCAATGAAGGCGCTATCTCGGAGCTGCAATGTTGCTCGTTAATCGAACTTTCGCATTTTAACTCATGTTTCCATCATTAAAGACCAAGCGCTTACCACTTGAGCCACTGGTGACTGTGTTAACGGCAATTGCCGCCAGGATAATAAAGACAGATCAGCATAGATAATTCTACTTTACCCGAGGCCGTAACCGAAGCACGGCGGCCCTAATATAAACAGAACACGGCATAAACTCCCATCTGTGGGTACTTGAGGCACACCATATAAAGATGCGCCTGCCGAAACCCCTCTTTTGCAATACATGAGGCACGGCGGCCCTTATACAAGCATGCGGCACGGCGGCCCTAGTATCCAAATCCCAGCCGTTCAACAACATTCCCGGACCATGCATTAGAACTTAGGTCACCAGCGTTCAAAGACCAAGCACTTACCACTTGAGTCACTAGTGATTGCGCTCGGCCGATACCAAATAGCAACAAAACATGCAATTAGCCTATGACTCCGGGCTTTGACTACCCGATGCACATAACCGCGGCACGGCGGCCATAAAAAATTAAAAACCGCACCCGCTACAAACAACTGCGGCACGGTGGCCATAACACGATTAAAAAACGCACACGCCACAAACAATCCCTCTGTGGGTACTTGAGGCACCCCATATAAGCATGTCAAAACAACTTCTTAGTACACACGCACGGCGCCCATAATAAAAATTGCACATTTAAACCACAAATCACCTTAGATTCGAACCCCGGTCTCCAGCATGTCAAGGCCCCGCACTTATCGGTTGGGCCATTGTTGTCTGTACTAACTAGAGCATGCAGTAAACCTTACTTATTAAACCCCTGCGACACGACGGCCCTGGGACATACATGCGGCACGCCATAATCTCACCTAGCGACTCATATATGAATATTCATTCATTTTTCAATAACCAGGGCTCTGTAAGTTACATACGCATAATGCGATGGCGCCGACCCATGCATCCGGACTTCCCCCCGTTCGGCACGTTCTGCCAACGCGGTCAGGTTTCGCACAGTTAATAATTTTTGTAATCCTCGGGTCCGCTCAAGCTGGCGCGGCGGCCAGCGAGCAGACCCTTCTCCCCTCCCCCCGATACTTACCACAACTGCTGCAACAACCGATCGATGCTTCAGGATTCACGCGGGAGCTGCTGGGCAAATTCACACTGGGCGGGAGCTGCTGGGCAAAGAGACTGATGGCCAGCAGCTCCCGCCCTTATAAGTGTCCGCAGGGGGACCTGACCGGAAGCCAGGTCCCCCTGGGAACGCCTCTTCCCCTTCAGAGGAGGAGAGGAAGAGGAGAGAGGCCTGACCAGCGACGGAAGGGGGTGGCCACAAAGGGCAGCCCGCTATGTAGGCTGTCCCTCTAGCGCCCCCTGCGGGGGCCGGTCAGCCTCTGAACACCAGGGTGGGATTTCCCCCCTCTAACCACCCCCGCCCCAGCGGCACGGTGTGCAAGATCGGGAACCAACAGGCACCCGTTATAGGTGCCTTGGTGGAAATTGCAGCTTAATGATAACACGTCACGATACGGAAGGACAAAGGCGGACAGGCGAGACCGCAGAGTGCACCCAGCTGCGGTCAGTGACTAATGCACGGGATAGAGCGGCTATCGCACCACATCAAAGTGACTAAGAACTGAAATCAAACGAAGCAGACCGCAATGCGATACCCAAGTAGAACACAGCGCAGATGACTCAGGTTCGTAATTCACACCAGAAACAGCAGCACAAGCCTTTTTTTAAACAGCCACTGCTGCTGCAGCACAGATGCGCTGCGTGTACCTCGGAGACACAGGAATTGCCAAGCATCACTCAGTGGAAGTTCGGCGGTGCCACGAGGCAGCTGCCAAGTGGTCAGGCATAACTGAAGCGGCTGGCAGAACAAACACTTACCCAGACTCTTTCTTAAACAGCCCAAGGCAAGGACAAACCTGTGGGGGAGGGGATGGAAGGTTGCCCGTTGCCTCCAGGTTCAGTCCCATAGAGAGCACTGAGTCAGTCGAGCACCTGTCTCGAGAGGGAGGTTAAGAGAAGGGGCCATAAAGAATAGATTGCACAAGACACAAACTAAGTGGAATAATGCAAATGGAGTCCCAATGAAACAAGACCTGCGTCGGCTGAATGGTCCATGGACAACACGACTAGTGTAACTGGAGGCAAGTCCGAAGCTGGGATTGTGCGCAGTGGAAGTAGCACAGTCCAGACGCGATAGGGGGAATAGAGGGCACAGGAACTGAAAAATAAGCCCATCTGGTGCTGGAACCTGAAAACGGTGGCTACAGTATCTACACCAGAGAGGCGTTTAACCTGCGGGCTGTAATTTGGGCCTGGATGAGGAGGTAATAAGCAGATAAGACTGAACTTGCAGGGCTGGGAACACTGCCCCCACACAAAGCACAAGCCCCCGCAAAGTACCGGCGAAACACTGAGCAACCACAAACGGGGACCACATAGACAAATATGACACTAGGGGGTCTGCAGCACTCTCTGGGAAGATAGCACGACAAGGTGGGAAGCAATTCCAATACAGCAAATGCAGGGCAGCTAAGGCAAGACGGCATTGTACGCCGGGGTGTGGGAGGCGGGGCAGTGAAGATATTTCAGGGCCGGAGATATGTAGGTCTTAGGTCCGAGTCACAGCATAAATCTTGCTCTTTTTTGTCTGGATGACCTGCAGAAGGTGCAGAGTAAACTTAGATAGCCCTGGGAAAAAATGAGAACAGGTAGAACGTGCCTAAGAAAGTACAGCAGAAAACGAGATGTCTTCCAGGACCTGGGGGGAGAAGGTGAGGGAAAACTC
Source organism: Ambystoma mexicanum (assembly GCF_040938575.1). Lineage (NCBI taxonomy): Eukaryota > Metazoa > Chordata > Amphibia > Caudata > Ambystomatidae > Ambystoma > Ambystoma mexicanum. The sequence goes on from NC_090934.1 coordinate 1,020,559,869, forward strand.
AAATATGAAGCCCATGTTTCTGGCTGCTGGTATCAAAGAGGAGGGATGGTCATTAGAAGGGGGTCAGGAAAACAGTAGAAATTGATGAATTAATGATCTCTTTCTTGCTGCATTATGATACATAGGAGCTTATTTTCCAAGTCCCCATAGCACAAATGGGGGTGCTAAAGACAGCATAATGGTGTTACGCCTGTCTCAACGCCTCTATTCACTCTCCTGGGGATGTTCATTGTTTTTGAAGGTGGAGCGCAGGGGCAGAACAGGAGTCACGTTTTCCACCTCCCGTTTGCTCTCCACCTTCAAAAACAAATTGGTTTTGTGCCAGCATGCGATTTTAATGCTGGTGTGAAACCAATCATTTCCCATGGAAACCGACTGCTGTTTGTTCCAGCAAAAAGCAGGCAGTTTCCATAGATAATCATTGTCAAGCCGCCTACCATGCATGTATTTGCACTGCGGAGCGAAAATAGATGAGTGTAAAGCGGCTTCCGCCACCTCATTCACACTTTTCATTTGCACTCTGAGGTGCAAATGATGAAAATTGCGCACAGGGGACCTGCTGGCATGTAAGTGGAAACATAAGCGGTCCGCTCTGGGCAATATGTTTTTCTCTAAAATGAGCTATCCTGGACCTGGGAGAACCAATAGGAGATAAGGTGAGTGGCTAAGGAAGGCATACTTCCAACCGAAAAGCAATTTGATTGTCATTAGTAGAGAATTGAAAGTTTCAAGAGAACAGCGAAATGAAGTCCTCTAATGGAGGCAGGTCGGTGTTCAAAAGCCAAGGTGAGAAAATAGAACCTTTAGGCATTCCACAGTTAAAGATAGTGGAGGGAGCTGGGAAAGATCCATACCTGACCTAAGTCACTCTGCTAAGCAGAAAGGACGAGATTGATCTGAGCACCTTGTATTTGATGCTGAAGAAGGTACCAAAACATTTGAGCAGGATGGCATGGTTGGCAGTGTCAAAGGCAGAAAAGAGGTCAAATAGTATCAGAATAGCAGGGACATTTTTGACCAGGGACTGCAAGAGCTTATCCCTCATGTAGAGGAGGGCTTGCTCCATTCCCCTGGAGGGCCTAAACCCTTGGCCATGAAATAGGCCATTTGTTTCACTGAAGCTGTGCAGCGGCGATATGGCCATCTTCTGCTGTATTTTAGTAATGACAGGGATGATGGCATTTGGGCGATGTTAGCTGGGTTTGCAAGACCATCAGAGATTTTTCTAGCAAGTGGAAGCATGCAAGATTTTTCTTAAGTCAAAAGGAAAGATACCTGAGGTACACAGACTGTTACACAGAGCAGTCAGGGAGGTGGGGCCAATGTAGTGATGTTTTTCTTAATGGTGGAAGCAAGGCAAGTGAAAACCTGCTTGTCAGACACCTACACTTACCTGAGAAAAGATGTTGATGCCGATATAACCCCTCTTCCCTAAGTTGCCCTTGAGAATAGCTTGATTATAGTTCATTGGTGTTTAATTTTTCTTCTGTATGAGGGATTATGTAACATTGTAGTACATTCTCCATGTTTATCTCTATCTTTTTTTGCTGTTGGTTTTAGGTAGGTGAAACAATAGGAATTTCGGAAGAGATTATGGGTTTAACCATTCTTGCAGCTGGCACCTCCATACCTGACCTAATTACCAGTGTGATCGTTGCCCGCAAGGGCCTGGGTGACATGGCCGTCTCCAGCTCCGTGGGCAGCAACATCTTTGATATCACAGTGGGGTGAGTAGAGCTCTCACTGAATGCAAAATGAAGTTTCATAAGATGTCGCCCACATCACCATGCATTTGTAACTGAATGTGTAAACAAATATATTTCTCTGATGCAGGGTCAGTGTCTGTGTTCAGATATACATGTATCTGATTTTGTTTGTGTCTGATAGCCCTTGAAAGTCTGCCCCATGTATATGTTTTCCTACTGTGAGAAACCAGATGGTGTCTGACCTGCTAAACACGGGCATCTCTCTCTCAGGTGGCTAGGGCACGGCCATTGCCTTTGGATTAAGACTCTGGGTGTGGACCAGTGCAGGAGGATCACCTAGGTTAGGGGTCTTCGGGGAGTGGGACATCTGATGGTGAGACGTGGTATCCATTTCTGCCCGATAACATCTTTACCCCATCCTACCAGGTAGGATACATGGAAACTCTACCCATCCCCCCTTTTCCTGCATGAACACTTTCACACGGACAGCCCGCTTTGGGAAAAAACAGACTCACACCCGAGCTGTGTACCTGACATGTGCCACTATTATGGTCAGGCAAGGTCAGACAATTACTAACAATCACTCACATCTGACTGGCATTAAATTTCCCCACACGGATAAAAGGCGAAACACAAGAGCACACTCTGAGCGAGGCAAAGCACATGAAGGTGCAGCAGTGTCGAGTCGGCAGCTAAATGAGAGGAGAAAGACGGCAAACCCAGGAGGATTCGTAAGAAGGTAAGCACCCTTGACCTTTTCGGCAAGACTCCGTTACTTTCAAGAATCCTTCAAGGCAGAAAGCATAAGGCTGGGAAACCAGACTGAAGAATCCTGCATTGTGTGTCGGAGATACCAAGGGCCCTCCTGCGTAACGGACGATGGCAGGGAAGAGCAGCAGACACTTTGGTATTGTCCTTGGCTGCACAAACAAAGAGGTGACAGAGAAATCAAGACAGCCAGTGAGTTGGGGAGACCAATGCCAGACCAGCCTGTGTTGAAGTCAAGGTTGCAAGCGGTAACATTGTATAACGAGTGCTTGAACATTGTTAAACGCGTGTGATGAAAGACGAGAGTAAAGCTAAAGTGCTGATGAATGTTTGATCTTGAGAATGAAAGATACAATACCATTGACAGAGTGGTCTGGCACCGTGAATGTGTTCAATCAAAAGACTCTAAGTTATTCTGCCAAGAGAAACAAAAGTAGAAGATTGATGAGAATAATTGTGTGAAGTGAATCGAAGTGGTCCTGCAACGGTTTAAGCAAAACCCATTGCACAATCAAAAGTCTTCAATTCTGATATCAAGAGCTTCTGAGCCCGAATGAGGGGGACCCGGGGTCTGAGCTCGAACAAGGAAGACCGATAGTGAACATTGTGGCAAAGGGGTCTGAGCCTGAATGAGGGGAACCCAGTGGTCTGAGCCCGAATGAGGGAGAAGTATTGTGAACTTTTCATCCTGGAGAAAAGGAACGTTTGTCTTTTGTTTGTTACATCAGGCACTCTGCAATAAGAGACTGTCATTGGGAGAGAGACTTAGGTCGAAGGCCCTGATACCTACATTGTGAACTGTTACCTCGTGGCCAAGAAGCCAGAGTGTGCGTGAAGCTTGCATGTGGCGTCTTGCCCCGTGCTGAAACCGTGAGGAAGGGAAGCCAACTTATCAACCATCCTGACATATTCTTTCTTGAACAGTTTTCTTTTGCAGACATTGTTATCCCACACCACTTTTATATTGAAGTAAGGATTGGCAATAGGTTTATTAGTATAGGCCCTTTTTTGATTTTGGCAGAGACTCCACTATGACTGCGTTATTTATTATTTGATGATCGTAGCTCGCTCCCATGCTTAGATGTTGTGTAGATAGGCGTTGAACAAACCTATTTGAAGTAAAATAAACTCCCTTGAACTGTGATCACTTGTGCCTGTCTTCACTGTTTGATACCATGCCTTCCTTACACTACATAGATGAGGCGTATCGCTATAATGCCACTAGGACTCATTATAAATTACATTAAACAACAACACAAGCTTCGTGGCAGAGCGATAATTGAACTCTTGAAACAATTTCAATGAATCCATCTTCTAAAGCAAGCATCAACCTGTGTCCAATTTAATTTGCCTCAATTTATTACATCAATCAACATAGTGAACCCATCTCCAATACACATGTAACAGAACAATACAATTCAAAAATATTTTACAATCGTAAAAGAAAAAATATATACATCGCATACACTTTATAACATTTCATTTTTTAGGAAAAAGTAAATATACAATTGATAACATTTAGTAATCAATATCCTATCAACTATTATAAAATATAGCAATAAATGATAATAAAGGTGAAAGTGCAAAACAAATTCAAGTGCAGACACAATTACATTTATTCAACATCATCCACAAAATAGTTACAGAAATATCTTACAAAAATAAGCCCAGTAACTGATACAAACAAGACACTTAATTATCTCAGATAGAAAAATAGTAGCACAGAAGTGCCCCATTAGGCAACATCAGACATTCAATTGTCTCCAAAAATACAATGATTCCCCCCATATGCCTACTAGTGTAGTCACACAACCTTTCTCCTTGGAAAACAATTATGGAGATAACTACCCAACAATTTGTGTCGTGATTATTTCACACAAGTACCACCATATTGGTTTTGATGAATAACTGGATATAATTGAATACCAGCCTCGTCTTCTTCGGGGCATAAAAATATCAACTGCAAATAATTTTTTTAAAAAATGAAAATAATTTACTGAAAACAGCTCTGAAAAACGAATTATGCCAGACTGTATTTCTTACCTGCAAAAATACTGTAATAAAAATGTACATTTTGCTTACATATAAGTCTCAAAGTTCATTAATGTTAACATTTAGTTTTAAATTACAACACAAGTAATGCATACAACCTCAAATGGTTTTCTCTTACCTGAGCGTGTATGCGTATCAAATCAGTTAATTGAAATAATTTCAAGAATTCAGTTATCACTCTGCCACAAAGCTTGTGGTGTTGTTTACAAGATGCAAAGCTAAGCATGCCTCGGGGGCTATTTTACTCTTGTAAATACATTATTGCCAATGCAGGCTATGTAGACAGGCAGAGATTAAATCACTTTTAACGAAAGGATTATTTATTTTAAAAAAGCAAAAAAAGGTAACATTTTGAATTTAGACTGTTTTAGTTAAAAAAAAGACCTGCTATTTACAAAAAACAATTCAAAACACAATGTTCTTTGGTATTATTTAGTGTGGTGGCTTCCTTCAATATACTGTTACGCACAAATTATATCCACACAACTGTTTCAAATTCTGTACTAGAGCCATTATCCAGGTTGTTAACTTTGCTTGTCAAACTTACAAATGCAAAGAAGCTATCAACGAGAAAATGTCTACACGCTTTTTGCCTTTTGATCATGTGGTACTGGACATCATCAGCATAATATGATCACAATACAGTAAACAGATCCCAAAATTAAAAAGCAACATTGATGGGCCCCAAACAAACCTTGTGTGAAGCTTTGGGCACTAAAGTTGTGTGAAGTCCTAAACCCAAATAAATGTCTTTTCATAGTAACAGAACCCTGATGGAGCCTTAAGAAAATGAAGGAAGTCGTAGTAACTTACCTGTAACTGTATTTCGCCAGCATTGGTATCTTTCATATATTCACATGCTTCAATATCCCCATTCGTCAGACGGGAATCCCGGGTAATTTAAATAATCATACACTGTATTAAAAACGTTCTCATAGGGAAATGCTACACACCCGCGCCATAGGGCCTGGCCTGTGTATCCTCTCACTTGTTTAGTCCCTCCACCTCCATTGGTCCTTTTAGACCCTAACCAATGAGGAGGCAGGGGATAAACTCCATCTCAGTCAGCCATCTTCAGATTTTGAACTGTGAAGGCTGACAGTTGATAACCGACTGGAGAAGGGAGCAGCCTCTCCCCAGGGGAGTAGGGCGGACACATGTGAATCCATGAAATATACCAATGCTGGAGAAATACAGTTACAGGCAAGTAACTGAGATTTCTCCAGCATTGGATCCTTCACATGCTTGAAAAGAATACCAAGCAGGTAAAGTAGTATGAAACGTGTCTGATAGCAAGACGTTTCTATATATATATATATATATATATATATACACAATGGGAAGAAAGTCTATTTTCCAATGAAGAAAAAAGAGGTATACCGATAAGGTCATTCTATGGCAAAGGTACATCAATGACCTTTTTTTTATATGGAATGGTACGGAGGCAGAATGGATGACTTTTTCGATATACTAAACCAGGAACATTTGAATCTAAAGTTCACCGAACATCATGATAGATCCGAAGTGGTCTATTTAGACATTAAAGTGAAAATAGTGAAGGACACTATCACTACGGAACTATATCAGAAACACACATGTACAAATGCTGTCTTACATGATACAAATGCACATCCCACCTGCCTTAAGAATAGCATTCCGTTTCGGCGATTTCCTTTGAATCAAGAGGAATTGCAGCGAAAAGGTGATCTCGGAAAGTAATGCCAAAAAAAGCTGCAGCAAGATTCCTGGCCAGAGGATACCGAAAATGCACCATCAACAAAGCATATGACCGAAGTAGCAGTAAAACCAGGGAAGATATACTTGCCAAAGAACAGACCCGACTGAGATATTCGCAAGATAAAGGTGATAATATCATCAGATTCATCACTACATACAACTTAGGTGCAAAAGGAACAAAGCACATTTTGGGCAAACACTGGCACTTACTAAAGAGAGATACAGATACAGTCATCTTCTCCAAGCAAATGCCACAATCACATATAGGAAACCTTCCTCTATACAAACAAGATGGTCACCAAGCATGTTTCAACCTACTAATGCCCAGACTGCAGTCAGTTGCCCCCCCCAATCGAATGCCTGGTTTTTCCACCTGTGCAAAGTGTAAAGCATGTCGTTTTGGGTTGAAAGTACATCCACGAACTAGGAAAGAGGTTGTAATCTTTTGTAATTTACATCATCTTTTGTGAATGCAACCTGTGGTATATAGGCAATACCAAATTGGAGGTAAGGTTGTGCATTCTACAACATCTGCGAGCAATCAAAAATCAGGACATGGCCTACCCCCTTGCTTAGCACTTTGAAGATAAACACCAGGGCAACATCTCCTCTTTTGAATATTTTGCGCTTAAAACTGTTGCCGTACATCCTAGAGGAGGCGACAGACTAACCAGGCTCAGACAAATGGAATCTCGCTATATAGTGGAATACAATACCAAATTTCCACCAGGGCATAATCGAGATTAGGAACTCTATACCTTCCTGGGTAACTAAATAGTCAGAGCCAAATGTAAGAGCTACAATATCAAGGGGACTCTGATAAACGAACAAGTTGAATTGTTTGAGAAACCCCAGGATTATTTACTCCTGGAGTGTGTACTAATATTGATAATTTGTGGGTTTGAATGTATTTGGAATTCTCACTGATGTTTTTAATGCTTCTATTTTTCATTCTGTATATTCTTACACTGTTGTTTATATATTCTTTTTAATGTAAGAGGATCTGGTGCAAAACCTGATGGCATGTGACATGAAGAGTATGCAAAGCGTGAATATAGTAGCAGATGTACATTAATCAGGTTTTGCAATATGTAGCATGACAAGATCATCCAAGACCTTTTTGAGTCTAGTTCAGCACTCCCAGTATCACCTGACCCTCTTTCTCAGCCTAAACAACATATGGCACTTTGTTTATTTGCACAATGTCTGGTGAATATATTGTACACATCGTACACAGCTCCGCCCGTGGTGCAGTTGATAACCTTACAGTTGGTAAACTACATCCATGGCTATATCACCAGGAGTTTACATAGCACATTGCACTTTAAGAGCATAGGAAGGCACTGGCACCCGCAGGGGTTAACTTGCCAGTGACCATCTATACAATGCTCGCCATACCCATTGCATAATGTACCTAGTACGAGATATGTGAGGAGCCTGGATTAGCATATGCACTTTATATACCAAGAAGATAAAAAAGCCCACTAGGGAAGATCAATTTCAGTGTAAGAACCCTATTACCAGTCCTCCTAGAACACTGCACTTTCAGGAACACAGTGGACACTGGCAGCCGCAATGGATTACTGGCATTGATACACTGTATAATATCCAAGGCATGCAATGTCTTTGTATTAGCACAGTGCACTTTATATACTGAGACGGCTAGAGAACCCACTCGGGAGTATCTGTCTGGTGCTAGTAGGGCACTAACACCTTCAAGGGTTTATTGCCAGTGACTCTCTGCACAATGTTTGAGGTATATGTTAACCATCATACCCGACAATACACTGCATTGCAATGTACTATGCTGCTAGTCCATTTTTACACTAGGTTTGGTAGTTTATGGCCGTGATTTTAAAAATGGTACTACTGAGCCTTATAGCGGGAGAGGTGTTAACCTGGTTATCAACCTGCACTCGACACATCGCACTTTATAACTCGATATTCCAAGAACCATATGCATTTATCATGCAACATATGCCATTCCTTTATTTTGCACTTCGCATACTGCACTTTATAGATCAAAACATTTGTTAGATGCTATATTGCTAGGCCTTTGCTTATTACGGATACCTCACCGGTGTAACTACATTTACACAATACAGCAGGTTCAATATATATAGCCACTAGGATCGACAGTTTATTTCTAGCCATCACCTCTCTCGTTTTGCTAAAGTCACCCCGAGTGGGACGAGTATGCCCAGACGCGGGTCCCGTGCCTGCTGGACCTAGAGACACACGCTACTCCTCACTGATGAGGCCCAACAAGGCCGAAACATGTTTGCGGATGCTTGTGGTCACGTGCAGAATGGATGTGACCAAGCAGTTCGGACTGGACTGCCCCTTTTGGGGTGGGACCAAGCCTGATTTGCATATGGTCTTTACCCTTTTGTAATGGCTTGGCAGGTGAAGAACGATGGTGTGGGGGGTTGCCCAGAGCAATGCCAGAGGTCAGGATTAATTCCAGACCTTCCAGGCATCCCCTATTTTGTTTTGCTAGTAGCTGCAAAGTAGATAGTGCAATTCTCGATGAACCCTGTCTGGTCCACATGTAATAAGCCCCCTATAACCCATTGCAGGCGACCTGCAAGTATCTTGCAAAGAATTGTAAGGTCCAAGTTAAATATTGACCTGGGTCGTTATGAACCCTAGTTGCAAGGGTCCCTGTCAGCCTTGTGAAGGTCCACCACTAGAGCTTCCAGCATGGATCCAGGGAGTCCGCCCGAAGTCAGTGCATCCGTCAAAGTCTCCAATAGCTTGGGGCCAGCAGTGTCTTATAAGCCTTGTACCATTCCACTGTCAGGCTGTCCACAACAGGAGTCATACCCAACCTTAGATTATCAATAGCCCATTACACATCTTGCAGTACTATCGGGGCTCCCATCTTTTGGGACTCTATTACCAATTTGAGTAGGAAGGGTGGCCTCACTCTAAGAGTAACTTTTATTTGGAGAAGATGATGTATGGTGGCTTGAAGAGTGAGGCTGTAACTCATTCACTAACAGTCTTCCACATTAGCAGTCTAAGGGGGTATGATTGCATGGGTTAAAAGTGGTGCCGATCAGGAAAGTTAATACTAAGTTCAAGCCCCATGCGGGAACTACAAACTGCACCAGTGGGAACATATAAGTTATTCCCATCAGGAACTACATGACTGCAGCAATAGCAGAGTAAGAACCTTGTCCAGGTTTGTGCTTGACTGCTGAGAGCACTGACAGGTAACATTTTATTGTCGATATCTGTAAACCCTGCCAGCCAAATTCCAGTAAGAAAGAAAAGACCAACCAGTGGTGGGAAAAAGGGTCTAGATGTTTGTCCGTGCACCATCTAGAGAACTTCCTCTAGGAGCAGCTGTAGGCAGCCTTCATAGCTGGCCTTCATGCATAAAGGGGGACCTCTAAGACATCCCCCAGTAGATTCCAATCCCTATACCTCAGCCTCTCAATAGCCATGTTTGATGGTTGAGCATGCAAAGGGTTTATGATATGATAGTTTATGATACTTTATTTATATAGCACCTATACACAATGTGTTTCAAAGTGCTTCAAGGCAAGGGAGGGAACAAGGGAAAATACAATGACATTCTTACAGCCCATGAACAGTAAGGATGTGAAATTAACTATCATACTCAGCCGGATGACATTTCAGATAGTGCAAGAGCTAAAACATAGATAAGGAAGGGAGTGAGGGGGAGAGTGGGAAGGAAATTGAAACATACAGACGACTACTGTACTAGGCCTGATGACATTTCTGGTAGAGCCGGAGAAAAACAAAAGGTGAGGGAGAGGGGTGCAGAAAGGGAGGGGAAGAACAAAACAAGTGACTATTATACTAGGCCTGACAACATTTCACATAGTGCTGGACAGGGCGGTGGGGAGGAAAAAAACAGTAATGGGAGGGTGGAGGAAACAGACGAGGTTGCTATCATATTAGGTCCAGTGACAATTCTGATAGAGTAAGTGCCTAGAAGAAAGTAAGGGGAGGAAATAGGAAAGGGGATTAGATAGGAAAAGGGAGAAGGGAAAGGAGGAGAGAACAGAGAGTAAGCAGTCAAATTGAATGAAGTACCTGGCCCCTGGCTTGGGAGAGCAAAGCCGCTCTTACTGAAACCCACCACAGCAGCCAGATGGCCATGCCCAGAAGGTCTTGGTAGTACATCCTTCTGGCCCAATTCAGAGCAAACAGTATCATGGTGGTCCCTTACCTCCTGAAAATATGACGATGACAGAAATTGTCTGGAACACATTCATAAGTGTTAATTCCCAGTCTGCCACATAGAAATCCCCCATAGTGCCTCTGTGGGTTAATTCCTTGGAGTAGAACAGTTCCCACTTGCTGGGGTCACTATATTTTCTGTGACGTTCCAGTCCCCAAAGGCTGAAGATCTCCATAAGGACTTCCTCGTTCAGGTCCCATTCCCGAGAGACCGAGCGCTGCTTATTCTGGGTATTTGCCAGTATTGTCCATTCCAGACAGATGGGTTGGAGAGGGGGGGAGATCAAGTTCTCCAATGCCCAACAATAGAGCCACATAATGTTCTTGCACGGAGGAAGTGACCCATCACTACCTCATTTGTTGAGGTAGTGCATAACCACCATGCTGGGATCAGGATTAGAACACTCACCGCCTGGTTAGGAGGAAGACAGGCTTTCAGTGCCAGCCGGATTGCCCTCAGCTTGAACAGTTTGGTATGAAGGTTCGATTCTGACGGGGACGACAATCCATTCACCATGAGCTCTACCCAGGTGTAGGCCCCAGACCCTCAGTGAGGTATCTGTTACTACATTTGTCTCTGTCCATGGTTGCCAAAAGGGCTCTCTCACAATCAGGTTCTCTGTCCCACCACATACAGTTCTTTGAAACTCGAATCGTAACCTGCAAAAGTTCTATCAAACTGCCGTAGACCCGTGGCCACCGGGTCCTGAGAAGTCATTGCAGGGAGCTCATTCTCAACCGGTTCTCTTGCACTGGGAAAATGTAGGAAGCCTTGAGGCCTAGCAACCAAAGAAAGTCTGAGGCTGGCAGAGAGAGGGTGCTTTGGAATTTCCTGACCATCTGGTTAATATTCACAGCCATGTCCCCAGGAGGATAAATCTTCCCAGAGTGAGAGTTCAGGACCACTCAGATAAATTGGAGCATTTGAGAAGGTGTCACCTGTGGCATCTTGGAGTTTCTGGAGAAGCCCAATTTGGGCAAGAGTTGACAGATATGGCCCAAATGGTCCAGAGCCTGTTCCATAGAATAAACCCTGACGAGCCAATCATCCAGGTAAGGGAAATATGAATTCCCTCTCTCCCGAGACTTGTCGGAGCAGAACATCATGTTGGTGAAGATCCCCCAGGCAAAGGTTAGACCGAAACGCAAGACTCACAATTCGTAATGGGTGCTGCTGATCATGAATCTCAGATACTTACTGTTCTTGGGATGTATAAGTTTGTGGAAATAAGCATTCGATAGGCTCTGTTATACCAACCAATCCTGTAAATGTAGGGTCTCGAGGATCTGTGCCAAGGTCACAATCTTAAATGTGTCCTTCTTTAGGAATGTGTTTAAATGCCTCATGATAAAGATGGGGCACAGTCCTCCATCCTTCTTCGGTACCAGGAAGACCAAAGAATAGCACTCTATGACTGCCTTTTCCAGCAGAGAGCGTGTCTCTTGCAGGAGTGGTAGATCTGTTGAACGAAAAGGACATGAAGAAGGATAATTATATGGTCGCCTTTGGAAGGTAAGGCAGAAACCCTGGGTCCTCACCTGCCACATCCAATCATCTTAAATATTAACAAACAATTCTTTAGTACATTGTCTCAAAACCCCTCCCCCCTCCACTACTTCAGAGGCATAGAAGAACTCCTTAAAGTGGATTTGATGTGGAGGTGGGACCTGAGAGGCAGAGGCCGAAGGTGATTGTGTTGGTTTAGGTCTATTTGGTCAAAAATATTTGACCTTTTCCAATTTGACCTATTTTATTTCGGTTGCTTTTTTGGTCGAAAATGCAGGGGGAGACCACCCGAAACCCCTACCTCCACTTCCCCGCACCTTAACCTATTCCCTTACCACTCCCCATATATTTATTTTATTTAATTTGACCGAAAAAAAGGATTGAAAATATTCGGTCAAATCGAAAAGGTCAAATGTTTTTCGATCAAGTATGCCCCTACTGATTGTGTTCACTTATCATCTCTAACTCTTTCTGCTCTGTAAAGTGTTTTTTGTTCTTTCCTAGGCCCACTTAATGTCCTTTCTCTCAGATTGAAGGAAGAGAAATGGCAAAAGGCCCATTCTCTCCAGGCCACCGTTGAGGTGGTATGCAGAGACTTGGCGGCAGCGCTTTATATGCTTTGAATTTCTCTAGAGTTCCATCTACTTTCAAGCCAAATAAGTGCACCCCGTTAAAGGGCATGTCTAGTAGCTTTTCTTGGACATCCAGCGCGAACCCCAATGTCCTTAGTCAAGAAATCCTCATGGACAGTGAACTAATGCCCATATATTGTGCCACACAGTCTGCAGCATCTAAAGCAGCTTGAATGCTCTGGCAGGCTGCTTCCCTACCATCTGGCACAAGATAGGTGATAATAGACCGATTTAACTATTTGTGGAGGTGAGAGGCTGCCTCCAACGCTGTTGCCCAAAGTATATTCAAATATTTAACCAGGACGGAGGAAGTATTAATCACATCGGTCCACGAGGTGAAAATTTTCTTAGCCAAAGCATCAAACTTATTTTTCATCAATGTCTGGTAAAAGGGCTAGCAATACTACTGACTTAATACCAGCTGTGGCTGCCCGAATAACCAGGCCTTCAGATTTAGGGACTTTAAATAAAAACTCTAGGCCTGATTTTTTTTACCACCCCCTTTTCCACAACTGGTAGGGAACACAGCTTTTTCCAGGGCTCTATGATTTGCTGTAATAAGGTTGTGTTAAAAGGTCGTACCTGATCTTTTGGAGGAACTTTGTCAAGAATGTCTGTTAAGTCACACTGGGTCACCAGCCACGACAGGGCACGCCAGCCTAGGGTCATTGTGACTTTTAACATTGCACATCGATAGGTGACTTTCAGCTGAGAATAGTGATTTGATTGCATTAAGTTGCATTCGAGTAAAGTGCCTCGCCCGTCACATCTTTTAGACTTTAATTTGGATATTGCGGCTTCCTTGGGGTTATCCGACTGAAGCCTGTGAGAGGGGTTGAACCCAAATGGAATTGGGTCACCTTCCTTGTCGAAAATCAATCACATCCGAGGGGGGCGTCGCCAAAATTGCAGCTAAGTAACAGTGCTGACCTGCTGCTCTGCCACCAAATATTCTGGACATATCCTTAACAAGTGACCTTAAACCTACACAAGGTGCCTGTGGGCAGGCGAGCTGGTTGGGCCCTCAGTCAGAGGCATAACACAGGGGCTCCATGCAATGCAAGGCAGTCACCTACTGATCTGCCTCCCAATCCCCCATTTACCGATGCAGGGGTAAAAGCTGCTAAAGCACTAGCGGCAAAGGCAAATAAGTACACCATGCAGCAGAGCTTTGCAACAGGTGGCGCACCAAAGTTGCTAGTAATGGAGGCCATAGCTGTAGATAGCAATAACAAAAAGCAGGGTGCGACTATCATGGAGAACAAATCCAACAGCGACCTTAAGCAGTTGATAATTGAGGGCAAAAAGAATATTACGGAGCCGCTTGACACTCTCACGTAGAGCGTCTCTCTGATTTGCCATGATCTGGACAAGCTAAGGGAAAGAGCGACGCAAAATGGAGCAACGAGTGTCATGGATGAAAAATCACTTGTGAATACAGTACAGGACATGAAGATGAAATAGGCAGACCTCCACAGTAAGATGGTAGACTTGGAAGATCGCTCACATCGGAAGGCTTGCTAGGGTTAGCGTAAGGCATTGAAAAGGACGGATTAGAGACATTTCTGGAGGCCTTTTTGCCAAGTCTGCTGCCTGAAATAGAAGGAAAAATTACTTACTGTAATGTTCTTTCTATGAATTCTTCTCCAGTAGATTCCTCATCAGATAGATATCCCCTTCGAGCTTCAGCTGCTCGGAAAAACTTTGACTAGGGGCGTAGTGAACCTTGACTCGGCCGTTGTTCATCGATTCGTCTGGACTCGCCGGTTCTGGGCGTCTTACATATACTGCGTCACTACACTAACCTACCTCAGTTCCCACCTTACACACCGCACCCCTGAGTTCAGCCACTGCAGAAGAAAACTAGCGAGAAAAAGATGGCCAAATAGCCAACAGAGGAATAGAAAACCAAATCCCAACTGGCAACTGGGAAAAAATAGAAACTCTTTTTATTCAAAAAATGTTCAGAAAGAAGACATGCGGTTTGCAACCAAGAAAAGGACGAAGACCCTGGAACCATCATCAACACTTCCTTCTCAGGAGAAGGTAGCCACCTACTGCCAACGCTTTCTTAGTGGGGACGGATGGGAGGGGTGATGAGGAATCTGTGGGAGAAATATCCATACAAAGTACATTCCGATAAGTAATCTCTCTCTCGGTGGATTGCTGTTCTCCTGTAGATTCCTCATCAGATAGGCTCCCAAAACAGTACAAATAATGGAGGTGAGAGGAAAGATTCATAGATGTAAATTCTGCCATACTGCCTTTCCAAAGCGAGAGTCAGACCCATGGGCCACATACAGACTGTAATGCTTTGTGAATGTGTGAAGCGAGGACCAGGTTGCGGCCCGGCAGATGTCCTTGACGGGTGCTCCCCTTTGCAACACCGGTATGGAAGACACCCCTCTAGTGCAATGGGCCCTGATGCCAGGGGGCAATTCCCTGCCTGCAGTATGGTAGCATTCCAAAATATGCCGCCGGAGTCATTTTCCTTCCGGCGCCCAGGAATGGGCAATTACCGGGGCATTACAGCCCCGGCAGAACCAGTAATTGCCCATTCCCAGGCGCTGGAAAATATTAGCCGCCATTCCCATTGATAGGGCTCAATGGGAATGGGGAGGTCAGTTGCACCAGCACCATTCATGAATGGTGCCAGTGCATCCGACATGGTCTGCTTGCGGGTGCCGGCCGCCCCGCCCGCAAGCAGACCTCGTAGTTTGCCCATCTGGTAACAATGGTGCCAGTAGCTTACCGGCACCGTTGTTACCGGACCAGCAATCTTGTAATGAGGCCCAATGTGATCCATTTTCTGCTTCGATATTACCAGACATTTTCTGAAAACGGAGAAGACCACAAACACCTAGTCTACTTTCCAGTACTCCGCCATGCTTGCCACATAAAAGCTTAATGCTCCCTTAGGGTCCAGCCAGTGAAATTGCTCCTCCTCCTTAGAGGGGTTCAGAGGTGGATATAACACCGGAAGATCGATTGTCTGAGAAGGATGGAATTCTAGCACCACCTTAGGCCTCACATTAAGAGAAACTTTTTCACAAAAAAGCATAGAAATGGTTGTTTACAAAAAAGGGCCTGCAACTCACTGACCTGCCTGGCTGAATTGATGGCCACCAGGAAAGTGGGTTTCAATGTTAACCGCAGTGAGCAAGAATGTAATGGCTCAAAAGTAGCTGTCATAATGAATGGGAGGACCAGATTCAGATCCCAATCAGGGACAATAAAGGGAGTTGGCAGAAACGTTTTCACAAGGCCCTTCAGGAATTGGGCCATAACCAGAATCGTAGGGAAAGATCCTTGATCCGGAGGTCTTTTGAAAACAGACAAAGCCGCCAAGTATCCTTTGAGTATGGTGACCTAAAGAGGCCAGTGACAGAAGGTACTCCATCCCTGTAGTGGTGGGGCAAGAGATAGGGTCAATCTTGCGTTCCCTGCACCACGCATCAAATCTTCTCCACCTGCACGCATACCGAGATCTTGTTGACAGTCTGCGTGCAGCCATCAGCACCTCAAGCACCTCCTCAGAGAGATTCCAGTCATCATATCTCATCCTCTTAGGAGCCAAGCATGTATATTAAGGGATTCCAGGTTTGGGTAGAGCACCCGACCTTCCGACTGGGTGAGGAGATCCAGGTGGCGAGGCAACCAGCGAGGTGGGCAGATGGTCAAGTCTAGAAGGTCAGAGTACCATGCCCAATCCAAGGCGATCAAGATCAAGGTTTCTCGACACCTCCTCAGAACCCATGGGATGACGCGAATCAGAGGGAAGGCGCAGTGGAGCGGAAAATCCAATCCACCAGAAATGCATCCCCTAGCGGGTTGTTGGCTGGGAATTGCCTCAAGAAAAACTGCCTGTACTTCTTTTAGGACTCTGTGGCAAACAGATCCACCACTGGGGTACCCCAGAGAGAGAAGACCTCCTCTGGGATTTCTTGGCACACTTCCCACTCTTGTGAGACCATGGTCTGCCTGCTCAGAGCATCCGCCAAAATGTTCCCAGCCCCCGCCATATGAACTGCAGAGACAGAGATCTGGTTCTCCAATTGCCAGAGCCACAGCTGCATCGCTTACCTGCAGAGGAGGAGGGAAGCACACGCCACCAAGCTTGTTCAGGTAGTGTATGGACACCATATTGTCCGAAACGGATCAGGACATGCTTCCCCCTTCAGAGAAAGAGCAAATACCTTCAGGGCTAACCTGATGGCTCGCAATTCCAGCCTGTTGATGTGTCACCTGGCTTCCATTGCTGACCACAGGCCACTCACCTGCAAGTCCTCACAGTGATCACCCTACCCCTTCAGGGATGCAGCCGTGACCACTTGGACCTGAGGCCAGATGGGGTCCCACCGCTAGTGTGTTGCTGCTGGCCCCTCATAAAAGGTTGTCAACCATGGACCCGGACACCCTGAGAATGCACCAAAGTACTGGGACTGTGAAGGATTCCAATCGGGTGTCACACACCGGACCAGGACCTTCGCCCTTAGCCTTATATGTAACGCGCAATTAGAATGCTTTTTTCTTTAATTTCAACTAACATTGAGCCGATACCCGACCCGTCCCACACCGCCTTTTACAAGTACACCGGGTCACAATGGACCATGAACCAGGCCAGTGGGTGGTAACACAATATTTATTTATTTTAACTTCAAAGAAATCACACCATTTTTTTATGTTGGGCAGCAATCACCAACGGGGTGATAATCACAATAAAAACTACTGAAATACACTTGGTTAAACTTCTACAAGAACATATCCAAAACACAAATAAATAGGAGCACTTTTTCAATTAGGATAGATCGCACCTGAGTTAAGGTTTCCCCTGCAATGTTCCCTCAACCCACAATTAATCGAATTCTGAGTGGATAGAAAGAAGCAGCAGGTAGTCATGGATATTAGGCAGTGAACAGAATCAAAATCCGACCTACCCTCACGAAATAATAAAATTGATTTTAAACCCTTTGCAATGGCCCAAAATGACACTCAGATTTTAACAAATAATGAATTATATGTGTAATTAAATAATGATGTACATAAGTTTTACCACAGTATCAGGGATGTTTTACCAATAGCCACTATAAGGCAAGGTATCACCAAACGCTTACAGTTCACAAAGCAGATTGAAATTGAAAACACAGTGCAGTCAAATCACACATGGAAATGTTGCATTTTACACATTTGCCGTTTTAAATGTCAAAATATGTTTTTTTTTAAACAGGTGAAAAACACTGAATCTGAATGTGGTTTTTGGGCTGGGAGATAGATGCACATCACAGCGACAATATAGAAGTGAAAGGAGGGCTATAGCTGAAGAACTGGATGAGATTTTCAAGATAAAAGGAGGGTTGGTTTTGGTCAAATAAAGCCGTTAAATGGAGGAAATAGGTCTGGAAAGAAAAAGGACAAGTTTCACTTAAACTAGATTATTCAGACTAAATTTTTAAAGAAAGACACAGTACAATCCCAGGTTAATTTGCAACTTAACCCTTTCACCTCATGTTCAGATCTATGTGGGAATTAATTTAAATTAATCCAAATATTGCTAAGGAGTTACAAGATGAGGTGAATGAAAGAATTGCGTTAACACTAGAAAAACAAGGACAAGATGCACAGAGAATTCTAACAGTCTTAACCTTTTAACTGCCATGGGATTTCCCCCACTGCCAAGGCCTTTTTTTGTGATTTCGATATTTCTCCATTCGATGCCTTCTAACGTTTTCTCTATCATTAACCCCTTAAGTGCCAAGGACGAGGTATCTCATCCTTGGCAACAGGGTGGTAATCCCAAGGACGAGATACCTCGCCCTTGGCACTTAAGGTGTTAAACAAGTTACCAAGGCAAGGATAGGATTACTTAAAGAGTAGAACAAAGACACAGTATCAAGATGGGGTAGACTATGTGTGGTTATGGGATGGGGAAATCCTCACAATCCACACTTGAGTTTGGATTTGGACAGCCAACTGGATTCTGGACTCAAAAGGTTCTGGTCACTGGATAGCGGGCGCACACTCCAACAGCAAACAGCTGGGCAAATTTGGTCAGTGGATGGTGGCAAGGATACAGCGGGCATGCAGGTAGTGGGCAAGAAGCCAGTCTGGTCACAGGATACTTCCTAAAAGTATACCACAGCTTTTCCCCTTTGTAATTGGGATTTTAGTGGAATTTCTGGATCAATGGCCTTG
This sequence comes from Ambystoma mexicanum, assembly GCF_040938575.1. Classification (NCBI taxonomy): domain Eukaryota; kingdom Metazoa; phylum Chordata; class Amphibia; order Caudata; family Ambystomatidae; genus Ambystoma; species Ambystoma mexicanum. The sequence continues at coordinate 1,020,578,678 of NC_090934.1, forward strand.
CTGGGATAGGGTCAGCAATGCTTTGGCCTTGCTGTGATAGGATCAGCTATGCTTTGGCCTTGCTGGGAGTCTGAAATCTTGCAAAGGTGGATCTGGAATGTCAGGATACGCAAGCGCTGGAAATTCAGGATAGAGAGTGTCCAGAGTTCTGTCAGGCTCCCTTATTTATAGGGCCTGGTGACATCATAGAATTATCTGGTGGGGCAGGCTTAAGCTAGGCACGCCTCTAACACCTGGATTGGCCAGGGTGATTGTTACTGCCTTGCTGTCAACTGGTTCGATTTTTAGGGACATGACATCAGCTTTATGATGTGGCTTTACAATGCATAGGATCATCCCACAGTTACTTTAGCTAAAATCCAGTTTTGACATAAATGACACATTTTTACAGTTGTGGCACCTTAACAAATTACATAGGCAGATTACATATTTTATGCAGAGCAAGGCAGTCTCACCCTCATGTCGGTAGGACTTTGTTTCGCCCGTCTAATAGTTTTTTGTGATTTTCAGTAATAAGTATTCAACCTAAAATTCTATAACTTTATACATGGGTATAGATCATAAAGCATGTAAGTATTGAATTTCACAGTGGCATTTCTGTTCCCAATATGGCAGTGAAGTCTACCACGTCTTAAATTAAAAACCACAAAATTACATTTAAACTGTTAATTTTTTACATTCCTGCGAAATCCTGTTGCAAAGATAAAAGTCTTATATGTTTATTAATAAAATAGTCTTTAGAGCCAAAATGGTCAGCATTGTTCACCATATAAGGGCATAGTTCCAAGGCTGCTCTTGTGTTGGCTTTGAAGCTCCCAGTAAAAGTTGCGAGGACATGTGATTTCCTATATCACACCTAAGCGTCCCAGAATTTCTATTGTAAGAGGCCTCAGCCCAGACAAATGTCTGATGAACATATACTGTTTAGTGATTTTGGTCCATTCAAAGTTTCTGAAGGTAGCAATTATCATGCATGTGTCCCAGTTCTCCCTTGTGGCTTTTCTTGGGGGTAGGGGAATGCTGCCATCAGCACCCAAATGTCCATTGGGCAATGGCAGGAACCTGTTTAGCTAGTTTCAGACTGCAGCCAAAGTCTTTATTTCTTTATTTCATTTTAGTTTGTTCTGAATCAAAAGCAAGCCTGTTGAAATATGTCTTTCCCAGAAAACCCCCTTTACATTGCTAGTCCAAGAAAGGGCTGTTACGCTGACCTGGTATCCACAGGGACGCCACCCAGCTGGGTTACTCGCTGGTATGCTTCTCAGCTTTGCCCTGGTGTGGTCTGCAGGGAAGGTTCTGCCTGAAAATACAGGAGGACTGTGTTCAAGACTGACCGACTGGGGCAAGTATCCTCCCTCCACCCCCGTATGATTTCAGTCCTTATGGCGCCCTCTCCTCACCTTGTGGTAGAATTAGGCGTGATCTCCGTCCTTAGGGGCGTGTTGTCTTTCATGGGCGAGTGCAGTCCAGTTACTTCACTGACGCCGGCCCGTTCAATATTGTTCAGGTAGGTCTTATTGCTGTTCTTTAGTTTTGTTGCTATCCTGCATGCCTATCTTTGTTTAAAATGTCTCTTTTTTCTTCCTTTGGTATGCAGAGCTTCAGCGCGGCGAACTGGCTTGGTTGAGCCCGCTAAATGATGGCGCATTAAGAGCGCTATGATGCTGTAAGTAAGCGCTATGCGCAGCGCTGCGAAGTCTTGCCTTTGCTAACCTGTTTTTTCCTTCCTTGTAGGTCGCGGTGTTGTTCTTCAGCGTGAGTGGAATGTCTGGAGTGGTGCCAGCCGAGAGGCGACCAGCCAGGTAAGCCTTTTGAGCAGTTCGTAATTTGTAAATGTCTCTACTGCTTTCTTTAATGTTGCCTCTATCTTCCTCTTTCAGGTCGTTCTGTCCGGGAGGCGTGCAGATTCGAGGAATCTGTTCTCAGTAGCTGCGAGTGTTTAAAGATGAAAACTGCAGATAAGATGCTGCTGCTAATGATGTTCCTTTTGTCTGCTTGCAGGTCCTGCTTCTCCGAGGTTCGAGGGAATAGCTGGACACGGTGAGCGTCATGTTGTAAGCTGCAAAGTAATGCGAAGCGTGTTGTCTTGCTCGGGTGTGGTTTTAGTCCAGGTAAAGTAGTCCCTAGGCTACCACACCCAAAACACTAGACCGCATAGCTTGGTTCTTAGAACCAAGCTATGTGGCTGACAATACAATAAAGTAGTTCCCAAGCACATTGTTTTTCATGGTGTATGAGCCTGGCGCCATAGGTGCCAGGACTGGCCCCATGAGGGCTTTTGAAGAGGATGCCAGGCTCTAGAGGCCCGAGTCCTGACTCCACCTGGCCAATGGTTTTGCCAGAGGGGGTTTTGGGCGAGGGTCGTGACAAGGGCCTTCTTTCAACATTGCACTTTTAAATAGGCATTTTTCCTTATTTGCAAAAGCTCATTTTAAACATGTGGTGAAGTTTGCTGGGCTGACCATTTCAAAGGTTTTCTCTTCCCTTTGAATTTCCCACATGGTTTTGCAGCCCTAGTCAGCTTCTTTTACACACTAGTCTGTACAAGGCAAAGGTCCCCTGAAATTGATATGTGCACAGAGAACTGGGGCTTCTTTTTGCAGGGTTTATTTTTGACAATTTGTAGCACACGTCAAGCATCTTTCCGCACAGCGGAAAGTAAAGTTTCTGGTGACTTCCCAGGTCAGGCCTAATACAGCCTGTCATTCAGTAATAATGCTCTCTCCTGCTAAATCACAATGTGAATATGGATGGGCATGGTAGGGTCCCACTGATAAAAGTAGCATGATGATGAACAGATGAAAATAGCATCAGCGCAGTATCCTTTTTCTTGTAAAATATTCCCTTTTCAATAGGAACTTTTTCGCAAACAGCAGAGCAGCGCTGTTTTCAATTTGCTTCTTTTGGTGCACACAAGAACACACACTGGCACCTTTCTTGGTGCATCCCTGTTCCAACTCACCCAATACTTGTTTGGCAAGATGGTGCAGCCATCCATTTGTTGCAGCAAAACACAGTTTTGATGCAATGGTGCTCCAAGGAGCCAGCGCAGCCATTTTGCTGTTGACTGCAGAAGCGCAGCTTGGTTATGGATGTGAGGAAGTACTGCTGAGTGGGTAAATATATCCCACAGGACCACTGACCTCACAGGAGCCATTGCAAAGATCGCATCCACAGCCTGGCCTCTGGCACCAGAAAAATGCAGGAGGCCATGAGACCTAAAAGGCAGAGGAAGGAAGCTGCTAGTAAGGTAGCATGGTTCTGGAACAGTTGTATCATCTGTGCAATGCTGGCGACTCTCCTTGGGCAGAAAAGCTTTCCCTGTCCAAGTGTCCAAGACTGCTCAGATGAAATGGAGCCTCTGAGCTGGTGCCGTGTGAAACTTCTTCAAATTCACCATCTTGAATTTGTCCTTCCTCAGGAATTTGTTCAAAGACCTGCGGTCCAAGATGGGATGGATACCTCCCCTTTCTTGGGTACCAGGAATATCAGCCTGACCCTCTCTGCCCTGGCGATACGCTTCCATAGCACCCTTTAACAACAGGGCTTGCAGTTCTTCCTGGAGGTCCTGTTCCGGTTTGCAAGGAGCTAGTGGGGGTCTGTCTGGAGGTCTTCTTAAGAAAGGCAGACAGTAACCCCACTGCACGAGCTGCAGAGTCCAGGCGTCAGAGGTAATCTCCTGCCATTGGACCCAATGCTCGGTCATCCGTCCTCCAACCTGTGAGTTGCAGGAGGAGAAATCATAGCGGCTTTGAGGACAGACCCACCCCAGTCACTGCTGCTGCTGTCAGCTGGCCTCTAGAGGCCCTCCTACCGCTTCCGGGGCATGAGAAATGCCTCTGCTCCTGCCTGCCTTGTGGGAGCTGGGCCTTCCTGCCAAAGGGGACATAGCACCTGTAGTCTCTGCCCCTTTAAGAGAAGCTAAAGGCAGGTTTGGTTGGCTGTTGCACAGCTAGGCCGAGCAACTTTGCAGCGAGTTTGGACTCATTGAACTTTTCCAAAGAGTCATCAGCCATCAGACTGAAGAGATTCTCCCCATCGAAAGCAATGTCAAGTAACTTACTCTGGACATTGGGAGAGAACCCTGAGGAGTGCGGGTAGGATTGCCTCCTAAGAACTAAAGCCGATCCTATTGACCATCCAACACAGTCTTCCACGTCCAGGCCCACCTGCAAAGACTGTCTGGCCACCTCCTTTCCGTCATCCATCAACTGCAGGAACCCCTCAAGCATCTCCCCTTCAGGGATGTACTGGGCTGCCTGCTTCACCGTCTTCCACAATCCAAAAGGAGTACTTTGCGAAGCCACAGGAGATGTTAGTCGCCTTCAATGCCATGATCTCAGAGGAGAAAATATTCTTTTCTCGACCATCTACTTTCTTGCCCTCCCTATCAGTGGAAGTGGCGGCTCTGGTGGACACTGTGTCCACCTGTACAACCAAAACTTTCCAGCATGGGGGTGAGGAGAGAAAAGAGTGATCTCCTCTTGCCAGCCTATATTTTTTAGTCAGGTCCGAATTGACCGGAGGAATGGTGCAAGAACGTTGCCATAAGGTGGCAATGGGGTCGGCGATAGCCGGCTTGAAAAGCATAGCACTTTGTGTGGTTGGACCCTCATCAAGAATGTCTGTAAGGTCATAACCCTGCACTGGCAGAGCTGGAGTATTAACCCCAAGGTATCCACTACCCTGTCAACAAAAGCCCTACATTTTGCATTTGTATGGGCATGGGGATGGGCTTGCTGCATCTCAATGTTTCGGGAGGTGTCCAGCCCGCTGGACTCATGCAGTACCACCTCCAAGGCTATCAGGTCACCTTGGTTGGTAAAGTAGTCGGTACAGCCAGCCCCCGAGTAAATGGGGTCAATATCACCCTGACGTTGGTCCTCTGCACCGAAGATGTCTGCCATTGATCCAAAGAAATTGGACCTAGACATTGGCACGAAGAACGGCTCGACAGCGGTCAACGCCGATGGTTTTACTGTCGATGGGTTGGTCGGGTGGCACCGACAGGCCTTTGGGCGCGAAGGTGCATCGAGGACTATCGGAAACTGTGGTGTGTGGGACAGTCCCGGCGTCAAAGCCCGGACAGGTTTGCTCAGCGCTGAGCCCAAAGGCTGCCCCAACACCAATTGCGCTTAAATTGGTGCTACTTTGGGGCCGGAATCATTGGGCGCTGCTACAGCTACCGGGGCCTGCTGTATTGGGGGCTTTCCCACACCCACGGCTGCCTTCTTAAACATCTCCAACATTTGGGACTTAAACTCTTCCCATTCTGCTCTCGATGCTGGTCCTGTTGACAATTTACCCTGTTTTGGTGAGGAGTTGGAGTTGCGTCGGTATAAGTGACACCTCTTCTTTCTATGAGATGAAGATGACGACTTGCTCAGAGAATGCCCACTCCAGACCTCGCAGAGGTTCCAGGTTCTGTGTGTGCTGGGCACTATGCTACTATATGTGATATGAGACAAAACTGAACACCGAACATTAAAGCACAACACTTTAACACAAAACATAACTATATAACTGATTTAAGCCCACTCCTAACACCTCCTTTCTTTCCACTAAATGACAGGCACAGTCCTTCTCTGGATAAGAGCCACTCTCTCCTTGCTCCACACTCCTCCAACCTTAACAATGACCGATACTCCAAAATCTTTGACAACCTCCATCTACTTAGAAAACCTGGAGTCACCTTTTCTCACTTTGACTGGCAATTTCAATTTGATTATATCGCCTGGTCTTAGATCAGTAGATTTGCAGCAATTCTTTTCATCAAATCTTTCTTTCGCTTTCTCTCCTCTCACCTGCATCCTCTCTCTTACCCGTTCCACATCAACGTCCCCACAGCTTGACCTTCCCATCCATCCCAAGTAGAAATGTGTGTTGGGCTTATTGTCCCTCAACATCTCATATAGCGCCACCCCTGTCACTGTGTGGGGAGCCAACCTATATTGAAATGTCCTCTCCATGGCTGCCCTAATCTAGTCCCCACCTGTGGCTACCATAATTCTGATTACATACATCAGTGTGCAATTGAATCTTTCTACACAACAGTTGCCCTGGGGATTATATAAGGCCGTCATCACCTGCTCCATACCATAATCCAAAAACGTCCTGAACTCTCTCGACACCAATTGTCAGACGGACACCTGCATGAAAAGCCTTTGCGCCAGAAGGTTCTAAAAACCGAATATTGCTACTAGAGGACACATCTTTCTAAACACAAATCTCTGGCCAGATCGATAACAAGTCCATCACTACCAATAAGTTAGTGTCCTTGGTCCCTTTGATGTTGAATGGGCCCAACAAATCCAGCGCGATTTCATCCCATGTCACCTTGAGGCAATGATGTACCTTCATGGGTGGCTTGCACAGTCTGGGTCCTTTGTCACCATCCACACAATCTGAGCCTTCCTTCACCGTGGCCTCCACCTCTTTATCTATTCCAGGCCACAAAATATCTGCCCTTATCAATGCTTTGGTCCTTGCCAGACCCATATTTCCTCTGTGGCCCCACTCCATGACCACATTCCTCATCACTTCCTGAACTACTAATTGATGACCTCTGCACAGATAAGAATCTCATGCACAATTCATCTCTCACTCTCCTTTACTCCTTCATGCTCTCATCACCACTGAAATACGAATTAGTGTGCACCAATCCCAACACTGTCCGATAAACCTCATCATTGGTACATGCAGCATTCCATTCCTTTTTTTCATGCTCTCCTGCACCTGAACAATTTCAGCCACCTCCTCCTCAGCTTCGTCAACACCGTCCAATGAGGGTTCCACAGCAGACTTGGACAATGCATCTGCAACAGCATTGTTTCTTCCCTGAATATGATTGACCTGAAATTGTAAACTCTGCAGACTACTCACCTCTGTTAAAAAAAAACGGCCCATACATACATTCTGAATTTGTTAATTGCCCTCATGCATGCCAAAGGTTCTTTCACCAACACTGAATAGCTCTTTTCTGCCTCCTTCAATATTGCAGACCCAAATCCAATGGTTAACAGTTACCCATCTAGCTCTTGCATTCCTTGGCCACAATCACTGGCATCAGTATAAATCATTGTCCTTCACCTCTCCACAAATCAAGTTAACAACGGTGCTTCACACTTTCAAACTCTTTAGCACACTCATTATTCCAGTCACTTTTTTGTAAGTACCCTCATGTTCTTCATTTTGGCTGTGAGTTTCTCTACAAACTTACTATCATCCTATTCTTTGGTTGTGGCATCTGTTTGAATGGCTCCACTGTGTCATGTTTAGATTTCACGCCATGCCCGGTAACCTCATGACCCAGATAAGTCACTTTGTCCACATTGAAAATGCATTTCTCCCTGGCAATTGTCAAACCTGCCTCCTTCAAAATTTCAAGCACCCTCCTTAATCAAATATCATGTTCTTCCAACAACACTCCACACACAAGCACATCATCTTGATAAAATAGCACCTTCATCTCATTCCCCAACAACCTGTCCATGACATTCTGAAATGCACTTGCTGGCGAGACAAGCCCGAACAGCATCCTCTTACACCGGAACAAACCAACAGGAGCTATGAAGGGATTTAAGTCCATTGAATCCTGATGTAGTTCAATCTGGTGATACGCTGCTCTTAAGTCTAGAAAAAAACTTGAGCACCAGCTACACCAGCCAGCAAACCATATATCCCTGGTAGTGGATGTTTTTCTGCAACACATTGCTGTTCAAGCTCCTTAAATTGATACAAAGTCTACAGAGCAATTGGGCTTCCTTACCACGATGATCGGGATGACCCATTTGGAAGCCCCCACTTTTTCAATAATCATCTCTATTGCCATCCTTTTGATCTCTCCTTCTATATCCTTACATAGGGCCAAAGGCACCATCTGCACTTTAGAAGACACTGGAACTGCCCTTTGTTTAAGTCTTATGTGGTGCACAAGGCCTCTGAGGCAACCACGTTTTTTCTTGAAGACTTCCAGGAAACTAAGCCGAAACTGCAACTGCATTATTGTATTCCTCAGATCTTTGAACAGTCAACACTTGTTCGGAAGGCGCAGATCTAATCTGATGGCCAATTCCCCTTGGTCATCGCATGAAAGTAACTCTCCCCCTTTCCCCGCTACATACACCATGCTCATCGCTCTCCTCCCTTTGAATTGCAGCTTAGCAGCAAACTGCCCAACAATGTCAATGGGAATAGCTACATATGCGTTTGCCTTAATCTCTGGTTCCTCTTGTGTACTGTACTTGAAACCATTCCTCCAGGCCCGTACACTTAGCAGTGTGTAGTCTGGGGCACTGTCTATCAACATTGGCAACTGCACCCTGTTTATGGACAGCATAGGGTTTGCGTCTTTTCACTTTTCCTGAAACTGCTTGTACGGATCACTTCTCTTCCCAGGTTCTCATACTCCTCATTCTCATCCTCCTCGTACACTACCCTCACTTGTCCAAATGACTTGAAATTCTTACAACGGGTCAGATGTCCTTTGTGACCACACTCCTGACAAATTATATCCTGCGCTACCTACTCCTTGCCATTTGCTAGATGGCGGAAACTTCCACATATGTAACATCTCCTACCCTTGGGCGTACCCCGTGGATGTCCCAAACTCTTGGTACTATGAGGCATTATCTCACTGTCTCTGAATGACTCACTCACCTTGCTGTCACTTTTCTTCCCATTTCCAGACCACTGCTTCTGGGGTAACTGTTGTTTTATTAATCAAGCCCTCATCCGTGTCTGCTTTGCGACCATCACCACCTTTCTCACAGTGTAATTCCTTAATGCAGAGCTCTGTATGCGCTATGTTTTTAGCATTTTCAATAGCTCTATCGAGGGTTGGATTGCGTTCCCTACACATCTCTCCGATTTTGTCATTTATGCATTTGATCAATAATTGGTCTCTCGGCAGTGAATGAACCGACATAACAACTAGGCCGCTTAACACTAAGAATTTCCTCAATGGATTCACCCGTTTTTGTCTCTCTGGTGGCAAAGTGGTAGCGTGCAAGAATTTTATATTGTACTTTGTAATGTTTGTCAAGCTCGGCTATGCTCTTCTCATATAGCCCTACATCACCTAATAGGTTTAGGCAATTTCTTAAGCACCTCCTGGCCAGCAGATACAAGACAATGGAACAATAGGGCCTCTATACTGTCATTTGAATAATTGGTGCCAAATACTGCCAGTACATACTTTGTAAATCCATCCCTCCAATCTGTCCATCGCACTTTGGGCTCACCGAGCAACGGCAAAAAAAGTACAGACCCTGGTACATTGGCCATTGATCATCACCTCCCGTTGAGTGACGGATTAGACTGCAAAATCAGGCAATCATTACCTGAAAATGATCCTCAATTCTTTAACCTGCACCAGTACTTTCCTTAATATTTATTGTCCCTTGGAATACAAATGATGGTTACAGTGGTTACAAGTGTCATTTAACTCTATGCTGAGGTGAGGAAGAACCATTTAACTTTGAACAATTGAGCCACAATATTGTGCCAAGTATACATTTGTCTTTAATTTAAAGAATGTGCCTGAAGTACTGTGACGAGTGTGATCCTGACAAGTAATGAGGATTACCTGTTTCCTCACATGCAAACAAAGATAGCTGCATGCTTTTCTATGCTCGCGGGTGGTTTTCTCTAACACCCGAGAGCACGTCAGAGGGCCCTATTATCGTCATGGTGCAGTGAACGTGCTAAATAGCACGATTCACTGCGCCATTTCTTGACACCCAGGCACCACTGCTATCCTGAAGTGGGCCTGGGCGTCATCGCAAAGCGTGACAGTGCTTTCGCTGTTATCCACCTGTTCCTAATGGAAACAGGATTGCAGAATCTCGGCAGCATTTTCGTTAAATAACGAGGGAATCGTTATTTAATGAAAATGCTGCCAATACACCAAAGTGAGCAGCTTCAACATTGCAGGATGTTGAAGCTGCTTACTTTGGTGTATAGGAAAGTGTTCATATACACCCGTGCTGTGTATATGAACACTTATTTAAAGCAAGAAGCTTCAACGTTGCATCCTGCAACGTTGAAGCTGCTTGCTTTGGCCTGAATAAAAGTGTCCATATACAACATGGATGTATATGGACACTTACATTTATACCAAACAAGGCTTCTTGTGGCACACCTCCAGTTTAACGGCACCAGAAGGGTACCGTATATCTGCGCTAGTTTAGCGCACATATTAAACTGGAGGAGTGCCACAAGAATAGGCTTCCAAAAAGCCAGTTTACAAATATGGCGGTTACTAGGTTGGTTTCCAACCCATCCTAGTAACTGCCACATGTATTTCGAAAGTGGCGCATTCCTTCCGACTTCGGAAGAATGTGCCACCTTCAGAATAGGTCAACCCTTTTAAAGTCCTTTTCGGTACTTAACACCTTGATGAGAATCGGGCCCAGAGTCTTATCTTCAGACCGCTGCACTCCGATTCTTGCAAGCCAAAGCAGCTGGCCGGCACGCACTCACCGCTTTATATAAATGCAGTCCCTTGTACTTGCACTCGCTGATTTCCTTCGCTTCAACCTCACCCTCTTGCAGAGCGTCTCACCGCCAACGCGAAGTTTGCAGTCTCCCACCTCGATCAGGATGGTGCATCGGAGTCACTGCAGCCGACAACCTCTGAAAACTGATGGTCAGCTGGAAGCCGCTGCCACTGTCAGCCAGCTCCTTTCTTTACAGACCTGAAGGAAGCATTTAGATGTGTAAAAGCACTACTGAAATAACACCGAGTCTAGTTATAATTCCAAATTGGGGCAGAATGGCACTAAATGCACAATGCGTAGCCTTGTGACTAATGAGCAATTCATCTAAAGCAATAAATGGTCGGATGAATGCCTAATTGGTACACGCATATTGTTGGAGTTTGTGGGGGAGGCATCCTGCATTGGCCCCAAGCAATTAATGATGGAGGAAGCAGTTGCAAATGGAGGATAAACTGCACTCCAGATTCGCTACTGTCTTGTGGCTGGCCCATGGCTCGTCAAGTGATTTCAGCAAAGAACCAGCATCCTGAGACCTTTTAGGTAGCATTTGGTTACATTTCATTTTGGGGAATGCGCGGCTCCCAGCCGATTTGGCAGGAAACATCCTATTGCTGCTTCACAAGTTGAGGTTTGGGAGCACGGGTGGTTTTGGGGTGTTGGGTGAGAAGTTAATACGTTTTGTGGAGGTGACTATCTAATTCCGGCAGGGCCCATGCGGAATGGAAAGGTGCAATGCAATGTTCCGGGCCGGTTTAACATGGCCCAGGGAAACAGAGCAGACACTTTAGTCCGTAATAAGGCCACGATACGTATGTCAAGGGCATCACCAATATAATTAAAAAAAACACAGGTTCATGTCATATGTAAAGCATCACAGAATCGAGTTTGCAATGCTCCAAGAAACTGTCAGGCTCTGAACAGAACAAGCTTTGCAATAAGCTGAGGGGCCAATTATATTTCTCCTCAGCTGCTAGAGGGGTTGCAATCTGGATGGCACCAGGAGTTCAATTCGAATTACAAAAACAGTTTTCAGATGACACTAGCAGATTCCTGGGAGCGAGGTCTATATAATGGGAGAAAATTGTTCATACTTAATACATATACGCACATTTGGATGACCCAGCAAGGGGCTCTGGCCTGGCTCTTAGTGCCAAACGTGAGCCGAGCCAGGGAAATGGGTGGGCGAAACAGGAGAGATCTGTGTCAGGGGCTGGGAGTGCAGAAAAATGGGGTGAGGGTAAAAGGGGTTGAGAAAAGGGGTGCAAGGGGGCAGAGGCAGAGAAAAGAGGTACAAGGGGGCTGAGAAAAGTGGTATGACAGGGCTGGAGGTTGAGAAAAGGGGTGCAAGAGGGTTGAGAAAAGAGGTGCGAGGGGCTAGGGACTTAGAAAAGGGGGCTGAGCAGGATAGGGGCCAAGAAAAGGGATGCAAGGGGCCTGGGGGGCAGAGAAAAGGGCTGCAAGGGGGCTTGGTCGGGAAATGGGCTGCAAGGGGGCTGAGAAAAGTGGTATGAGTGGGCTGGAGGCCGGGTAAAGGGGTTTGAGGACTGGGGGCCAGGTAAAGGGGTGTGAGAGGGCTGGAGGATAAGAAAAGGGAGCAAGAGGGCTGGGGGGTGAAAAAAGACTTCCCTTACCGATGAATTCACTGCAGCACTGCCATATAACAGGAGCATGGTCGCCTGACTTCCTGTCCTGGCCCCCTGACTGCCTGTTGTCCCAGCCAATAAATGAGTGGCTGCAGCAAGACGAATTCAGGTGGTCAGGAAGGGCAGGAAGTCAGGCAAGCACTCGCCTGTTGTGCGGTCTGCACTGAAGGAGCGTGTTTTTTAAAATGAAAGGTTCTACAGGGTTTGTGGGCAGCTGGAGGGGCTTGTGATCGACCCCTGCTTTGAGCAGCCGCTGTCCTGAGATGAGGGTGAGGCCAGAGCCCAAGTTTTGACCCAGGTTCGGGCTTTAGTCAAGGCATGAGGAGTCTGACATACACTGAATAAAGAAATATGGGAACTAGAGGGCAGATTGGAGGTACTCAATACTCTGCATCACTCAGACCCTACAGTGACAACACAACTGGGGGAGATACAGGGAAGGCTGAACACCTCTAGCGAAAGGCTCAGAAAATGTGAATACCAGGAATACACTAAGTAAAAACATGAGTTTGGGAGATAAAGCTGGGAAAACACATGCGTGGCTGATGAAGTCAAGGGATAGGAGGCCTATTACCCAAATAGAATTGTCGGAGAGACACTTCACGCATGGCCCAATGCTAATCAACAAAACATTCAAAGAGTACTTGCTATTCACCACTCAGCAGGACATACAGTTTTACAAATCTGCCAACAGGCAAGGGCCCAGGTCCAGACGGACTGCCAGCAGTTTCACACAGTGTTCGGCGAACTGTGAACCCCGCAGTTGTACGATATGTACCTGGAGGCCACAGAGTCAGGCCATCTACCACCTTCACTGAGAGAGGCAGTAATAATTCTGCTTCTAGCAAGGCTGAGACCAAATGCAGGTCATACAGGCCACTGTTCTTAATAAATACTGATGTGAAAATCATTAGAAAGATATGGGCAGGGAGAATTACTAGGGTAGTGCACTAGATAAAGTGAAGGACTGGGCAGGAGACTTTGCCGAGATGGCATTTGACTCTGTCCGGTGGGAGTTTATGCAGACTGTGCTACAAAAGTATGGGTTTGGGCCAACGATTCTCAAATGGATATCGATACTATACAATGACCCTGAAAGCCAATGTGAGGACCAATGACATTACCTCAGAGAGGTTTGACATGGGTATAACCACGAGACAGGGCTGCCATCTGTTTCCACTATTGTTTGCACATGTTATAGAGCCCCTGGCAGTTACTCTAAAGGGGAAGTTCACTGACTGAGGGATTGATGTAGACGGGCAACAATATATAATCTCTTTATATGCAGATGACAATCTTTTATACATGAAGGAGCCGGGGCACACAATGCCGCCGATACTACAGGAGATTGAATGCTTTGGGCTGGAATCGGGCCTGTGGATCAACTGGGCTAAGTCGATACTGTATCATTTGCCGAGCACATTGGAAGACGAGCTCAGTGGCCTATTTCTAAAAGTATCTATAGATTCTTTTAAATACTTGGGGGTGAAGGTCAGTGCAGACTTTGGACCGCATATTTTCTACGCTTTCGCGATAAACAGCTTCAAACTGACCAACCTTGTAACGATGTGTGCCAATCTACCCTTATCACTAATGGGGAGAACAGCGGTCTCTACGATTGTCATACTGCCGAGACTGCTCCACCTCCTGCAGGTAACGCCCATTGGCATACCACTGGTATCTGTTAAGAAACTGGATGAGTACTGCTGACATTTCTGTGGGGAAATAAAACTCAGCGAATAGTTCTATCCACATTAAAACTGTCTATAGAGAAGGGTGATCTGGGTTCCCCAGATTTCAAAGGTTACTACTATGCATTGCAGCTGCAACATGTGGCGCAATGGTGAGGTGATGGTACACTTGACCTCCCCGGTAGAATGATGCAGGATATGAGAGGTGGGGGAGAACTGGTGAATCTGTTGTGGGAGGATACGGCAAAGGTCAACATTTTGGCGCCTTGCCTGTACGGGCAATACCCAACGTATGGGGCAGGGCTGGACCAGCATAAAAAGAGCAGTTGCATAGTGGCACATGAGATCCTGCTGTAACACCAGTAAGAGAATATGGGGTGTGAAGGGATGCAGAACGCTGGGGGACTTATACGAGGAGGCAACGGTATGGCATTCCATGACACTTGCAAGAAGAAAAAGTTACTTACCAACTGGTAACGTTCTTTCGACTGGATGTTCCTCCAACGTATTCCACATCTTTGACCTGTAATGTCCACAGCTGTACACTTCTGCAACTTTTTCAGAAGAGGGCGTCCTGCGTTGATGACGTTGGTTCGATGTCCCTTGAAGGCCTCTGTCGAGGGCGACGTCACCGGATGTTATAAATAGGACGCACAGCGCCCATAGCCTCAGTTTATGTTTTTCCCCCCCGAACGTGCAGCACCAATCCAATGCCTGCTGGACTGCACATAGCCTTGCGTGAACGTAAACTGCAATCGCATATGAAATTCTCCAGAGGGGCAGGCTGGGAGGGCGATGTGGAATACGTTGGAGCAAAATCCAGTCGAAAGAACGTTACCAGTTGGTAAGTAACTTGTTCTTCAAATGGATTGTGTCCTCCAACGTATTCCAGATCTTTGACAGACTCCCAAAGCAGTACCATAAAGATGGAGGAGGGAAAAGAATTTAGAGTACCCAATCAGATGGCGGAATAAAGAACCGCCTTACCAAAGGCCATATTTTGACCACGGATCGTATCCAGGGAGTAATGTTTAACAAAAGTGTGGATAGAAACCCATGTGGCTGCTTCACAAATATTTCTAATATGAACTCCCTGTTGGAGGGCGGTGGAAGTAGCCACGCCCCTAGTGGAATGAGCTCGCAACCCTTCAGGAGGGTCCTTACCCACCAATTGGTAACACTCAGTAATGGTGAAGATAATCCACCTGGACAAGGTCTGTTTGGTAACAGCCTGGCCCAAACGGTGTCCAGCATATCCCACAAAGCGTTTATCATCCACTCTGACCCTGGACATCCTAGAAATTTAAAAGCTCAGAGCTTTCCTAGGATCCAACCTATGGAGTCACTCCCCTTCCTTACCAGGATGAAGAGGATGATAGAAAGCAGGAAGAAACACTTTCTCACTCAAATGAAATTCAGACACTACCTTAAGTAGAAAGGAAGGACGTACTCAAAGTACAACCCTGTCCTTGTGGAACACAGTAAAGGGCAGCGTAGATGAACGTGCCTGCAATGCACTCACTCTGCGAGCGGAAGTAACTGCAACCAATAACACTGTTTTGAAGGACAACAATCTCAAAGGACAAAAGTGCTAAGGTTCAAACGGAGCACCCATGAGAAATTTCAAAACCAAGTTCAAATCCCAAACCGGCACCTGGAAACGGGATAGGGGGAATACATCAGTCAGTCCTTTAAGAAATTGAGAAATCAAAGAAATCTTAAAGTAAGGGTATTCTTCAGACGAGAGCTTAAATATAGACAGGGTACCAGGTAACCTTTAATGTTACCTACACGAAGGCCCCTGTGGCCAAAGAAAGTAAGAAAGACAAAACCATAGGAATGGAACACTGAAAAGGATCAACATTTTGTCCTCTGCACCAGTCACAAAATTTACGCCAACGGTACAGGGATTTTGTTACTGGCCTTCTGGCCGAAAGCAACACCTCCATCACATCATCCGGGAGGTCCCAATCCTTATATCTCAACTTTTCAGATACCAAGCGTGAAGGTTGAGAGTCTTGACCTCTGGATGGAGAACCTGACCACCCTCTTGCGAGAGCAGATCCTCTCGGTAGGTAAGACGGCGTGGAGGGCAGATGGACATTTCGAGAAGATCCGGGTAGCACACTCTCCTGGCCCAATCTGTAGCAATGAGGATCATGTGGGTCCCGAACCTCCGCAACCTCGTAACACTTGAGGAATGACGGGGAGGAAACACGTACAGCAGATGTGGAATACGTTGGAGGACACAATCCATTCGAAGTGGGCTTTCCAGGGAACCAGTTTATGTCACATGCAGCAACCATGTCCACAGTCCAAAGTGTCTGGGAGGGCTTCCCTAGTATGCCACTAGTACATGGGAAAATTATGTAGATGACAGTCAATGGTTTGAGGGGGGAAAAAAAGAGATCAAATCTATATGAAGTGTTGAGTACAGATCAGACACCAGGGGTATTATGAACGAGGAAAAAGTGGGAACAAGATCTGGAGGTATGTATTGATGATGACAAGTGGAGCATGATCTGTCAACATGTGAGGGAAGTGTTCATGAACGCTAGACTAAGGCTCATACAATATAAGTATGGGCAGAGGGTGTATTTAACTCTGGTGCGGGTGCTCAAATACTCCCGACAGCCCAGCTGCATGCCTAGGATGCAAGCAGATGCCTGCTTATTTCCTCCACATTGATATGGACCTGATCTCAACTTCGGCCCCTCTGGTAATTAGCAATGGCATGCCTGCGGAAATAACGGATTGGGACCTGGTGCTCGACCCTGAGGTCTTCAAACTGGGCAAACCTCTGAGAAGGAAGACTGGGAAGGGCAACAGAAAATTAATTGCCCTGGGAGTAATTCTGGTTAAGCGCCGGATTGTAATGCACTGGAAGATTGCCACTCCCCTAACAAACACAAATTGGGTTGGAGGCCTGATACAAAGGTCTAATGCCAAGAAAGAGCTGCACATGCAGAGGGCCATCAGGGCATGTTCAGAGAGGTTATATCCGGGGTGGGATGAGTTTCTGAATCTGCCGCAATCCCATTCCGATTTGATGCCACCTTGATTGACGGATCTCCTGTATGAAAACATACTGTACTTAGAATGAAGTCTATCCCACATTATTAAGAGAATGGTAAACTGTGTACCACAAATGAAATGTAAGGGGTATTGAATATGAGCTTGGTTTAGTCAATTTGCATCCCTAAGGTATGATGTTTTGGTCATTGAAATATATCGTACCGACTATCCAAGAACTGTGTCTTGCTGGAATTAATTGGGTGTCACTCATTTTTATCGTTATTGTTTTCTTTGTTCTTATTTCTTCAACTGAATGCATTGTTGATGTAACCTTTTTCAAAAAGACTGAATAAAAAGAAAATTGATCACATGGACTTGAAAATCACCCCTCGAATCCTGGATGTATCTCAATACTGACAAGTCTCAAAGACATCCTTTGACATTGATACCCCTTCGAAAAGGGTGGTGACCCTGATGCCAAGCTTTGAATAGGGGCCATCCTAGACCAAATGTGTCAACACGACTTGAGTAGTTTTCACACACTACATCAGAGCCCTCTGGGCATGTAGGACCAAGATTTTGAAGAATCCCTGCCTGCTCTGGAAGGCGCATGGTTTATTTTTGCAATCAACAATATCTTTATTCGTCTTATAGTCATCAGGTAGATACGGTACCTTACTCATTCATTCAATAAATTAAAAAACAAAGGCAGAAGTTCAAACACTGAAAAAACAGGAGCTTGTGGTATCAACACTCAGTGCCCGCGCCTGTTTATTTTGTCGGCTGCCCTGTGAAGGTACGGAGAATACCCCTTCCTCAGTTTGGAAATTTATTTGGAAATACACTTTGCCTGTTTTGGCAGTGCCAAAAAGTAAAAAATGCTCCAGCACAGAAAGTAAAGTTTTTTGACACTTGTTAAGAACAAAGAGACTTCAATGGTGGGATTTAACCCAGGATATGTGCAACTTTTTACTTTCCAAATTTAACAACAATGAAATACCCATTAGCCCTGATTGAAAAAGGCAAGAAAATGGCCGAAACACGTGTCTCATTAAAGGGCATATAAAAAATGTTTGCGTTTCAAAAAACTTTATTTTCAGTTCTGGAGCATTTTTTTACTTTTTGGCACTGCCAAAACAGGTGAAGTGTATTTCCAAATAGAAGTTCAAACACATTACATCATTAAAATACTACTTGCATTAGATTTGGGTAACATTTGATCATTAAAAATTACAATGCACACAAATAAACAGTACAAATTGTCTGAATAGAAATCAAAAGGGATAACAATGCTTCATATTAGAAAGTTGATCATGGAGATTAGTTATCAATGTTTTTGATTCCCAGAATCATTTTACTCAGTAATACCTTGCAACACTCTTTCAGTCGTTACAGTGTTCACATTTGGCAGCATTAAACATCTCATTAGCCGAATTTGGCTACAAAATAAACCACATTCTAATCTTGCGTCGGTTTAAAGTTCGCCATAGCTTTCTCAAGACTACGAATGTTGTGGAGATTTAGGAGTTGTTTAAGATGCAAAACCATGAGATCTCTATAGCAATGGCATAAGAATATGAAATGTACTACTGACTCCTCTCTTTCGCCTCATGCAGGGCATGCACTAAAATGTGCTTGGTTCCATAAGCTTGCGAACATAGCCACGTTCAGACTACCCATTCTAGACTTAGCATTCAATGTGCGTGCAAATGGAAACCATGAGATATCTATAGCAATGGCATAAGAATATGAAATGTACTACTTACTCCTCTCTTTCGCCTCATGCAGGGCATGCGCTACAATTTGCTTTCTTCCATGATCTTGTGAGCATAGCCACATTCGGAGTGCCCATTCTAGATTTAGCGTTCAATACCCGTGCATATGGAGGTGAAACGAAGTCCATTTTGCATAACAGATAGGTCCAGTTGAAAGGCCTAAATATGAGGCCTACATCTTTGTTCTAGACAAAATGAGGGCTGCGTATTTAACAATGCCTTGACATTATTACCTCCAACTATCGGTTAGTTCCCCCCTTCTGGACACACTCCTACCACCTTTGACTGTCACTGTTCTTTCTACTTGTTTCTCCCATGTTGACATTCTGATTTGCATTGCTTCTAATAACCCTTTGCTAACATCTGAACCCAATTTGAAAGTCACATTTGGCTGTTTTTGCTCTTGGTTTGAAAGTCAGATTTAGCTGTTTTTCTCTGTACTTTGCGTGTTAACTACTGCTTCTCTGTAACTTGCCGGCCCAGTGGCTTCACCACTCTCTTTTGTTCCACACCTACCTGCCTTACCCCCCCTGCTTTCTCCCTCCTTTCCTGGCTACCATTCCCATGGCGCTTTCTATTTCTACTATCTTTTTCAACAGCTTCTCCATTGACTATCCTTCCCTTCTCACTAAGTCTGGTAGGAAGAAGTTCAAAAAGGATATCTTGGCCTCCAACCCTGGGCTTAGTATCGCTGACACCTACTCTAACGCTTCCTCCAGACAGATCCTCACCGACATCCTCTTTGTCGTTCCTTTGCCAGATTTATGGACTCCTCATATGATCTCTGTGCTCTGTCCTGTCTCCTCCTCTCCCATTAATGGTGGCACTCACTGGGAAGTTCTCATGGCTTCCTTCGATTCCTCTAAAGTCATCAATAATGTCTACCTAAATGGCACCGTCATGATCCAAGGCCCTCAGGCCAATCGCCTCCTCTTTGATAGGCGTTCCCTCGCCTCATCAATTTCCTCTCATCTCCTGCTGTCCCCTCCTCTCCCACCTTGGCTCCTTGCCCTCTCTCTCCTTCTTCTCCTCCTCCTCCTCGGCCCCATCTAGGGCCCCTTCTCTTCCGCAGGGCGTATCTCTGATCTGTAACCCTCCCTGGAAGGTCTTTAAGGCTGGCAACCTTCTCCATCTTGCCACTCTCAACACTTGCTCAGCGGTCAAACACTCCTATGACATCTGACATCTCCAGGAAGAACCTGACCTCAGTGTCCTTGGTCTCACTGAGACATGGTTCACGGCCAGCTCCGTCACGAGCTTTGACACTCTCCTCCCTGATGGTTACAAGATCGTCTCCGCACCCAGATCCTCCAGGTTCAGAGCGTGAGTAGCCCTGATCTTTCCTGAGTGGATTCCTGCCTCTATCATTCCCACTCAGACCTACTTCTCTTTTGAATGCCTTGCCTGTAGGCTCACTCTCTCTTCTAGCCATTCTCTTACAGTGGCTATTATCTACCGGCCTCCTGGTCAAATCACTTCATTTCTCTCTGCTTGGGCGGACCGCTCCTCCTCCCTCCTGGCCTCTACCACTCAACAACTCCTCCCCGGTGACCTCAATAATAATAATGTAGCATTTGTATAGCGCTACAAACCCTCATGTATCTGAGCGTTGCTCATTATTACCCACGGTGTGTGGTGCTCATTTATCGACCTCGGAAGGATGAAGGGCTCAGTTTGGCCCAGCCAAGATTCTAACCTGCGTCAGCAGGCTCTGCACAGATGTCAAAGCAAGCGCTGTACTCGCTGTGCTATCGGACCGGCTGTCCATCTAGACTCTGTGTTCCTCCTCTGTACTCTTCCGTGACCACTGCGACTCCCTCTCCCTTTAAATCCTCCCCTCTGGCCCCACTCACTCTGCAGGGCACACACTTGATGTCTTGATCTCCTCCGACCTCCCCCTCTCCATCCATCTGACCACTCCTCTCTCTCCTGGAGCGATCATTCCCTCCTCTCCTCTCATCTCTCCCTCTCTTCCCCCCAGGCCAAGCCTACCCCAGCACTGCCGCCTACCTTCTCGGACATTCAGCCCATGAAGCATGTGTCAGTTGAGGCTTTCGCTGCCACTTTCCCTCCACCCTCTCCACCTCTGGCTCACTAACATCCTGAAACAGCCCTGTCTCTGCTCTACTCTTCTATTTCTGATACTCTTGATGTTCTTGCCCCTGTCATGAGGATCCGTTTGAAGTCCAAAGCCAAGCGCAAATCCTGGTATGACTCTGATCTAGCTACACTTAAACGTAAGTGTAGGGCGGCTGAGAGGAAATGTAGGGCTTCTTGTTCATCCTCTGACAAACTGGCATGTCACCTGCTCCAAAGGCAATACTGACTCTCTGTCCTCACCAAGAAGAGAGCCCATATTCAAGCCTGTGCCTCTACATCATCTAACAACTCAGCCGAACTCTTTAAAATCTGCAAGGAGCTGGCCAACCCTAGTGCAGTCTCTACCCCCCCTGTTGCCTCCCAGGCTCTCTGCAATGCCCTTGCCTCTCACTTTATCTCAAAAACCTAGGACATCATGCGCACCCTTTCTTCCCCTCCTCCTCTTCTCTCCCCTCTCCTTCTAAGCATGCGGAACATCCTTCAGCTACCCCCCCCACCCTCTTTCTCCTCCTTTCCTCTTTTGTCCCCTGACAAGGTCACTAGACAAGTCCAATCTATGAAAGCCTCGTCAAAACAGGCTCATCCCTGTTCCTCTAAAACCGTCAAGGACCACATTGATACCCTCGCTCCACCCTTTGCCGATTTCTGCAACTTCTCCTTTGCCTCAGGAGCCTTCCCCTCCCCTCTGAAGCATTCCCTTGTGCATCCTCTTCTCAAGAAATCCACAGCTGATCCTTCCTGTCCGGCTAACTATCGCCCAATTTGCATTACTTCTTTTCTGGGCAAACTCATATAAACCTTCATTCCAATTCTGCTGGCTGTCTCCACGACCATCAGTCTGGCTTTAGAGCTGCCAGAAGCACGGAAACTGGTCTCCTGAACATCTGTGAAGATCTGCTCTCCAACCCTGACTAACATTCCCGCTGTCCTCATCCACCTACTCGATCTCTCTTCTGCCTTCGAAACGGTCAACCTTACCATCTTGCTCAACAGTCTCCGTGACAACCTGGGTATCACTGATCAGGCTCTGGCCTGGCTGACCGCTCCTCTCTGATC
The DNA here is from genome assembly GCF_040938575.1 of Ambystoma mexicanum. Lineage (NCBI taxonomy): Eukaryota > Metazoa > Chordata > Amphibia > Caudata > Ambystomatidae > Ambystoma > Ambystoma mexicanum. Next base: position 1,020,600,457 of record NC_090934.1, read on the forward strand.
GACCCTCCCAGGTCCAATTTGGGGCCTTCCTATCATCTAGCTTCCCTTCTACCTGTGGTGTTCCCCAAGGGTCTAACTTCTCGCCCTGGCTTTTCAACCAATACCTGGCAACTCTCGCCCACTGAATTGCCTTTTTCTGCTCCAATTTCCAGTGCTATGCTGATGACACAACTCATTTTCAGGCTTCCCTCGGCCACCTCCTCTCCTCTCTCGTCTCTGACTGCCTAACTGCCATTCAAGATTGGTGTGCCGCCAACTATCTTTGCCTGAATGCCAGCAAGATGGAGATCCTCCTCATGGGCACACCTTCACCCTCCTTTCTCCTCACTCTCTGGCCAGCATCCGTTGGCTCTCCTCCTACCCCCACCTGCGGGGCTAAGAACCTCGGGTCATCTTTGACTCCACACTTTCCTTCTCTGCCCACATCCCTGATGTCTCAAAAAAGTCAGATTTCCTACTGCACCTTCTCAGAGGTACTCTGCCTTTCCTCTGTTTCCCCCAGAAGCCCACTGTTTCCCAAGCTCTGGTTCTCTCTAGGTCAGACTATTGTAACTCTCTGCCCTTTGCAACTAATCCAGAACCGGACTACAAGACTTATCCTTGGCCTCAAGCCCTGGGATCATAGCTCTCCAGCCCTAAAATCTCTCCATTGGCTCCCAGTGGATGCAAGGATTAAATTCAAAACCCTCTGCATTGTCCACAAGGCTTTCTGGGGCCTGGGCCCAAAATACCTTCAGCTATCCCTCCGCAAATACCTCCCCTCTCAAGCTCTTTGCTCCTCTACCTCTACCTCCCTGAGGGTCCATCGTTATTCAAAGAAACGAGCTGGGGTAAATCTCTGTCTTCTGCTGTTGTCTCCCTCTGGGTCAGCCTCCCTGCCACTCTGAAACTTCAGGAGAACCATCTCCGGTTCCGGAAGCACCTCAAGGCCTTCTTATTTGCTTCTGCCTTCTCCCCTCCTCTCCCCTGCTGATCTGTTCTCACTCGGCACCGTGCACCCGGCTTACCCTCTGTCTTCCGGGCACAAGTACCTGCTCAACCTGCCACCCACCCACACTGCCTCCGGGCCACCCCTTGCACTGGGGTCTGTATCTGTACCCATACAGTCTCCCCCCCTTTCTTCCTGCACTTATCAGACATACCTTGTCTGCTGGCTTAAACCCATCACTTGCCACTTGCTGGCTATACTACCACTGTTTGTTGCATTTATTATTTATTATTTATCTTTTTTCCTTTGCTCCCCCTTCCATGCACTTTTCCCATTTCCCTCTCCCACGCACTTGCACGTTCTCAATGTCACTGGGCCTAGTAAGATCGTTGTTTTTGTTCTCCCTTGTTCCCCTCCCTTGCCTTGTCGCGCTCTGAAACACTTGTGTACGAGCGCGATACAAATAAAATATCATATCATATATCATTCAGTGTTCATGACAAGAGGGCTTTGACAATAATTACCCAAGGCAAGCAATGTTAATGTTGTTTTATTATGTTGAAGCCATGGCAATGCTACCCATTATGAAGCACTTTATTGAATTTTTGGAAATCAGCAGACACCCATAGTTGGATCCAATACAGCCCAGGGCTTAGTTCTATTTCATCAGCAACTGGTCTTAAATCGGGTTTCCAAGTGTACAAGGGTGTTTGGACTGCTCCGACGGAGCCAAGGATTTTGCCTGTGCTTTCTAAATCTCAAAGGCCATTTATGCAGCCCGACCACCATTTCAGTTGTGCATACCTTGCCACTGCCCCAGTGTTTTCATTATGGTGTTTGCTTTTGCTATCTGGGCAACCGATTGGCAATTTTCAGAGAACCTAATGCCCAGATAAAATGTTATTATGTTTGGTCTACAAAAGTAAACTTTTCACAAATATAAGAAGAAAATAAGAAAAAAAATACAGTAAAAATACAATCTTAGTATGATAAAACGGACAAAAAAAAGGAAAATATTTACAATTCATCAATTGAAAGGAATGAATAAATAATCATTCTAATAATCTCAAAACCACACATAAAAAAGCATATAGCCGCAAAATCAACTTAACCGAATTTCCCCACATAAGCCTAAACCAGTACATGTCAGTCAAAAGGATTTCGCCCAAGTAACACCCACATAATCATACATAGAGACCTACTCCAATCTTCCCCCATCCAGGTTTATATTCAATCTATGACTCTCGGTATATTTTGGGTGAAATACCCTGGTCTTGGTTTTACCAACATTTATCTCCAACCCAATGGACTTGCATTGTTCATTAAAAAAGGCTATGGTTTTGCTAAACCAAGCAGGTGTCGGAGCTAGGAGGCTTGCATCATCGGCAAAAAAGAGTGCCGTAATCCTATTGTGATTTAATCTAGGAGGATACACACTGTTTGCTGTTAATGCTTCAATGACCTTGTTGATATAGATACAAAATAGTGTTGGTGCAAGTGTACAGCCCTGTCTAATGTCCTTAGCAACTTTAAAAGATGATGTTTCGCCCACAAGGCCCCAACAGACAACTGCTTAGTTGTTAGTGTAGAGCTGCTAGATTATCCCGAAAAGATGATCCGGTATATCCCTATCCTTGAGCACTTTCCATAAGATTGCACATGGTACACCATCGGAGGCGGTTTTCAGATCAATGAAAACAGAATACAGATGCCCTTTCTTTAGGATGATATATTTCTGAAGTGTTAGAAATAGTGTAAAGCCTTGGTTAATCGTACTCCTGCCGGCTTGAAAGCCCGCCTGTAAGTGGCTGATGAACTCTTGTGTGAAAGCCCATTCCTGGAGGTGTTTAAGCATTGATTTTGCAAAGAATTTCCAGGATGCACCCAAGAGAGATATGGGCGGTAATTTGCTGGCTTCTTCCTCCCTCCTTCTTATATATGGGCACAATTTCAGCTCTATTCCATGATTCTGGTATGCTCTTTAAAGTAATCAATGCATTAAAGAGGTGGTGCAATACGGGGACCTAAATTATTGGTTCTGCCTTGAATAGGTCAATTGGAATTTTATCCGGGACAGGTGCTTTCCTTACCCCCGTCTGTGAACTTAGAGCTTCAGAAATGTCTTTCTTAGTGAAGTAAAACATCAGCGCCATTTCTTGGGGGGGTTCCTCCCAGCGGTAAATCCAAACCAACAGCCATGGATGGTTGTTTGCTCGCATCATTGTATAACCCTTTGAATTGTTTGTGCCAAGCATCCGGGCCTAAACAACCCTGTGTGACTGAATCGCTATTTTCGCCCCCATCAGTTACCTGCTTTCTTTTTGTATTTTTCGGTGCTGATGCAGGAGCAGTCGTCACCACTGCCTATGTAAAAATATACATTACTCAGGGCCTAAACTACTCTCACTGTTCTGCTGAGGAAATTCTAGATGGAAATTTTACTTGCCTTTCTCTGTGCGGAGAAGACTCTGATGAGCTGCGCCTATTGCGTCTTTTTCTTTTTTTTGGACGACGATGAAGAGAAGTGACGGGACTCCGTCCTCAAATGGGATGGTTTCCTGTGTTTCTGCTGCTCTTATGTGGCCTTTTGGGAGACATTTCTCACTATGTGGTTTCTAGAGAACACTATGCTTCAAAATGAACATCAGTAATCGTACTGTGACACAGTACAAGTGTTGAGGTTAACCTTGAATCCATACAATGTTTATTCATTTCTGAGCCCTACAGTTCGGATCCTATACCAGGTAACAGACTTTGGGTGACTGGAAGGGCCAACTTCTATGGAATCAGGGAAGGACAGATAAAGTTACCTGCCATGACTTTAGAGCATCGCTCAGTGAGTTCATAGGACCGTTCCCCAAATTACCCTAGGAACGAACAGGTTGGTCTGAGGATCCCCATGTGCCTCCTCTGGGTCCAGCATCTACTAGCTTGGGGCTAGCACCTTTGACGGCCAACCTGTGTGTATATATATATATTTCTGAGGCTTGTGGAATCTGCTTAGATCACATGCTGTGCATAGGCCGACATCTAGTGGAAGCTGCGGAGTATTACAGTTTGTTTTTCGAAACTCGAAAATGGGCGTCGACACAGGCGTGCCAGTAATACTATCCCTAGTGTGACGTCCACTGTACCCAAGATCCCTCACACGTCTGGGATCCTCAGATTGTTTTTTTCCGCCATACTGGTCGGAAGCATCTTGCGGAGTCCCCTGGCCTTAGCCATACTTTTGCTAATTATTGCAATTTAAAATTATTTATTGACATCCTTCCCCACCCCAACGTCGACCATCGACGACGGCTGGAGAAGACATCGACCGTCGGCTGCTGCACGACGGATCTGGGCCTCGGAAGGCCGCTGGCCTCGGCCCTGCAAGTAGGGAGAGTGGGGGGTGGTACATACTCTTCACTCTTGGTATATAGGTACACCTTATATATTTCCTACACTTACCAGCCCGCTGCCTCAAGGTGCGTATGGAGGGTACCCCTTTCCAATTCTGCCCCAAGTGCAACCGCAAATACCCTTGGGTCGACAGGCACGCCACGTGCAATCTCTGCTTGCCGAGGGACCACCCCGAAGCGAACTGCAGAGCGTGTAGTAGGTTTAAACCTAAAACACTTAAGGACCGTTCGACAAAGCGTTGGGCCCACCATGCCAGGCAGGCAGCCATGGCAGCGGAGGGCGCCTTCAGCGATGGCAGCGACGCCGTACTTTCGGACGGCGAGGGCATTACGGCGTCGAAAGACTGCCGAGCGCAGGTCCCCGACCTCGGAAGGTTGTCCGGCAGGGCGGCTATGGGGAAGACCCCCGGCGACGCAAGCGCTACACCTACACACACTAAGTCCAACCGAACCTCGACGACGTCGACTTCTCGGAAAGAGGCACGGATAGAACGGTCCGACTCGGTGTCCTCTGGGCGCTCTCGATCGAGATCGCCTCATGACGCAAGGCAATCATCCACTCTTGCCAAGAGTGCCTCGCTCCCTAGATTAACGGAAGTTCGATCGTCGGAAGACGAAGACGACTTCCACCCCCAGGCCGCGCTCCAAGAGACCGAGAGCGCAGTTAACACCAGCGAGGCCCCACGCTCGAAACAAGATACCTCTCCCGACCCTCGGCGCCAGGCGTCGAAAGTCTCTGGGGCCTCCAAGGGGCAGGGAAAACATTTTTCCACGCACGGGGAGGGAGGGAAACAGCGGAAAGCTCAGCCTTCCACTCCTGTAAGACCATCCTTCCACCCCAAGCAGACAGATAAACATAAATCTACTGGGACATCAACATCCAGCAAGGGTACCCTTGATAAGTCCTCTAAGTTGCCTACTAAAGTCATACCCTGTTCCAAAGAATGGTCCAGTGAGGACATGGACAGGGTCATGTCAAGGATGTCTTCCTTAGCGGATTTTTATGACAAAAACCCAGAACATTTCCTTTCGTATGACCCTCAAGGGGCCACACCCTCAGGCTCCTCTGATCCTATCCCCCTAAGTAAAAAGGCCCGGGTCGAAAGACCTGACCCCTTCGAGGTGCAGCCTTACTCTACTCCATACTCTACTCCACACCCCAGATACCAAGGACAACCTTTCCCTGAAGGGGACCAGGAGTTTTCAATTATGGAGGAACGAACCGGGTCTGAATACTATGCGGAGGATGAGGACCTGGAGGAGGTAGAAGATGAGCAGGAAATTTACAGAGTAGATTCCCCGGTAGAGAGCGAAGCCCCAGTTACCGACTCGCCAGTTGATAACCAACCCCTCCTTAATGAAGTTCTTGCTCGCGCAGCAGAACATTTTCACATCGACACCCACGGTGTACAGGAGGAAAGGGACTTCGCAGAAGAGTTGGTGGGAGAGAGGAGGCCGGTCGCTCAGACCATCCCTATCCTTAAATCCATCCAACGTAGTATAGATCCATCCCTGGTGAATCCTAACCTCACCAGAGCCGTCAACCCCAGAGTCGAAAAACTTTTTCGGGCAGCCCAGTCTGACCCTCTTTATATAAGAGGTCATCTTAAACCAGACTCCCTAGTGGTTACCAACACTCGGAAGAGGGCTGGGACACCCTTATCGTCGTCAGAAGCTCCTCCCGACAAGGAGAGCAAAAGACTGTACGGGTTTGGCAGGAAGGTAGCCTCAACGTCCGCCTACCAAGCAAGGATTGCAAACTCCACCACCCTGTTGGCAAGTTACAACTGCCATCAATGGGAAGAGGTCGCGGCGCTCATAGCCTCTGCTCCTGAACCGTTAAAGGGCCAGTTGGCTCGGATCTCGGCAGAAGGGAGAGCCGTGTCTGGTTGCATATTAAAAGCAACTTTCGACGCTGCAGACAACGCAGGAAGATTGATAGCAGAAGGCACTGTTATCAAGAGACATGCGTGGTTACGGCAGTCGGGGTTCAAAACAGAAACACAGGCTTCATTAATAGGCAAGCCGATGGAACCAGATCTATTGTTTGGGAAAGCGGTCGAAGACGCACTTAAGAATACCAAGGACGAGTACGAGACTCTCAAATCCCTTGGCCAGCTTACCAACAAACCCCCGAACCAGAGGGGGAACAGTAATTTTCGTCGCCCACGCGGCCAAAATTCACAAAGAGGCAACTATGCCCAAGGACAGGGTACACAATGGAACAACAACCAGCAGTCTACCCAAAGTTACAGCAAGGGTAACAAGAGAGGTCGTGGAAGAGGCAGAGGCAGCCCCAACAAGGGAGGTGGCACGCCTCCGCCAAAGCAGTGACGCTCAGTTCAGGGTCCCTTCTCACACAACCCCAGTAGGGGGACGCATTTCCAACTTCACCCAGGCTTGGGAAGGGATCACCTCAGACAGATGGGTGCTGTCAACAGTGTCCACAGGATATTGTATAGAATTACTGCAGCGTCCCCGGAACCACCCTCCACGACAAAGAATACACTCCTTAGAACATCAGAAGATCCTTCTCGAGGAGATCGCCATTCTGCTAGAAAAGGACGCGATAGAACTCGTCCCAGGACACCAGGTAAACAAGGGTATCTATTCAACTTACTTCCTTGTGCCAAAGAAAGATTTAACAATGCGCCCAGTATTGGACCTACGGCCTGCCAACAAGTATGTCAAGCCCCAAAAATTCCGTATGACCACGCTACAAGAGGTAATCCCCCTCCTAAAAAAGGGGGACTACATGGCAACCTTGGATATGAAAGATGCTTATTTTCATATTTCCATGCTCCCGGCGCACAAAAAATACTTGCGCTTCAAAGTGGACAGTCGCCACTACCAATTCAAGGTACTGCCCTTCGGGATAGCTTCAGCACCAAGGGTATTCACCAAGGTACTGGCGGTGGCAGCTGCACACCTACGCAGGGAGGCAATCCCAGTGTACCCTTATCTGGACGACTGGCTCATAACGGGGGAAACCCCAAGAATTTGCAGGTCAAACATTCAGAGGACTATCGACCTCCTCCACGAGTTAGGCTTCTCTATCAACGAGAAGAAGTCAAGTCTGGTGCCAAGCACCTCAAAACAGTTCCTAGGAGCAATCCTAGATACTCAGAAAGGGTTGACCTTCCCCTCGGAAGAGAGAATTCGGAATATACTACTGCAAATTCCACATTATCAGTCAGGTCAACAAATAACGGTACGCAAAGCAATGCGGTTACTGGGCATGATGGCGTCATGCATTTACCTGGTCCCCCACGCGCGTCTGCGCATGCGTCCCATGCAGGAATGGTTGGCGAAACAGTGGTCTCAGGCAAGTGGTCAGTGGGACGATCTAGTGGTCGTTTCGCCAACACTCGTACAGAGCTTACACTGGTGGACAAAAGAGAATCTCGCAAGGGGAAAACCCTTTTACGATCCCGAAGTACAAGCAGTGGTAACTACAGATGCTTGCCTGACTGGGTGGGGAGCTCACCATCTCCACCACACAGCTCAGGGTCTCTGGTCTCACTCAGTAGCCAAGAACCACATCAACCTGCTAGAGCTTCTGGCAGTATTCCGAGCGCTTCGGGCGTTCGAGCCCCATCTACTAAACTTGTCGGTGCAGATCCGGACGGACAGCACGACAGCCATGTTCTATCTGAACAAACAAGGAGGGACTCGTTCGCCAAATCTGTCCAAGCTTGCCCAGAAAATCTGGATATGGGCACTCAGACGGAACATCTTCCTATCAGCACAACATGTTCCAGGGGAGCTCAATTCCCTAGCGGATGCCCTAAGCAGAGACTCCCTCCCAGAAGAACACGAATGGGTCCTTCACAGAGAGATCGTAGAAGATCTCTTCTCTCAGTGGGGTTTCCCCACTATAGACCTATTCGCCACAAGCGAAAACAAACAATGCCCAGGATTTGCATCCAGGTTCCCCCAGCCAGACTCCCAAGGGAACGCCCTGTGGATGAACTGGTCAGGGATGTTTGCGTACGCTTTTCCACCAACTCCTCTCATCAGGAAGGTGGTGTACAAGATGAACAAGGAATCGATGACGCTCATCCTAGTTGCTCCCATGTGGGCGAGACAACCATGGTTTCCACACCTACGCAGGATGGCGCTGTGCGAGCCCATCAAACTCCCAGCCTGGTACAACCTACTGTCCCAGCAATAAGGTCTAACAGTGCACCAGGAACCCAACTCAATGAACCTGGCAGCATGGCTCCTAAGGTCATAGAGTTTGGGCATCTCAATTTACCACAGAGGTGTATGGACATCCTAAAAGAATCCAGGAAACCAAACACAAGGCACTGTTACTTTGACAAGTGGAAGAGATTCGTTATTTGGTGCCAGAATAAACAAATCAACCCAGTTGATTGCACTCCTTCCAACGTGGTAACATACATGCTCCACCTGCTGGACGCAGGTTTGGTTTTTAACTCTCTGAAAGTACACCTGGCAGCCCTCTCGGCTTACACCACATCCCATAACAAAGTATCGTGGTGGAAAGTACCAGTAGTTAAAGCCTTCATGGAAGGAGTAAAGAGACTTCACCCTCCTATTTCGAACCCACCGCCAGGATGGGACCTCAATGTGGTGCTAGCTAAGCTCATGGGCCCCCCTTTCGAACCCATGCATAAAAGTAGTCTCAAACACCTGACTTATAAAACGGCCTTCTTAGTAGCCATTACCTCCATAAGAAGGGTCAGTGAAATTCAGGCTCTGTCAGTGCAGGATCCTTTCTTTATTATCCACAAGGACAAACTGGTTTTACGCACACACCCTAGGTTCTCACCTAAATTTATATCTAAATTCCATGTAAACCAGTCCATCGAGCTTCCGGCTTTCTTCCAGAACCCGCAAAGCTCGGCTGAGGTGAAACTACACACCCTTGATGTGCGTAGGGCGGTCCTCTACTATGTAAATAAGACCAGACCGCTAAGAAAAACAGATCAACTGTTTGTCTCCGTAGCTACAGGCAGAGAGGGGGATCGCGTCTCTAAAGGCGCGATCTCGAAGTGGATTATCAACTGTATACAGCTGTGTTACTCTCTTTCTGGAAAAACTCTGCCTTTTACGCCAAGGGCCCATTCTACTAGAGGCATTGGTGCCACTCTGGCTTTCATTGCAAATGTTCCCCTCGACACCATTTGCAAAGCAGCTACTTGGAAGCTCTATTCACACTTTTACTCAGCATTACTGCATTGACACATTCCAAGACAGATACACAAGTGGGACAAGCGGTTCTAAGACACCTGTTTGCTCATGACCCTTCTCACATCCCACCTCCTTCTTCGGGTACTGCTCGCTAATCTATGCACAGCATGTGATCTAAGCAGATTCCACAAGCCTCAGAAGGGATACATTACTCACCGTAATCGTATTTCTGATGCTTGTATCTGCTTAGATTCACATGCGACCCACCCTTCCTCCCCTCCGAGAGAAGGCGCATGATTGCTTGTAGTCTTACCTTTCTGTCTATCTGCTTGGATTATCTGTACTCACGCTACTCCTCATGCTTCCTCATGTCAGAAAAAATACAATCTGAGGATCCCAGACGCGTGAGGGATCTTGGGTACAGTGGACGTCACACTAGGGATAGTATTACTGGCACGCCTGTGTCGACGCCCATTTTCGAGTTTCGAAAAACAAACTGTAATACTCCGCAGCTTCCACTAGATGTCGGCCTATGCACAGCATGTGAATCTAAGCAGATACAAGCATCAGAAATACGATTACGGTGAGTAATGTATCCCATATATATATATATATATATATATATATATATATGTTCCTGCCTGATAGTCACAAATAGCTCAGCCCCCTGTAGACTTTAGCAGTAAGCGTGCAAACGTATGTGACTTTGTGAATAAGCTGAACAACAGAAAATAACATATTCGAAGATACAGTAATATCTCTGACAGTCTTAGGTTAGCAGACATTGGGCCTCATTACAGGCCCGGCCGTTTGCCGGCAGACCCATAAAAATGTACTGGCGCCTGACTTCCCGGTGCCACCGGCTCATTATGAGTTCGGCAGCCAGAAAGTCAGGCACTGGTAAATTTGTAAATTTCCGTAGAGTCACATAGGACTCTATGGAGGGGGGGACACAGAAGCACCGGTGACAGTGCTTCTGTGATGGGTTTGCTTACCGTGACAGCTATGCCCGGCAGGGTCAGACCTGTCGGGCACAGCGGCTCTGGCAGGCAAACCCATAGTTTGCTGGCCCGTAAACAAGGGTGCCGGTGAGCTACCGGCACCCTTATTTCCAGAATGGCAAACTTGACATGGGGCCCATTGTGTGCTTAACAGCTGCACTATAATTCAATTAATAACTTTGTGTATAATTTACAATACTTCTAAGTAGGATCTCAGCATAAATGACTAACACTCTTTTTCGTGATTGAACTTGCAGCTTGCCGGTTCCATGGTTCCTGTTCTCCATGTTCAACGGATTCAGTCCAGTGGCAGTCAGCAGCAATGGCCTCTTCTGTGCCATCGTCCTCCTCTTCCTCATGCTCCTCTTTGTAATCTTCTCCATTGCTGCCTGCAAGTGGAAGATGAACAAGTTCCTCGGCTTCACCATGTTTGCTCTGTACTTTGTCTTCCTAATAGTCAGTGTGATGTTGGAGGACCGCATGATCATCTGCCCGATATCGATATGACACTGGAAGAGCGGTCAGAGAAACCACTGCAGATTAGACCACATCCACACTGTCCCTTAAACCCTTTACCCTCCAAAACCTTAACACAAATTCAACATCATGCAAATGTGGATTCAATGTGGGAATGCAGCGTACAATGGCATGACGCCTCTCCACAGAAATTCCTGAATTCTTATCTACTGTATTAAATGACAGACCACATCCGGCGTTCAAGGTACTTTTGGCAAGATTTGTCTACCTGTGAATGCAGTTATAGCTCAACATGACTTTGCATGGCCGGAGCAACACAAAGCACTAACAATGGAGTTGGGCCTGTCCTTTACAGTTGCAGCTTTTGACCATGGGGCAACCCGGATAAGAAATACAAGATCACACAAGTGGTCCAGGCACCACAGCCTGAACTTTTTGAAAATTAATGTGTCTTGTTCAGGACTCCAAGACCCTGAGATGGACCCCTAGCAGTTGGAAAGGAAAGAGGGAGGGCATCACCTCTCTTGTTGAAAGTATGGATAACTGTATTACATAGTCTGTAGTGATGAGCTAGAGCAATTTTAGCTATGAATTGTAGGAGTCACACCTAAATCAGGAGCTGAATATTTTGGAAAGGAGAGATGGACCACAAATAGGTTTGCGGTGTGGCAACTTACAAAGTAAGTGTGATGTCGGCACCTGGAGAAAGAACTGATTTAATACATTAGTGATGATACAAGTATATTGCCAGAAGTATGAGCCCAAGGAACTGCAAATCAGTCAATACATTAGCTTCAATATTGGGCATCAGGACCATGGTTTGGATTTTAGAAAACAACAAACTACATTTATAATCAGTTTCAGCTATTCACTTGCTTTGGACAATATTAATGCTGCTTGCGTTTATCAGTGTGAATTGGGCCATGAGCAGAATCCACCAACCAACCAGTACTTGCAACACTAGGCCAGCCAATGATATCTCCCCAGACTACAAAAACACAGAATGTGTCTTATAGCACGCTTGTGAGTATCAATAATTAACTTTCAGATGTTTTAGAATGAGTTTGTCCCTCATACTATTCATAAACAATGCTCTCATTTCATTACTTCAAACCCACGACTAAAGGTTTAACAAGGAAGATATGGTATTGCATGCATACAAATAACAATCAACTATATTATTACAGAGAAGGATACTGTAACCTATATGTATGTCATGAGGGTTACTTATAATGTTCAGAATTATGCTGAAGGAAATACAGAGCACACCAGAAAGAGATAAACCCATAGCGAACAAGCAAAAAAAATGTCTACATAAATGGCCGGGGTATCTTACGGCACATTAGTACAGCGGAAGAAAAGAAATCAAACAGAAGGCGAAAACCTGAGATGAGCAAATTAACTCAAAATGTGAAGTTTGTCCTGTATATATGTACCCATGTATAGGCATATATTTGGCTAGAGAGAAATGTTTACTTCCCAAGGTATGAAGATCATCCCTTACGGTCCAAAAGGGCAATACAGATATTGGTTCGGACACTACCCTTTTGCCAAGGTGTACTTTTTTTCTATGAAAAATGCATTATGGTCTATCGTCAACACAGTATTGTCAATTCCAGCATAAAATAAAGGCATTAAGCTGCAAAGCCATTTTTGCATCATTTCTATAGTGTAATATTTTTTCACAGTCGTTTTGCATTAAGATCTGTGACAATAAACTGTAATGGCATATATCCTTTATTTATAATTAAAATAGAGACAGGGTGGGGTTGATGGCCAAACGGAATTAAACAAAACGATGCACATAGCTACTTTCATCTGTGTTTAAATGTTTAGCGGCATATTTGAAACAAGGATTTTAAAGGGATTTGTGTTGTGCATCAGCATGCTGAGGGCTTTGGGCGACTTGAATTCAGTGAAATAGATACACATGCAGATAAGTTTGGCAAATATAAGTGGTTGCTCGTTTAAAAAAAAAATTAAATACAGGTTTGGGAGATATACACAAACTCCCACTATGGCATTATCACTGTAAAATGGGAAATTCCTCAGTATGCTAAGAAGAGTGTATCAAGGCATTTATTGTAAAATATTTTGTTGAGGGAGATGCATCACATCAGGTTGCACTAGTAAAATAATGTTTCAGGAATCTATTAGATCAGGTCATTTGCAGCCAGGCCTGGGCAATTTATTCCATACATTCTAGTACAATCTTATCAAACGGCTGGACCAGTGTAAGCCCTCATTTAACTTCAATAAAGGCGTAGAGAAGACAGAAAACACTTCACACAAGGACGAAATTAGGTAAGAAAAAAGTGACAGGGAAAGCACAAAGTACAAAAGAAGAAGAAGTTACTTCTTACGTTGTAACGTTCTTTCGAAGGGATGTTCCTCCGACATATTCCTTATCTTGATAGATTACATCGCAGCTTGCTGGCCTCGGAAATTTTTTCAGTAGAGGGCGCTGCGTGTCGACGTTCCTCGAGCTGGTGTCCCTCGACAGCCTCCATCTCGGTGCTGACGTCATCGTGCGTATAAATAGACTTGCGCAGTGACCGTTGCTAAGCTCCGTTTTGAAGCTTGAAATTAGTTGTGCATGAATTGGTTATTGACCTTGAAGGAGCGTAAGCTGCAACTACAAGGGAAGTTTTACTGTGGGGATGGATGGGAGGGGCGATAAGGAATACGTCGGAGGAATATCTCATCGAAAGAACGTTACAAGGTAAGAAGTAACTTGTTCTTCGAAGGGATTGTGTCCTTGGACGTATTCCTTATCTTGATAGACTCCCATAGCAGTGATGTGAAAGAGGAGGTGGGAGTAAAATTGGAATATTCCCCTTTAGGAATAAACCGAATGTAACGCAGCTTTGCCAAATCTTGTCTCCTGGCTAGAGGAGGAATCCAGACTATAGAATTGTGTAAAGGTATGTGCGGACGACCATGTGTGTGGCAGCCGCACATATGTCCCGAATCGGTACCCCTCTTTGGAGAGCCAAAGAGGCTGCGATACCCCTGGTTGAATGAGCCCTAAGGTGTTGAGGGGGCTCTTTCCCTGCCAATTTGTAGCATTCTAGAATGGCTAAAATAATCCATCTTGAAATGGTCTGTTTTGTGATTGGCAATCCTAATTTGTGTCCTGCATAACCTACAAACAGTTGGTCTGCTTGCCTTATTCTAGCAAGTCTGTTGATATAAAAACTCAAGGTACGCCTTGGATCCAGCCTTTGTAGCCTCTCTTCCTCTTTTCCTGGATGTGGAGGAGGATAGAATGAAGGTACAGTTATTTTCTGAGTGATGTGGAACTCAGAGACCACCTTTGGGAGGAAATTAGGCTTCACTTGTAAAACAACTTTGTCCTTGTGCAAAATTGTATGAGGAGGTTTGCAAGATAGAGCTTGTAATTCGCTCACTCTTCTGGCAGATGTTAGAGCCACTAGGAAGACTGTTTTAAGGGTGAGAAATCTTAATGAACAAGAATGGAGTGGTTTAAAAGGAGTACCCATCAGAAAATTTAAGACTAGATTTAAGTCCCACAAGGGAACTTGGAACGGCCTTCGGGGATAGACATTAGTTAACCCTTTCAGAAATTTGATTACTAAAGGTAATTTGAAATATGATGGCTCCTCCGCAGTGCGCTTAAAGATTGACAGCGCTGCGAGGTAGCCCTTGATCGTACCAACTTGGAGACCTGAATTCGCCAAATAGAGCAAAAAAGATAACACCATTGGTGTACTGCATGAAAAGGGTTCGATATTCTTTTCTCTACACCAGCTGCAAAATCTGTTCCAACGGCAGCGGTATAAAGTCTTTATTGCTGGCCTTCTGGCTGAAAGCAACACCTCCATGACTTCATCCGGGAGGTCCCAATCCTTGTATCTCAACCTTTCAGAAACCAAGCGTGAAGGTTGTTGAGGGTTCTGATGTCTGGATGGAGAACCTGACCTCCCTTCTGCGAGAGAAGATCCTCTCTTTGCGGAAGATGAATCGGAGGGCAGATGGACATATCCAGAAGGTCCGGGTACCACGTTCTCCTGGCCCAATCTGGGGCAATTAGGATCATAGTTTTCCGGATTCTTCTCAACCTCCTGATCATCTGAGGAATGACAGGGACTGGGGGAAACACGTATAGAAGTGGAAACTCCCAGTCTACTACGAACGCGCCCCCTAGAGCGCCTCTCGGGGGAAATTCCCTTGAACAAAACTGATCACACTTCCTGTTGATACTGGTGGGGAACAGATCCACTTGAGGTGTTCCCCAAAGGCCAAAGATCTCTTGAAGGACTTCCTGAGCTCGCTGCCACTCGTGGGAGACTGTGGTCTGCCTGCTCAGAGCGTCCGCTGTCAAGTTCTTCTCTCCGGCTAAGTGAACTGCCGATAGAGAGATTCCTTCTTGAATTGCCCAAAACCAGAGCTGCATCACATCTCTGCACAGTGGCAGTGATCCTACGCCTCCTCTTTTGTTGAGGTAGTGCATGGCCACTGTGTTGTCCGTCATTATTAGGACATTTTTCCCCTGTACAGATGGCAGAAAAGCCTTCAGCGCTAGTCTGATTGCTCTCAGCTCCCACAGGTTGATGTGTAGTCTGGACTCCGATGGAGACCAACGACCGCTAATGGTCAAGTCGTTGGCATGGGCTCCCCACCCCGCGAGTGAGGCATCCGTGACTACTGTTATCTCCGGCCATGGTTGTCAAAAGTGTTCTCCTTTCAACATGTTCTCCCGACAGGCCCACCACTGAAGGTCTCGAGCCACTCTGTCCGGGACTTGAAGGAGATCTGACATTCTTCCTGAGAATTGCGACCATTGGGTTCTTAGTGCCCACTGGAGGGATCTCATTCTCAGGCGAGCCTCTGGCACTAGGAAGATGCAGGATGCCATGAGGCCTAGCAACCTCAAAAAGTCGAAGGCTGGTAGACGTTGGACATTTTGAAACTTGGTGGCCATGTGTAGAATATCTTGAGCCCTCACCTCTGGTGGCGAGGCTTTCCCCTGGGGAAGTGTCCAGGACTGCTCCGACGAACTGGAGTCTCTGTGATGGTATCATCAGAGATTTCTTTAAGTTGAGGGAGAAGCCCAGCTTGTGAGGGAAGTGGCAGACATGATCTAACTGGATCTGAGCTGGTTCCGAAGATACTGCTCTGATCAACCAGTCGTCTAGGTAGGGGTAGACATGGATCCCTTCCCTCCTTAGACTTGCAGCCACTACAGACATTAGCTTGGTGAAGACTCTCGGGGCAGAGGTCAGCCCAAATGGCAGAACTCGAAATTGATAGTGAGAGTTGCCAATTGTGAACCTCAGGTATTTCCTCTGTTTGAGATGGATTGGCACATGGAAATAAGCATCCTGAAGGTCCAGATATACCATCCAGTCCTGAAGCTGGAGGGCCTGGAGGATCTGAGAAAGGGTTACCATCTTGAATTTGTCTTTCCTGAGAAATTTGTTCAATTCCCTCAAGTCCAAGATGGGTCTCAGTCCTCCGTCCTTCTTTGGTACTAGGAAGTAGGGAGAATACCAACCTTTGTTCCTCTCCGCTACAGGTACCGGTTCTATGGCACCTTTCTCTAGCAGGTCTACAATCTCCTGCATAAGGAGCGGGTCTGGAAACTTCAAAGAGTTGTTCCCCGGTGGATGACTCTGAGGGGTGTGTAGGAAGGGCAGGCAGTAACCTTGGACAACTGTTTACAATGCCCAAGCATCTGAAGTAATAGCCTGCCATTCTGCCAGATGTTGAGTTAACATGCCCCCTACTGGTGTCTTGTGAGGGGAGACCTCAGAGGGGTTTAGAAGCGGCTGACGCAGATACGAGGGTAAAGCGGCACCTGCTGCTGCGGTTTTTGTACCTTTTCCCCGTCCACCATGGGTGAATCGTTTCTGGCCCCTTGGAGTTGGCTGTCCTCTGCCTTTTCCGAATGCGGAGTAAAAGCGAAAGGACCTACCCCTCAGGAGGATCCTAAGGGGCGATTCGGAGTCTGTCGGATTGCAGCCCCAAGAGATTTCGCTGCTGCCTTGGATGTTTGTAACTTCTCCAGGCTGTCATCAGCCTTCTTACCAAATGAAGTGCCGTCAAAGGGCATGTCCAAAATCTGGCTTGTACATCTCGGGCAAAACCAGACCTCCGCA